>NW_028227265.1:33585192-34012692 GCF_978045245.1 Mus caroli
AACCCTGGGCAAGTGAGTGACTTCTCTTCTGAGGCTCAGATTTTCTAAGTGTGGAATGAAAGCGAATGTCTCAGGTCCTCAGGGTCATGCTTCGCAGTACTCGAGGGTGTCTCTCCTTAAGTGACCCGGAAGTCCCACAGCTCAGAGTGTCTGTGTAATCTTCTCCCTCTCACCCTACACACAGACACAGCTTCCACTCTTTTCTGTTCTTCCTTGGGTCTGCACACACATTTGAGATATTCTTAAAGGTACCACTTCTCTGCTCCCTTACCCACCCACATTGATCCAGTCACCAAATCCTGGCATTTAAAAAAAGAGATGTCAAGCCGGGCGTGGTGGCGCACACCTTTAATCCTAGCACTTGGGAGGCAGAGGCAGGTGGATTTCTGAGTTTGAGGCCAGCCTGGTCTACAAAGTGAGTTCCAGGAAAGCCAGTGCTATACAGAGAAAACCTGTCTCAAAAAAAAAAAAAAAAAAAAAAAAAAAAAAAAAAAAAAAAAGATGTCATAGAGCTGGAGGGATTTCTCAGTGGTTAAGAACACTGTCTGCTCTTCTAGGGGACCCGGGTTCAATTCCCAGCAACCACATGGATGCTCACAACTGTCTGTGACTCCCAGTGGATCTGATACCCTCTCTTTTGGCCCCAAGGGCACTAGGCATGCATGTGGTTCACAGACACACCCATGGGGGAAAAAAACACTCACACACATAAAAAAAAAAAAAAAAAAATTCAACGTTTTGAAAAGAATATTATAGGAAAAAAAAGAAATATGATAAGATTTCATTTAAATATGAAAGGTAAAATTCCCTAGCAGATAACAGGTCAGCAATGACCCAAAGGTTAACAGAGACCTAGATGAAGCTTTCTCCCCACTTCATTTTTCTTTTTCTTTAAAAAACAAAACTGAAGAAACAAACAAAACTCTTTAGGCATAGTTACAAATATTTTAGGGATCAAGGAGAGGACCCTGTAACAGAAGAGAGCAGCTCCCCTGAACATCTTTCTTATCGTCTCTAAACTGAAGGAGACAGCCAGTATACCCAAGTGGCTGTCACAACCTCTTCACTTGGAAAAAGGAAGAACCAAAGACTTGACAATTTTGAAAGGGTTTGTGTGTGAGACAGAGGGTGTGTAAAAGTCAATGCTATAAACCTGAACTGTCAAGACGCCATACAGGAAGAGCCGCAGTGGGACAAGTGAGCTCCATGGAGACAGCCCACCATCTTGCCCAGCTGCAGTGGGTACGCACTGATAAGGCACGGCCCCAGAGACTTCTTCCCAGGATTGCTTCTTGCTGCTGGTGTGCTTTGTCATGTGTATCATTGCCACACTCCTCATTGATTTGGCGTGGTGTGAGTGGACACCAGGAGACCCTCACTGCCTATAACCTGGTGATTACTTCCTGGGTAAATAGCCGATAGGGCAAATTTCCTGCAGATGGGCATGAAGATGAACTTTCATGAATTAATGCTGTTTAGATAAATTAATGACTTTATAGAATACCTAATTTGATTCAAATAATTTTAGGGAGAAAGTTTAAGGAGATGGTTTTGGTTGTTTTGTCAGAAAGATGTGATAAATTTAGAATCAAGAATAGACTGTGCCCCTCCCCCTAGAATAGTAAGTAAAGGCTGTGTTATAAGGAATATGGTGAGCTTCCATAAGCTGCACTGAGAAGAGAAATAGGCTTGGGACAGATTTGTGATCAAGGCAAAACGTTGATTCTAGGTCAGGTCCAAGGATGAAACCACAGGTGTGCACTATGATAAAGAGAGGCCATGCGAAACTGCTGCTTTGAACTTATAATGAGCTTATAGAATGGAACACTGCTTTGAACTTACTATCTACATCCTTCTGTAATTCCCCTTTTATGTAACATTTTATCTGTGAGGTAATTTTATAAAAAAAAAAAAAAAAACTTTGTCTTAGAAGGTATAAAAAGGCTGAAAGAAGAACTAAAGTGTGGCTATTGGGGCTCTACTCCATCCACCAAATGTATACATGTGTATGTCTGTCTGTCTATAGGTACATACATACATACATATGTGTATGTATATAAGTATGCATGTGCACTTGTGAAATTGATGAAATAATTGGTGGTTGGGCCTTGCCAGAGTGTTTGTGTTTGTGTGTGTGTGTGTGTGTGTGTGTGCGCATGTTCCTGACTGTCTCTCTTCCTTTATTCTTTCTTTCTTTCTTTCTTTCTTTCTTTCTTTCTTTCTCTTTCTTTCTTTCTTTCTTCCTTTCTTTCTTCCCTTTTTCTGTAAAATTGCCAAAAGTCATCAGCTTTTGGCCCTAGAATAGCAAGAGAGAGTTAAATTCCCAGAAGCCATCAGCTTTTGGCCCCAGAATAGTGAGAGTTAAATTGACAGAACAGTAAGACAGAGTTAAAAACCAGAAGTCATCCGCCTTTGGCCTTCCTCCAAAGCCATGTCCCTCCTCAATACCTGATCCTGTCAGGGATGCTGCACCCTGACCCCTGCAGCACTAAGCGAGTTCTATTTTTATGTTTTAAAATTTTTTTAAAAAAGGTTCTAATACAAAAGGAAGAAAACACATAGAAAATAACCCCTGGTGGAGACCCTGCTAAATGCCAAAGAGACCCTGTGTAAAGAGAATATAAAATGCCCAGGCCTCTTCTGCAGGCAGGCAGGACATGTTCCCTCTGCCTCTGCTACCCTCTCAGCTGTCCTCTGCCTCCCTGCTATGTCACCCTTCCTCGGCGCTTTTAAGAAATAAAACCCCTGCTCTGGTGACAGAACCCTTGCTCCTTCTCCATTCCCACTGGAGAACTCATTCGTGTCCAGAACTCATTGGCCCTCTGCTGCATGTAGATGCCAATGTTCTCGCTGTCCAATAGCTGCAAGTGCTAGCTCTTCAGCAAGGACACGCTCAAGTTATTGAAGTGCACCAAGATGGTCTCCAGGGCCACCTGGGCTGCCATGTACTTGGGAAGCCAGTTCCTGCTCCTGGGGAAAGGTAGGAAGGCTACAGACGTAAGCTTCTTGCCCTCAGCTGTGGGCAGGCACTTGTTGATGGTCTCCTCCAGTTGTTCTTCACATTTGTGGAAGACCCACTGGGAGATGTGACAGTGGATGACAAATTTGGCTGCGAATGCACTGGACTGGCTGGTGGGCACTTCGGCAATTTTTGTCGAAGTTGTTCCTTCACTATTTCCAAGAACTCTTTACCTCCAGCCTTGGGAAAGGCTTTACCTATCTCTCCTCTGAGGGTGATTTCGGCTGTGGTTGGGTAGACAATGCCCTCCAGCCTCGTGGAGCCAATATGGCTGATGTCACTTTGGGTCAGGGATAGCTTCTGCCCCAAAACAAGGCTCTTTGAAAATAGGTAAAGCCATCTCCTGGCCCCATCTTCTGAGGTAGAATTTGATGTTCTTTATCACTGTAAGTTAGTTTGGACATCTTAGACGTCCGTAGCTTGGTGGCCTTGGATTTCTTACTCCCCTTCTTGCCTTCTTTTCTCTGGGGACTGGGGAAGAGGATCATTTCTGACTTCCCTTTGGTCCCTCACTTTTTTGCCAGCGGCTCAGTGTGAATTCTAGGCAGGACACGTCCACTGGCGATGGTCACTCCTTTCAGCAGTTGATTGAGCTCCTCACCGCTGGCAACGGCCAGCAGGATGTTATAGGGGATATCAGACCTTCTTGCCCCTCAAAGCATTCCAAGCCAATTCTAGGATTTCTACTGCCAGGTTCTCAATGAGAGTGGCTACGAAGAGAGGCGCACCAATGGTGATCCAGTACTTGAATATCCCTTTTCTCAACCACCCTACTAAAAAGATAACACCAGTCCTGACTGAGCCCAGACAGCTTGGATAATTTCTTCCTCTTGCTCCAGCCTGACATCTTGCCTCAGTTTCCCTCTTAGCTTGCTAACATGGTGGCCTTCTGGCACTTCCATGGTAATTCATGATAATTTCACCATCATGGTGGGGAAACACACGGCAGCAGGCAAGCTGATGAGGTGCTGGGGAGGTCATTGAGGGGTCTACATCTGGATTGGCTGGCAGCAGGAAGAGCTAGGTGATGCTACATCTGGATTGGCTGGCAGCAGGAAGAGCTAGGTGATGCTACATCTGGATTGGCTGGCAGCAGGAAGAGCTAGGTGATGCTACATCTGGATTGGCTGGCAGCAGGAAGAGCTAGGTGATGCTACATCTGGATTGGCTGGCAGCAGGAAGAGCTAGGTGATGCTACATCTGGATTGGCTGGCAGCAGGAAGAGCTAGGTGATGCTACATCTGGATTGGCTGGCAGCAGGAAGAGCTAGGTGATGCTCCTTCGGTGTTGAAATTAAAAGTGTACAGAGTTACACCCAGATCTTAAACAACAACAAGATATGCTGTCTTCTGGACTTGACGGTTGTGCCGTTTACACAGGACTCCCTCAGAGCCAAACAACTGCTATCTTGAGGCACTCAGCTGTGCTTGTTTGCAAAAGATCACCCCAGCTCGGCTAGATGACTGTGTGCATGTTCTCTCATGGGGGGGGGGGGGGGGGGTTCGAGTCATGAACCCCTCACCTGAGTTAGCCGAGGCTGGTCTTGAACACTCAACTAGGCGTGAGATTTCATATAGAGAGATTCCATGAGCTGACATGTGTGAGGTGTGTGGTCTATTGTCTGACTCAGATTTGCTCACTACATTTTAGCCTTAGCTGTTTTTTAGCTAGCTGTATCTGTGCAGAACACTCCTCAAAAGAGGTCTCCATGAAGGCCCTCCTCCCAGCAAGTGCACGCCGATTACCCATTAAGTGCACTTCTTAGTGCTTGGGTCCAGGCTGGCATTATGATGCTCCTTATCGATCAAGTGTAGCAGAGGCGATGCCTTCTCCTCTGAGAATCTTGCCAACCACCTCCCCACCTCCTTGCTTCCTAGTAAAGCTGTTTACCTGTCAGGAAGGAAAATTGGAATAGCTGGTGGTAAGAGCCACTCTGGGCTGCACTGTGAGACACTATCTCCAAGATCTAAAGAGAAGCTACGCAAGGTAGGTCAGGCCTAAAATTCTCAGCACTTGGGAGGTGGGGGCAGGAGTTCAAAACACAGAAGCAGGTGAAGCAGATGAAGCAGACAAAAAAGAAGGAGGAGGGGGGGGAGAGGAGGAGGAAGAGGAGGGGAAGGAGGGAGAATGGGGAGAAAGGAGGGGAAGGGGAGGGGGAGGAAGGAGGGGGAGAAGGAAGGAGGAAGGAGGAAAGAGGAAAGAGGGGAGGAGGGGGAGAAAGGAAGAGGAAGGAGGAGAAAGAGGAAGGAGGGGGAGGAATGGGAGGAAAGAGGAGGAAGAGAAAGGAGTGGGGAGGAAAAAGGAGGAAGAAGGAGGAAGAAGGAGAGGGAGGAGGAAGGAGGAAAGAGGAGGAGGGGGAGGAAGGAGGGGGAAGAAGAAGGAGGAGAAAGAGGAAGGGGGAGGAAGGAGAGGGAGGAAGGAGGAGGAGGAAGGAGAGGGAAGAGGAGGGAGGAGGAGGAGGGAGGAGGAGGTGGAGGAGGTGGAAGTAGAGGTAGCCAGGAATGCTGAAGCTGTTCTTGAAGAAAGATGAAGGGAGCATGGATTGGGTTGGAGGCTGGGAGGAAAGGAGGGAGGGATATAAAATAGGTCAGGATGTAAAATACAATAAAATTATTTTTTTAACTAAGGAGAAAGAAAGAAACTTAGACTCCTTGTTAGAGCTTGAGTACGGAGTGTTCTCCCTAAGTTTGTGTTTGAATGCTTGGTCCCCAGATGGTAGAACTGCTTTAGAGAGTTAAGAGCCCTCTGGTAAGGAAGTCACTGGTCAGTGGAGGTGGGTCCCTGAGAGCAGGCATTTGAGGGCTCTATTCCAGCCTGAGCTTCCTGCTTCCTGCTCTACCAAGACGTAAATAAGCAGCACCCAACACTCCCAGGGTCGTCACCCCGCTGCCAATCCTCCTCCGTCACACCAGGAATTGAAACAAACCCTCCTCACTTACATTGGTCTGCACAGGTATTTTTGTCTCTGCAACAAGGAAAACACACAAAGCACTACTGAAGTGATGAGACACGACAGAGAGAGGGCCACATGGGGACACGCTGAGGTTTGTGACAGAAGCCATGTCAGTCTTCCAGTTGAATGCACATGTGGCTGCTTCAGAGAGCCCAGGGCATGATCTGGGCATGGAACTCAGTGTAGAGTGCTTGTGTGGCATTCAGGAGGCCCTGTGTTCCATCTCCAGCATCACAGAAGCTGGAGGTAATGATGTAGGTCTATAATCCCAGCAACCAGGAGATGGGGGCAGAAAAAACAAAAGTTCAAAGCCATCCTCAGCCACACAGCAAGTTTAGACCCAACCTGGGGTACATGAAACACTCCAAAAAAATAAAATTAAATTAAAAATTTTTTTTAAAAGCAGACAAAGGAAAGAGAGAGGGAGACCATGTAAGAAAACCAGAAGAGCCTCAGTCATCCTATGAAAAGTCATTGATTGGGGCTGGAGAGATGGCTCAGTGGTTAAGAGCACTGACTGCTCTTCCAGAGGTCCTGAGTTCAAATCCCAGCAACCACATGGTGGCTCACAACCATCCATAATGAGATCTGATGCCCTCTTCTGATGTGTCTGAAGTCAGCTACAGTGTACTTACATATAATAATAAATAAATCTTTGGGCCAGAGCGATCAGGGCCCGAGCAAGCAGAGGTCCTGAGTTCAATTCCCAGCAACCACATGATGGCTCACAACCATCTGTACAGCTATAGTGTACTCATATACATAAAATAAATAAATCTTAAAAAAAAAGAAATATATCTTTTTAAAAAGTCATTGATTGATATCTAGATATTCAAATATCTACTTTTCAATAAAGCCTCTCTCTCTCTCTCTCTCTCTCTCTCTCTCTCTCTCTCTCTCTCTTTCTCTCTCTCAAAATAACTGACAGAACAAGTGGAGAGAAACCCATCAAAACCATGGGACAATTGAACAAGCACTGATGAACCTAACCTAACACAACACTTAAGCCAACAATAGCCAACGATATTCTCAAAGGCACACAGAATGGGAGCGAAAACAAAGTTCTCAGCAATAAATCAAATCTCAGTTACATGAGAAGGATTTTACTCATACAACTCTCTGACCTGAAAAGAAATTAAAGTAGAAATCAACAATAAAAGAATGGAGAAGCCGGGCAGTGGTAGCACACGCCTTTAATTCCAGCCCCAGCACTTCGGAGGCAGAGGCAGGCGGATTTCTGAGTTCGAGGCCAGTCTGGTCTACAGAGTGAGTTCCAGGACAGCCAGGGTGACACAGAGAAACCCTGTCTCAAAAAACCAAAAAGGAAGGAAGGAAGGAAGGAAGGAAGGAAGGAAGGAAGGAAGGAAGGAAGAAAGAAAGAAAGAAAGAAAGAAAGAAAGAAAGAAAGAAAGAAAGAAAGAAAGAAAGAAAGAAAGAGGAAGAGGAAGAGGAAAAGAATAAAAGAATGGAGAGGGGGGCCTTGATGGAATAGGTGTGGCTTTGTTGGTATAGGTATGGCCTTGATGGAATGGGCGTGACTTGTTGGAGTGGGTGTGGCCTTGTTGGAGAAAGTGTGTCACTGCAGGTGGGCTTTGAGGTTTCAAGCACTCAACTGAGGCCTAGTATCTCTCTCTTCTTGCTGCCTGAAGATCCAGATGTTGAACTCTCAGCTCATTCTCCAGAACCATGTCTGCCTGCACACTACCACGGCCCCCGCCATGATGAAACTGTAGGCAAGCTCCAATTAAATGCTTTCCTTCATAAGAGTTGCTATGGCTGGATCTCTTCACGATAAAACACTGACTGAGGTACTTAGAGGCAAAATAATGTACATCCATAAATATGATAAAAATTTAAAAGTTTAAATGAAATGAAAAACATCCTTATAAGACATAAGTTAACAAGTTCACTAAAGAAAAAGTAGATGACCTAAAAGACCCTGTGTGGGAAAGGAATTGAAGCTGAAAGCTGAAATTAAAAGCTGTCCACAGATGTTAAGATTGGGTAAAAATGGAAAAAGGAGTCTTACAATTCTTGACAGGATCTTGCTATGTAGCCCTGGCTGTCCTGGGGCTCATGTTAAAAATAGAAATACCATGTGCTTCTAAAAATAGAAATACCACGTGATTCAGCAATTCCTCTACTAGGAATATGGTGGGAAGGCCCCGAGATGAAGTCAGGGTGTTGAAGAGACTTCCACATTCCTTACCGCCCTATTCACAATAGCACAGAAGTGACATGGCTGTCCATCAACTGATGGAAGGACAAATGAGATGCACGCACAGTCGAGTACCTTCCATCCAGAAAAGGAATGAAACTCTCTCCCCTATGACAACATTGATGGAACTGGAGATTATTAAGCTAAGAGAGATAAGCCAGGCAGAAAACGATACATACCATCCACTCTGGCATGGGTCAAAAGAAAGATGATCTTACAAAGGTGAGAGCAGAATAGTATTGCTAGAAGTTGGAAAGGCTACAAGGGAGGGGGGGGGAAGGAGGTAAAAGACTGACCTTGGATACAAAGTTACAAGGTTAAGAAATTTCAATACCTACAGACAATACCTATCTCTGAAAGCTGGAAGATGTGTTTTTATGGTTTCCTCCTATGTTAGCTGGGTTTTGTTTTGTTTTGTTTTGTTTTATAAACTTGATAGGAGTTTGAGTAATCTGGGTTGAGTAACCCAGTAGTCTGAGGTAGAGTAATTCCAATTAAGACAATATCTTGTCGGGTAGTGGTGGCACATACCTTTAATCCCAGCACTTGGGAGGCAGAGGCAGGCAGATTTCTGAGTTCGAGGCCAGCCTGGTCTACAGAGTGAGCTCCAGGACAGCCAGGGCTTCACAGAGAAACCCTGTCTTTAAAAAAAAAAAAAAAAGACAATATCTCCATCTCATCTCCATCTGATAATCCATGGGGCATTTTCTTGATTAATAACTGATATAGGCAGACCTAGCCCACTTTGGGTGATGTCACCCCTGGTTCTGAGCTGCAGGGAGCAAAAAAGGTGAACAAACCATGGGGAGCAAGGCAGAAAGCATCATTCCTGCCTCTAGGTTCCTGCCCTGGTTTCCCTTGGTGATAGACTGTGACATGAAAGTGTAGCCAAAGAAGCCCTCTCTTTGCCAAATTGCTGTGGTCACGGTGTTTATATCAAATTATTTCAAATCAATAGGAAGCAAACTAGAACACCTCCATGGAGAAATAATGAATTAAATAATAGTCAAAAATATAAATATGTTACTCAGGATTTAGCATGGACTGGGGGTATATAGCATATACTTGTAACCCCAGTACTCAGGGAGGGCTAAAGCACAAAGACTGTGAGTTCAAGACCAGTCTGAGCCACAAAGCTAGACAAAAATTATATATATATAACCAGAAATGGTGGTGCACACCTTCAGCACTTAAAAGGCAGAGGCAGAGATCTCTGTGAGTTCAAGGCCAGTATAGCCTACTTAGTGAGTTCCCAGACAGCCATGGTTATGTAGAGAGACCTTGTCTCAAAACAAACAATAAAATAAATAAACAAATAAATTAATAATAACCCATAAAGGTTCATATAGAATTTATGTGATATAAACTTAAGAAATGACTAAAATTAAATACACAAAAAGGTTTGGAAGTCAATCTTTTCTACTTTACTACCAGTCTTACTGAGCTGTGATTCAAATACACAGTTTTCTCACGTAAAGTTCACCGTTCAACTGATTCAAGATTGCAGCGGCCGCAGGGACCCAGCGTCTGTGGGACCACTCTGAGGCGCCTGGGACACACACAGAGACTTTGCGAGCTGCAGTGCTGGGGAATGAGTGTGCAGAGCTCAAAGAATCTCTGGCACAACTTAAAACTTAGGTCTTACGGGAAGATGCTTATTAAAAGTGGTTTAATGGAATTGGAGGCGTTGGGAAAGATGGAGGAGAGAAGCTGAACTAGCGGTGACAGGTTTGGAAGCATGGCCTCGTCAGGCAAAGGAGCGTGTCTTGTGAGTAGGACTGTTCCTCTGGCTGCCAGAAGGCTCAGGCTACCAATGGGCCCGCCTTGCCCAGTTGCCACCTGGCAGATCCGGCCTACCATACTGAGCCATCTCTGCTGCTGCCGCTTGCGCCGTTTGCCATGCTAGGGATGGGAGGTGCTGTCCTGTGAACTGTGATACGGTTGTGCCCAGAGCACTGGCAGGGCAGCGGCTGCTGAAGGGAGGGTGGCAGACAGCAGCCTGGAGCTACAGCAGGAACTGCCTCCAAACCTCGCTGTCAGTCTGACTCTGAGCAACAAGCTATCCAAGATGAAGAGCTGTCCATTTGCTGGATTAAGCCTCCTCCGAAGACTTCCGTGGCCCACGCTGCCATTGGAGGCCATGTTGATGTTCATGATCCAAGCAGCCACCAGCTATTTTAAACAAGGAAGCTTATTCCCTGCGGGGGTATCAGTGACTGCAAACTTATAATTGAGAATGAGAGACATCGAAGGCTTTTGTGACAATCTCTCACACCCCACCCCACCCCCAAAAAGAAACAGTCCAGACAGGAAGCTATAAAAAGAAGTCCTTAAAAATTGTGATAAAGGGGTCTGGGGAGATGGCTCAGTGGTTAAGAACACTGACTGCTCTTCCAAAGGTCCTAAGTTCAATTCCTAGCAACCACATAATGGCTCACAACCATCTGTAAAGGGACCTGATGACCTCTTCTGGTATGTCCGAAGACAGCTACAGTATACTCACATACATAAAATAAATCTTTAGGGAAAAAAAATGTGATAAAGATACTCCTTAGGGTTGATGGCTTCTGACAAGGGTGGGGGTTGGGGAAAGGATTCATTTTCTTTAAGGGCTGACCACTGGGAGTTTGTGTATTTGGGCTGGGGGTGGAGGATGGGAGAGGGTGGACACAAGGTTGGGTGGACCTGGGAGGAATGGGAAGTGAGTGTGATCAGGGTGCATTGTAAGAAATTCCAAAATAATTAATAAAAATATTATGTTAGTAAAAAATAAATAAAGTTCACAGTTCAATCTGGAGATAGCTCTGTGGTAATGCACTTTGATGGTAATGCACTTAGGTTCACTCTCTGGTACCACAAATGATAATAACGAGAATAATAATCATGGAAAATTTAAATTTTTTAGCTTATTCACAAATTTATGCAACTATCACCACTATCAATTTAAGACATACAGTGTTGGAAGCTAACCTGGGCTACAGGACCTCACAGACACCACAGCCTATGGAAAACGCAGTAGTCCTATGGGGTGCGATCTGAAACATGACCACCAGATGGCAGCCTCTGCCTACAGATGCTACAAACCAAGCATGTAGCAAGTTTAAGGAAAGATAAAAGAATCCCTAAGTCCATCCCATAATCAGCCTCCAAACGCTGACACCATTGCACACACTAGCAAGATTTTGCTGAAAGGACCCTGATATAGCTGTCTCTTGTGAGACTATGCTGGGGCCTAGCAAACACAGAAGTGGATGCTCACAGTCAACTTATTGGATGGATCACAGGGCCCCCAATGGAGGAGCTAGAGAAAGTACCCAAGGAGCTAAAGGGGTCTGAAACCCTATAGGTGGAACAAAAATATGAACTAGCCAGTACCCCCCAGAGCTTGTGTCTCTAGCTGCATATGTAGCAGAAGATGGCCAACTAGGCCATCAGTGGAAAGAGAAGCCCCTTGGTCTTACAAACTTTATATGCCTCAGTACAGGGGAACACCAGAGCCAAGAAGTGGGAGTGGGTGGGTAGGGGAGTTGGGGGGGAGGGTATGGGGGACTTTTGGGATAGCGTTGGAAATGTAAATGAAGAAAATACCTAATAAAAAAATTAAATAAAAAAAATAAATAAAAAGAATCCCTGAGATCAACCTCCTGCGGATAGGGGTGGCATTTGGTGCTGAGAGTGGCTCCTAATGGAGCTGGCCCTCTTCACCTATTAAAACTGTACACATCCTATCCCCATTCACTTAGAAATCCTGTTATCGTAATACTTCTTTAAGATTTAATGATGTGGGTATGAGTGCAAAATGTCTACGGAGGCCAGAGAAGGGCATCAGGTTCCCTAGGGCTAGGGTTATAGAAGGTTGTGACCAGACTAAGGTGGGTACTGAGAGCAGAATTCCTGTCCTCTTCAAGAGCAGCGAGCAGCAAGCTTCTCCAGCCCCTATAATACACAGGTATCCAAGTATGGCTCTCCCTGTTTTGGTGCTGAGGATCCGACCCTGAGTTTTGTGCATTCTTAGCAGCTGCTTCCTCGCTGAGCTACAACCTCAGTTCCCAGAGTCACTATCTCAAGCGCATACACACACCACACCCAGGCCGTCCTCACTGAGAAAGGGCTAAGCACGGCCAAGTGCCAAGGCTCACACTGGCTTTGCCTCTGCGTCCTTTCTCATAAACACAGGAGTAACTGGATGTGATGGCACACACCTGTAGTCCCACCCACACTGGGAGACTGAGGCAGGAAGCTCACAAGTTCAAAACCAGCCCGCACAGTGAGACCCTGCCTCAGAATAAAATGTGTGATTGTGCATAGAATTGTAGCAGAGCCTAGCCAACCACGTGTGAGGCCTCCGTTCAACCCCAGGCATCACAGAAAGGGAAAGCGGGGGGGGGGGGGGTGTACTGTACATTAAGCAACACTTTCCTGTGTCAATCAAAGTGCCAAGGGGCAGGGTAGAACCCATGTGCCTAGGACCGGGAGGAAACGTGGGCGAGTGTGGAGTTGATATGCACTTGGCCCTTCTCAGCCCCGGCACTTTAGTCTGGTCTCTTCAGGAACTGACCCTCAGTGTTCCTTCCTCATATCCCGTGGTCACTCTATGAGCTAGGGAAGCCACTGAGCCCAAAGTTCACACAATCCTAAGCCCTCTCTCTAGTGATCCTGGCATATTCATATCCACATTCTCTCCCCGACCCGCCACAGGGTATCGTATTGGACCTTAAACATCCTTAAACTCACAATGGATCCAAAGATAATCCTGAGCTCCTAACCCTTCTGCTGCTACCTCCCAAGTGCTGAGGTCACAGGCCATCTTAGCCTGTCCCGATATTTCTATAGGACTGGAAAAACAAGAATATCCAGTTCTCTGAAAAGAGCTTGGAGCCCCTTGTGACTTCTGTTAGACTGAAATGCTGGTCACTCTAAGCAGCCACCATGATCCCCAGGCTCGTTCTTTCTCTCTTTTTCTTCCTTTTCCTCTTCCTCCCTCTCCACGCCCCTCCCTCTTTTCCTTTTCTCCCTCCTTCCCTCCCTCCCTTTTTCTCTCTTATAAAGAGTTAAAAGCATACATGCTGTAATTTCACATTTATGGTCTTTCTCCTTACCTGGCTCTTCCACACTTCTCTTCACATCAGGTGATCCAAACTGAATCACATGGTAGGGGCTTCTCACCACCCCACAGATGGATTTAAAAGTCCGATATCTTCCTTTATTTGGAAACCATCAACCTGTGGGTTGGAGCTTTCTCTGCATGCTCTCACCATCATCCTATGGGTGGCAGCATGCTCCGTCTCTTTCTGTCTCTGTCTCTATCTTTCTCTGTGTGTGTGTGATTCTCTCTCTCTCTCTCTCTCTCTCTCTCTCTCTCTCTCTCTCTCTCTCTCTCTCTCATACACACACACACACACACACACACACACTTACTTTAAGCTATTCCTCTTAATTACGTTCCTCTCCAAGTTTTATAGGAAAACCTCTCTCTCCCTTTTAAAGCCCACCATGTTGCCCCTGTCCCCTTTGTAAGCTCTCCCACCTTAAAGTTCAATCATGATTCCCACAGTCATGATGTCTTTTCTCCCAATAAAGCTCCCTCTAGAAGGGCCATTTTGTGTCAGCCCCTCTCTCCTGATCCAACCACCGCCACTCTCTTACTTCTAACAGTTTCTTCCTCCTACAAAACAGGATGAGTGTGTTAGAAATCAGAGGAGAGCGGAGGTTAGTTTGGAAAAACAGCTGCCAGGAAAACATCACTGAATAATATAATTCTAAATGAATTATAGCACGAGAAAGAGCCTCGTAACCAGAGAAGGGTGGCAAGCAGACCTGGGAGTAAAATCGTCCTAAGAAGATTAGGAGAGAAAAAAAATCATCACACGAGAGGCACGTGAGGAACTTAATTAGGAGAGAGCTTCAAGCAGGAAAATAGGAGAGAGGTCACTCACTGTGCAGTGTGATGGGGGTCCTGAAGAAAAAGGTCTTCAGATCCCTGAATAAAAGGGGGTCTTCAGCCGGGCGTGGTAGCGCACATCTTTAATCCCAGCACTCGGGAGGCAAAGGCAGGCAGATTTCTGAGTTCAAGGCCAGCCTGGTCTACAAAAGTGAGTTCCAGGACAACCAGGGCTATACAGAGAAACCCTGTCTCGAAAAAAAAAAAAAAAGGCGGGGGGGGGGGGTAGGTCTTGTACTTTTATGGTTTTAGAGGGTTACCAATACATTCCCCACCATGTGACTTAGCCTGGTTTATACTATGTAACATGGAATCATGTTGTGGGTAGGTCATAAATAAATCTTGGAGCTTGAATCAGGAGTTACCACTAGCGGCGTCTTAAACTCTTGGAGTATGGAGAGTAGGGGGGTGGGAGGACATGACACTGATTTCTGACAATGAGAAGAGCGGTTAGACAGTCTATGACCAGCCACAGTTGCTTGAAACAAAGGCTTTTGCCAAATGTTAAGTAGACCGTTTTTACCAGATAGCTATAAGTCTATTTAAAAGGAAATGGAAGATGGAATGAAGCCCCAGGTGATATGGCTTACAGGTGTGAAAACTGTTTCTCCCCAAGACAGTCAGCCTGACAAGGGCCCAAATTCTTCCTAAGCCTCTCTCTGAGCCCCGCCCCTTTCCCTTTCCCACTAGCTCACCACGCAAGGATTGTGCAGTTGATATTTTTTTTAATATTTTTATTACATATTTTCCTCAATTACATTTCCAATGCTATCCCAAAAGCAGTTGATATTAAAGGAACAACATCTCCACATCCACTGTCTTAGTCAGGGTTTCTATTCCTGCACAAACATCATGACCAAGAAACAAGTTGGGGAGGAAAGGGTTTATTCGGCTTACACTTCCATACTGCTGTTCATCACCAAGGAAGTCAGGACTGGAACTCAAGCAGGTCAGAAAGCAGGAGCTAATGCAGAGGCCATGGAGGGATGTTCATTACTGGCTTGTTTCTCCTGGCTCGCTCATCCTGCTCTCTTATAGAACCCAAGACTACCAGCCCAGGGATGGTCCCACCCACAAGAGGCCTTTCTCCCTTGATCACTAATTGAGAAAATGCCTTACAGTTGGATCTCATGGAGGCATTTCCTCAACTGAAGCTCCTTTCTCTGTGATAACTCCAGCTGTGTCAAGTTGACACAAAACTAGCCAGTACATCCATCCCACAAAAACTAAGGCCCACACTAAGCCAATAGCTGCAGGGGCAGTTCTATGGGGACTGCAGGCGAAAAGCAGCTACCCCCCCCAACCCACCCCAGACACTGATACAAAGAAACCCCAGACCCTGCATCTCAAAGCCGCTTATCTAAGGAAAACAGCCAACTTCCCCCCATTCTGACCCTAAGGAAACCCACTCCCTTCTCTATCCTCAGCTACAAAAACACCAGCTTAATGCCTGTAACCCGTGCTCCAGCTCTGACCATCCTGTTGCTTAGTCCTGCACCTTGATGGCACTGTGTACGGGCTGATCTTGACACACCACACCCCAGGTTAAATACTGCTCTAGCTGTCAAGGTCGTGTAAACTCTCGTTCTTTATTTCTTCCTACAAAGTTAATTCTTAGAGACTTCCCACCAGTGGGCAATGGGATGAGACCTAGTCACCACCACATGCATTCCTTAGTTTACCGACACTCAGACCCAGGGCTGGAGAGAAGGCTCTGTGGTTAAAAGCACTGGCTGCTCTCACAGGTATCCTAAGTGTGGTTCCCAGAACTCACATGACAGCTCACAACCAGCTCCAAGGGATCTGATACCCTACTCTGGGTTCTGCAGGCGATGCAAGCATGGTACACAAACATCCATTCATGCAGGCAAAAAAAACCTCATACACAGAAAATAAAATAAGAGCAAAGGAAACTCTGACCTAGATTTCAGGTTTTGTTGTTGTTGTTGTTGTTGTTGTTGTTGTTTTAATAAGCATGACCATTGTACCAACAAATCAGCATGCACTCATACTACATTAATCAAAGAATAAAGTTCTGGGCTAGAGAGATGGCTCAGCGGTTAAGAGCACTGACGGCTCTTCCGAAGGACCTGAGTTCAAATCCCAGCAACCACGTGATGGCTCACAAGATCTGACGGAACGAGACCCGTACTTACATTTAATTAATAAGTTATTTTAAAATGTGTGTGTTCTCAGTTTGAAGGAACGATGAGGATAGGTAAAACTTACTCAGCTCAGGGGGCCCCTCCCCCTTGCGTGTCCGGAGTGGATAATCATCAACTGACCCGTTCTGCTCCAGGCGAGGCCTCCGAGGCCTCGGAGCCGCCTGGGAACTGTGTAGAAAGCCCCAGGGTTGCGGTTCTCAATGAGTAACTCCCTCATCTGTGTCAGCTCTGCGGCTGCCCCAGTCAGTCCTGCCCCTGTAAACAGCCTCTCGGCCATGTTCCTGTGGAAAGCCCCAAGAAAAACTCACCGAGTCACCAGGTTTGGGTCCTTCTGGAAAGAACGGGGAGAGGGCTATACCTCTCCAGGAGAAAGCCCTCATACAAGCTCTAATGGAGACTTCTTTCTTGACTTAGAGCCTCTGGCTATAGGGCCATTATAATTAGCAAATTAATATGTGCTTAAGTTTCACTAATGAAAGGTTAAAGTTCAAACAGGGTCTCATGAGTAGCTGGAATTACAGACACATACCACCATGCTTGACCAATGGTGACTTTTTGGAGGGTCCGGGGTGGGAGGGATAGGGTCTTACTATATGTAGTGGTAGCTGCCTCGGGTGCTTTGTAGATGGGGCTAGCCTCAATCTTCTTCTACCTCTAGAATGGCAGGATTAAAGGCAGGCATCACCATACCCAGCTTTGCTATGATATTTAAGACGGGTTGTTTTCTCAATGAAAGGGGAAAAGTTAGATGGTCAGGGGCCCAAGCCAAACAAACTCAGGGCTCTCAGCTATTTCCTATGCCGTAAGCTTAAGAAGACATGAGTTCCAAGCAACATGGTACCTGGTCCCCAGTACACAGAATAGTTTTCTCCATCTTAGTCATCTAATGTAAGCCAATGAATAGAAGATTCACAGAAACAAATTAGTCCAGCTATAAGGACGAGCACTGTCACACCTAGTTCTGTCTCACAATGCAATTTCTGGTGAGGATATAGTTAAGATTTAAAAAAAAAAAAAAAGAGTTTTCAAGACAGAGTTTCTCTATATAACCCTGGCTATCCTGGAACTTGCTCTGTAGACCAGGCTGACCTCAAGCTCAGAGAGATCCACCTGCCTCTGCCTCCTGAGTGCTGGGATTAAAGGCATGGCCCATCACCACCTATTGATATGGCTGAGATTTTAATGACCCAATGAGATGCATAAGAAGCACAATATTTGCATAGGTATGATTGATGCACTCTACCAGATTCTGAATGTACAGTGAGATTGTTGGCATGGGCTCTGTCTCCGTCTCCACAGACCTTCATAGAGAAAACAGACCAGAAACACAGGAAGTTGCGTAATACAGTATAAAATGCCCTAGCCTTACAAAAGTGGACTGATCCATGTTCTGTTGCTATGACAGAATAGCTGAGGAGAACAACTTTCCGCAGAAGCATTCATTTAGTTTGACTCATGGTTTATGGGTTTCAGGGCATGGTCACTTGACTCCCCTGTAGCAGCAGCAGCAAAGGCAGAGGGTAGCCTCATGCCACTGCATGTGGGGTGGCCTTAAGAATTCACTTAGTATTCATTTAGCATTTCAGTAATGGTTGCAGATGTTTGTGAGCCACCATGTGGTTGCTGGGGATTGGATGCAGGACCTCTGACAGAGCAGTCAGTGCTCTTAACCACTGAGCCATCTCTCCAGCCCATACACACACACACACACACACACACACACACACACACACACACACACAGTTTAAAAAGCAAAGAATCAAGGCCGGGCATGGTGGCACATGCCTTTAATCCCAGCACTTGGGAGGCAGAGGCAGTGGATTTTTGAGTTCAAGGCCGGCCTGGTCTGCAGAGTGAGTTCCAGGACAACCAGGGCTACACAGAGAAACCCTGTCTCGAAAAACCAAAAAGAAAAAAAAAAAAAAAAGCAAAGAATCCAGCAGAGTCCTACAGGTCTGAGGTCAATTGTGCCATGCAGATTCATGCAAATCTGCCATGCAGATTCATCTCTCGTTTTTTTTCTAACAGACTTATTACCAAATAGGAAGTACCTTTGTTCCCACCACTCATTCGTTGGTGGATTTCCTTCCTCAATATTCCCACATGCCCATTCATATGTTAAGCTTCCATTTCTGTTCTATTGTTTGGAGATAAGTCTCATCTCTGCCCAGTTTGTGCCTTCTCAACAGACGGCATGCCTGAATAGCAAACCACCTTGGTCACCAAAGACCGTGAGTTTTGCATGAGAGACTTGAAGATGTCCCTCTCCAGCAGTGTAAAAATAAACTTTCTCCTTCCCACCGCCTTGGAGAATATTGGTTAATATTTCAGAGTAATGAGTAATCGATCCAGGGTATGAGAAGAGACATGCACTTTCATAATTTGACATACAAATATGATCACTTTTAAGCCATAATCTTTTACTCTTTATTTCTATAGGCTCATGGCCACCTCATAGTGCAAAACACGCTCAGCCCAACTTCAAAAGACCTATAGTCTTTAATAGTTCCCACAGTGTTCCTATGTACAGATGCAGGGTCTCTTCTGAGACTTGGGCAACTTCTCAAGTGAGTCCCTGGACAAACAAAAACAAGTTACATATTTCCAGCACACAATTAGCAGTACTAGAGATGGCCATTTAGCTGCCAAGGCTGTTTGCTGTCCAGGTGGGGATGAATGGAAACAGAGTGAGGAAACATAGGGCCGAAGCAAGACCAAAACCATGCAGGCAAAATCATGCATGGGGCATCCCACTGCATAGCATACCCAGGTACAATCAGCTAACCCATGCACCGTCCTGACTGCTGTCTACCTGTGATTCGTCCATTTCTGTTGTCACCCCAGGGATCCTGTGTCTTCCCATACTATGTGGATACAAAGTTGAAACACGATTACTGGTAAACTTCCGAGCAATTGCATCGTGGCCCATGGACGACCTCTGGCTTGCTGTTTTATGAAGTGGGTAATAAGAGCCTTAGCATCCTCACCAAAACCATGTGAAATATGCACAGGGAGCTTGGAGCCATCATCTCTCCCTTGCCGTGCCTGGGCAGCTTGGTAATCTATCAGAGACTTAGCAGGGGCAAGGAAGGTATTTAGCACTTGGGTTTCGGTCAAGAAAGCTGAGCTTGAATAGACGTGTGACCTAAAGCACTGGAGACTGCATTCAGGGACTCTGTAATCTCATCTGTGATATCAGAACATTGGAAGAGCTTTGTTAGAAAAAAAAAAAAAAAGTTTATGCCTTTAATCCCAGCACTCAGGAGACAGAGGCAAGCTGATTTGGAAAAGCCAACAAAAAAAGAAAGGAAGGAAGGAAGGAAGGAAGGAAGGAAGGAAGGAAGGAAGGAAGAGACAGAGACAGAGACAGTCCATTCCAACATGAGACCCATGAGATTATTCTTGGAGCACCAGGTCTGAGTTCCAAGACACTTAATACCTTAAAACTCACTGCATAAAGGGATAATGCAGAAACAGGGAGATAAATCAGTTGGTAAAGTCCTTCTCACACAATCGTGGGGACCCAATTTCAGTCCCCAGAACTGACATTAAAAAGACCAGCATAGGACCATATTTGGGTCCACAGCTCTGGAGGAATCCTCCTACCACACAGAGGCCATGCCAGTGCCTCATGAAACAGTCTCCAAAAGTGACCACATATTCAGTCACAAGGCAAGTCTCAACAGATACAAGAAATTTGAAATAGCCCTTGGTGGTTTAAATATGCTCGGCCCATAGCGAGTGGCACTGTTAGGAGGTGTGGCCTTGTTGGAGGAAGTGTGTCACGTAGGGCCTTTAGAGGTCTCCTATGTTCAGGCTCCGCTCAATGCAGAACAGAGCCTCCTCCTAGCTCCCTGAGGAGCCAGTCTTCTCCTGGTTGCCTTTGGATCAAGATGTAGAACTCTGAGGGCCATGTCTGCCTGCATTCTGCCATGGTTCCTGCCATGATGATAATGGACTACACCTCTGAACTGTAAGCCAGGCCCAGTGAAATGCTGTCCTTTATAAGAGTTGCCTTGGTCATGTTGTCTCTTCACAGCAATGGAAACCCTAACTAAAACAAACCCCCTGCATCCCATCAGACCGCCACGGATTAAAGCTGGATTTCAGCAGCAACGAAAACAACAGAAAGCCTACAAACTCAGGAAAACTGAACCAATCAATATTGAGTGATTACCAGGGCAAGACAGAACTAACTAAGAAAATTAAGGACTTCCTAGAATTGACTGAGGATGACTACACAGCATACCCAAACTTAGGGGACACAATGAAAGCAGCGCCGGCAGGGAAGTTCTTAGCACTAAGAGCCTTCATAAGGAAACTGGAGAGATCTCACACAGGCAACCCGACAGCACACCTGAAAGCTCTAGAACAAGAAGAAGCAAACACACCCAAGAGGAATAGACAACAGGAAATAATCAAACTGAGGACTGAAATCAATAAAATAGAAACAGAACAATACCAAAAAAAAGCAATTAAATAAAGAGTTGGTTCTTTGAGAAAATCAATAAGATAGATAAACTCTTATTCAAACTAACTGAAATACAGAGAGGGAACCTAAGTGCCCATCCTTACTTACTGGGCGAAGGTCACCTGACATGACCTTGAGGAATTAAGTCAGGCCGCTTGAGGGGCCACATCACAACTGAGGCTGTGGCAATTTTATAAAGAGCAATCTGCCTTCTTTGAACTCACAAGAGATCTGCCTGCCTCTGCCTTCCAAGTGCTGGGGTTAATGTCATTCCAGTCCCTGTTTCCCAACCCTTAATAGCAGGACCGCCCACTGTCACAGCTGGTCGATCCTGAGAAGGGGAGGGAGGTGGGAATGGTCATAGGGATGGAGTCGTGAGGCAGCGAGTGAGCATGACGAGACAGGCTTCAGCAGGACAGTTCACTTAATTGAGAGAATAGAAGCTGTATAAACCTTTGGGGAGTGGGCTGGGGTGGACATCATTGGCCAGGGCCAGGGTGCTAAGGATGCCTCATGAGCACAGGGAGAAATTTGAGATATTTCTGGACATAACCTTATAAAGAGAAGGAGTCCATCTGGTTGCCAGGCTACGTGACCTCCTCTGAGGGGAAAAGGTGAGGGTGAAGGACTCTGTAGGCTGGGATATGCAGGCCTGGGGCAGGGTGGGGAGGAGCGATCCTATCCCTGCTTATCTCAGGATCTCTAGGCTTTAGACATACCTCAACCCCAACTCTTGCTCCAGGCCATGGCTTCCATAGCTTCTTGCTCTCATAGGATTAAAGACATGTACCTGGCCAAGAGTAATCAGGCTTTTTATAACCTTTATAAGAAACAGAATATAATGGCAATTTCCAGGATAGGATGACATTAGCAAATTATACAGGGTACACAAGATTAATGTCTAAGACCAATTGTCCTGTGAAGCTTTCGTGCTTCCTTGACTTCCATGGGGACAGAGAAACACAAAGTGTCTTGAACACTTTACTGCCTGAGGGAGTGTACTGGACCCTCAGGAACTAGAAAGCACATTGTGCCCCTGGAGCCAAGGACTCTAACCTGAAAAACCTCTGATGTTCGACTCTCAAGGCATCAAGGCCAAGCCAACTTCATGGTTGGCCATAACCACTCTAAGCAGGAGGTCTTTTCTTTCTAAGCTCATTTTAGTTCTTAGAGTCAAGTCAGAAAGAGTCTCTTCCAGGTGTTGGCAGAGGAAAGGCAGGGAGGAAGCAAGGTCTTGTGAGATGAAGTGTAGGGTGATTCTGTCCCAAGCCTGTGTGCAGAAGCCACCTGGCTGTAATATCCTGCCTGGCTGGGCTGCCTGCTGAGCTCCCATGGAGAAAGCCACCTGGCCCGAAAAGCTCACCCTAGCCCTGCGATATCATCTCGGTCCTGATTCCAGCTGGCCTGCTGGAGGCATTTGTCTCTGTAGAAAGCTTCCCATTGTAGGAAAAGCAGCGGGCTAGGGGGGAATGACTGACATCTCACCCAGATCCTGAGGCATGTTTAAAGATTTGGCTTTGGAGGAGGGATTTAGTCTAAGGAGCAGTCTTCCACGACTGCCTGCCTGAACTCTGTTAAGGCTGCAGCCTGATAAGGATACCAATTTAGAGGCTTAGCCCAGGTAAAGTAGACATTAACCAGAAATGCCAGGATCTCAGAGTCCACAGCAGAGTCCCAGAGGTCGAGACCTTCTAGGGAGTGGAAGGAGGGATGGAGGGAGAACTGTCCCTTGGTGCAACACAGGAAGACAAAGGAAAGGGAGGGCACAGAGTGGAGTTGGGTGTGGCCAGAATGTGCAACTGAGTGGGGAAGCTATTGTTTTGTGAAATCTCCTCTCTGGCCTTTTTCTAGTACTATGAGGTCTGCAACCAGACGGTCTTCAAAACATTTATCATCATCAGTCATCTGATGTGGCGTTGGGGGGAGTTAGGTATCCTTAGTGGACTCTGAGGGACCCACACATTAGTGGACAACAGATAAAGGGAGCAGAAAACAGGGAGGGAGCTTTCCTTCCCCACCCCCACCCCTCCCCCGCCTCCCTCCAGTGGAAGCCTCTACTAAAACTAGTACTAAAATGAACTTAGAAAGAAAAAAGGCCTCCTTTTTTTTTTGAAGAGACACAGCTTTATTGTATAAAAGCTGAACCAGGAGTTTTAAACCAGGGACACACTATCAAGGGCACACACAAGAGTCTCCAGTTTATATGTAAGTCCTCGCCAGAGTTACCCATAAACATCTAGTCCCCCTCAACGTCAAATGTGCTTGTTCTCTTCATGCCAGCCAGTTCCCTATAGGGTCTGCCACTGTCACAAAACAGAACCTTTTGCAGGACACAGGATACCACGTAGCCCTAGACAGCATTCCCTTGGTCTGACTTCCCCAGGTCACAAGTTCTAAGCACTCTGGGAGCCGGTCTGCTCAATGGAGGCTTCTGCTGGTGGTGTAGTGGGCATCTCAGGCATCGACTCAGGTGGTGGGCCACTTTCTTCTAGGAGATTTCCTTGATAGAGTCGGCGAAGGCGAGACAGCTCTCTCTCCGGTGGCTGTTGCCAGCTGTACCATGGGTACCAAGGTTCACCTGACAACAGTGTGGGGGCTGGTGGAGTCACACTGACAGCTCCATGCACAGTACCAAAGTCAGCATCCCGGGGCTCAACCTGGGGGACATAGTAACTGAGAAGACCACACTCCCTGGCTTTCTGGATGGCCTGGGTCAGCTTCTTGTGCTGCTTCATACAGACCCCTGTGTATGGGGCGTGAAAGATGATACCCATGTGTGCACAAACTGTTCCAAGAGCTTCACATTCCTAAAGTCAACATGCAACTTGTGATCCCAGCAGATTGGGCAAGGATTCCCAGCAACTTTATTGTTACAAATACATGTCTTTCGGGTCTGCTGTGGTGGTACACCACCTTTGTGGTTGCGGCAGTCGTCAGCCCAAACAGGGCGAGATAGTGGTTCTGGTATTCTTCTGAATCCAGGTATTTCCAAGGCTTGAAAGACCCACAACGTGAGGACTCCCCCACGTTCTGACTCAGGAGAGGCGACACCCCAAAATCACCCACAAGAAACGATCTTGCTGCAAATTGCAAGAGGATTTTTATTCAAGAGCGCTCTCGGGCCCATGGCCATACACCACGCAGGGGTAGAAGACCATGGCGCCCCAAGTAGCTGAGTAAGGGGGTATTTAAAGGAAGAAACCACAACACAAGGAGGTGGGGAGGGCGTTGTTGGAAAATACCAAAAATACCAGTTAAGAGTCACAAGGAAGTATAAAGTCACAAGTGTCAGGTTATCTCTCAAGACAGTTTCTAAGAGCCCCTAACAATCTAAGAGCCCCTAAAGATAGCACATTTGCATTGCAGGTTCCAGTAATGGTCAGGGTGCCTTTCTTTGAATGAACACTCTTTGAACCCAGGAAGCGGGTGGGTGGAGGAATGTCGCTATCTGTTTTATGACCAGCACCTGGAGCACTAAGCCACAAAGGCTACACTCCCAAGCCTGGGCCCAAAAGCCTCGAATTTTGTTGCTTCTTCAGGCTCATTCTCATACGGGGAAACTGGACGTGAGGATGGAGCATCTTCTTCAGGAGGGCCTCTGGTACAAAGAGTCTGGAGGGGAACCTGAGCTACATAGGAACTTTGTAAGAGTGTAGGAATCAGCTTTAGAAGCGTGTGCCGCAAGGGGGCAGCCATCTTGACGCACACCCGATGTACTGGCCTCCTTCTTTAAAAATGTCATTTGGGCGGGTATGGCTTCCGAATGCAGGCTCACCTGCCAAGACCTCAAAGATGAGCACTATGATGGATGGAGTGTAGCCACTCAGGATATTGGGACAGCCTCCCATTAGGCCCAGGCCTTTGCAGCAGCAATAGAAACAGAAGGGGCTTGCTTTCAATGTGGTGAAAGGGCCACTGGAAAGGTGAGTGCCGTAAATGCCACCCCACACTCAAGATGCTGTAAGGGCTTCTACTGGAGGGAAGAAGTCTTGTCCTGTGGTGGTTTGAATAGGTTTGGCCCCCATAGTGTTTGAATGCTTGGCCCGCAGGGTGTGACACTATTAGGAGGCATGTTCTTCCTGAAGTGGGTGTGGCCTTGTTGGAGGGGTGTGTCGCTGTGGGGACAGGCTTTGAGTTCTCACATCTATGCTCACGTCTGGCCAGACTCAAGTCTCTCCTGGTTGCCTTTGAAGATGGAGAATTCTTGGTTCCTTCTCCAGCACCGTGTCTGCCTGCATCCTGCCATGATGATAATGGACTGAAGCTCTAAATGTGTAAGCCAGCCCCAATGAAATGTTGTCCATTATAAGAGTTGCCTTGGCCGGGCGTGGTGGCGCATGCCTTTGATCCCAGAACTCGGGAGGCAGAGGCAGGTGGATTTCTGAGTTCGAGGCCATCCTGGTCTACAAAGTGAGTTCCAGGACAGCCAGGGCTATACAGAGAAACCCTATCTCGAAAAACCAAAAAAAAAAAAAAAGAAAAGAAAAAAAAAAGAGTTGCCTTGGTTACAGTGTCTGTTCACAATAATGAAACCCAAACTAAGACATGGCAGCTAGTGAGATAAGAGACCCAAGTCCAGGTATCAGGCTTGCAGTGGCCTTCTGCTACTCTTCCAGGGGGCTGCCCCAAAGACTTCTTTACAAAAGGATGTGGTCTCCCTTTGGGTCAGTGACGTGTATAACACTCATAGTCCCCCAGTATGAGATTCCTTTTGATGAGATGAAGAGTTTCCCATGATAGAGAAAATTTGGAAATGCCAAAGTCAGAGGAGAACATTCCCAGGTCTTGAGGCACCACAAGGGATTCCCGCCCCCCCAAAAAAAAATCATATGGAAAATCAAAAAACCCAGGATAGCTAAAACAATCTTAAACAATAAAAACATTTAAAGGTATCACCATCCTGATTTCAAGCTGTACTACAGAGCAATAGTAATAAAAACCTAGCCAGGCGTGGTGGCGCACGCCTTTAGTCCCAGCACTCGGGAGGCAGAGGCAGGCGGATTTCTGAGTTCGAGGCCAGCCTGGTCTACAAAGTGAGTGCCAGGACAGCCAGGGCTACACAGAGAAACCCTGTCTCAAAAAACCAAAAAAAAAAAAAAAAAAAAAAAAAAAAAAAAAAAACCCTTATTGTATTGCCATAAAAAGGCAGGTGGGTCAATGGAATCAAATCAAAGACCCAGATGTAAATCCACATACCCATTGATACCTGATTTTTGGTAAAGAAGCCAGAAATATACAATGTAAAAAAAAGAACGCATCTTCAACAAACGGTGGTAGTCCAACTGGATATCAGTATGTAGAAGAATGTATATAATCCATATCTATCACCCTGCACAAAACTCAAGTCCAAGTGGATCAAAGAGCCCAACATAAAACCAGAAACAATGAATCTGATAGAAGAGAAAGTGGCCAATAGCCTTAAATGCATTGGCAACAGAGACAACTTTCTGAACCAATACACAGGCACTAAGATCAACAATTACTAAATGGGAAATCACTCATGAAACTGAAAAGCTTCTGCAAGGTAAAGGACACCACCAATAGAACAGAATGGCAGCCCAGAGAATGGGAAAAGATCCTCATCAGCTCCGTACCTGACAGAGGGCTAATATCCAAAACACATAAAGAACTCAAGAAGCTAGATATCAACAAACTAAATAATCTGATTTTAAAAATGGATTTTTTTTAAATATTGAACTCAGAACTCCACCTGCCTCTGCCTCCCAAGTGCTGGGATTAAAGGCGTGCACCACCACGCCCAGCTAACAAAAGAATTCTAATGGCCAAGAGACACTTAAAGAAATGTTCAATATCCTTAGTCATGTAAGATGTCTCAGAATGGCTAAGATCAAAAAACACAAGCGGCAGCTCAGGCTGGAAAGGATGTAGAGCATAGGGAACATTCTGCCACTGCTGGTGGAAGTGGAAACTTGTACAACCACTTTGGAAATCAATATGGCAGTTTCTCAGAAAACTGTGACTGGATCTACTTCAAGACCCAGCCATACTCCTCCTGGGCATAGACCAATGGACACACCATCCTGCCACAAGAACTTGCTCAACTATGTTTAAATCAGCTTTATTCATAATAATTTGGAACTAGAAACAACCTAGATGTCTCTCACCCAAAGTATGGATAAAGAAAATGGGATACATTTACACAATGAAGTAGTACTTGGCTGTTTAAAAAATAACAGCTACCGGCAGTGGTGGCTCATCCCTTTAATCCCAGCACTCAGAAGGAAAAGGCAGGCAGATCTCTGAGTTTGAGGCCAGCCTGGTCTACAGAGCAAGCTCCAGGATGGCCAAGGCTACACAGAGAAACCCTGTCTCAAAAAAACAAAAACAAAAACAAGAAAGACATCATGAAGTTTTCTGGCAAACTAGTTTCTAGAAAAACATCATCCTGAGTGAGGTAACCCAAACCCAGAAAGACAAACATGGTATGTGCTCACTTATAAGTGGATATTGGCTGTAGATTAGAGGATAATCATGACATAATACACTGACCTGGAAAGGTTAGGTAACAAGGATGGCTTAGGGGAGAATACAAGGATTTCCCTGTGAAGGGGAAATAGATTTCCTTAGTAGACTGGGGCAGTTGGGGATGGGAACAGAAGGGATTGGGTTGTGCGGTGTAGGGAGAGAATGCTGGGGGAGACTACTGGAATTGGGAGGCACTTCCAGATTGAAGTAGAAAATTTGGAGTGCAATGGAAACTCCATGGAATCCACGAGGGTGACACTAGTGAAGATCCTTAGTAATGGGGACGTGGAGCCTTAATTGGTCATCCTCTGTAATCAGGCAAAGCCTCAAGAGGAGGAACTGGGGCACTAACCCAGCCACAAAACATCCTGCCTACAGTTTGTCATGTGCTGGGACTGGAGCCTACCATAATCGTCATCAAAGAGCAGAGATACTTCATCCAGCAACTGATGAAACCAGATTCAGAACCCCACAAACAAATACTAAATAAAGCTCAGGGAATTCTGTGGAGGCTGCGGTGGTGGTGGTGGTGGTGGTGGTGGTGGTGGTGGTGGTGGTGGAGGAGGAGGAGGAGGAGGAAGGGTTGGAGGAACCAGAGGGGTCAGGGACACCTGGAGAACAAAGCCCACAGAATCAACTGAGCAGGACTCAAGTGACCTCACAGAGACCAGGGAGCCTATAGGTCCCCTGCATATATGTATGGTTGTGTGTGGGAAGCTACATACGCCATTACAAGATGGCGCTGGCTACCGCTGGCCACCACCCGTAAGTTCGGGTAAACAACCAATGTGCGCATGTGCATAAGGGTTTCACACCAAGTCACAGCCCATCCCGGGGAATGTAAATGAGGTACTGAAAGCACAACCAATCAGGTATAGACACGCCACTCCTAGACCTATATAAGCAGCGCCAGTTTTGGGGCTCGGGATCTTTCGCCTTCGCTATCAAGCTCTCCCAATAAACGCTTGCAGAAGAATCCTGTTGTGGCGTCCTCCTTGCTGGCGAGTCGGGCGTCCACAGTTATGTAGCTTGGTATCTTGCAGAATTCCTGACAATGGGAATAGAGACTGTCTCTGACTCTTTTGCCTGCCTTTAGGACCCTTTTTTCTGCTATGAGGTTGCTTTATCCAGCCTTGATGTGAAAATATGTGCCTAATCTTATGGCAGCTTAGTATGCCATATTTGGTTGGTGTCCCTGGGAGGCCTAATCTATTCTGAGGAGAGGTGGAGTGGAGGATCTGGAGAAAGGGTGGGAGGGGAAACTGCAGTCCTGATGTAATAAATGAGAAAGGAGTAAATAGAAGAGGGAAAGCACAGGCTTGGTGGTATGAGCCCGTAATCCCAGGGCTGGGCAGATCCCTAGGCAGTGAACCTAGCCTATTTGATGAACTCCAGGCCAGTGTGAGACCCTGTCTCAATACACACGGTGAGCAGCTGTAGGGCAAGTGGACTGTGCCCCCCGACGGGCATAAGGACTGGTAAAGTCGAGTGAGCTCAAACACCGGGAATCTCAGAGATTTGGGAAGAGCAAGAGCAGAACTGTTCCCTACCTGTCTCTGTACCTGCTCTGGAACACATGACCACGACACGCAACGGAGAGGCCCAGGGGCCGTCAGTCCCATAATGTAGCGCGCAAACAGAGCATCACTAGTATCTCAAACTCAACCAATAGGAAGCATCTACCCTCCAATTCCCATCCCACTCCCCAAGGCTCAGACAGTCCCTGTCCACATGGAATAAAGCCAAGTTATTTCAAGGAGGATCGTCAGAGAGTGGCTGTCTTTACTAAGCTTGGGAAAGAGCTCTCTCCCGAAGCAATCATTATTGACTGGACCTTGGACCCACCTGGCTGGCCAGACTCTTACTGCCTGAGAAGGCTCTGGTCAGAGCCATGGCTGCTCACGCCACCACCGTCTCTGCCGCTACCACTGCTGCTGCTGCCCCCACCGCAGCTGTCACGGGATCCAGAACCCCCAGCAGAACCCCGGCTACCTTCCTATGCAGGCGGCCCAAGCCTCTTTATTCCTTTTTAAGAGCTGGAACACCCCCCAGCATTCCCAGCCAGACTAAAGTCCTTTGGACCTATTCGCCCCAAGCTCTGTTTCACCCTCCTTGGTGTAGCATCCAGAGACATCTGATGCCCCAGAGGGAAGTGGATCGACTGGAGACCACAGGAAGCTCCCAAGGAATGGCACTGGAGGCAGTCTATTTCTGGCCTCTACATGCGTGTTTATACATGTGCTCACGTACATGTGTGTGCGTGTGCACGTGCGCACATGCACTCAAACACACCCACATACTAAATAATGAAGCTAGTAAAGATTCTGACAGTGGAAAGGACACCTGTTTCATTTGAATTGAGTCTTAAGTTTCCAAAGCCCCTTTGTCTATGGGATCCTTTTTACATTGTGACAGCAAATTTATCTCATGAGCTATACTGTAAGAAATTCTGGACTATTTATCTAACACGTTTTCCCCTCTCAATAGCCACACATATTAATTTTATTCTATAGAGTGAGGCTCAGGAATGAATAGGCATAGTCTTTTAGTGGACGTGAACCACAATTTGCACTTGTAAATCACAAGATGTAGGCAACTAAGCCAGTGGTTCTCAACCCGTGGGTCTCAATGATCAGAAAGCATATACTTCTGACGGCCCTAGGGATCCCCCAACCATAAATTTATTTTCATTAATACTTCATAGCTGGAATTTTGCTACTGAGCAGGAAATAATGTGGTTTTTGATGGTTGTAACCCACAGGTTGAGAACCACTTAAACTCAAGTGATACTAGTAAATTATGTACTTGCTATTGAGTGGCCAAAGAGGACAATGATAGAAAAGCTCTTAAAACAGTTTCCATAATATTTATTTCTGTGGCCACCAGCCTCCTTTATTTTGGAAGCCTTTCCTTTGGTAATCACATTCCATTCTTTCCATCTACATAGAAAGCCAAACTTAAAACAGAATTGTGCTTTTTTTGTTGTTGGAATTTGGGGGAGGGGTAGGGTGGTTGGTTTTGATGTTTGGTTTGGCTTGGTTTTGGGAGTTTTTTTGTTTGTTTGTTTTTTGAGACAGGGTTTCTCTGTGCAGATCTGTCTGTCATGGAACTCTCATTCTGTAGATCAGGCTGACCTTGAACTAAGAGATCCACCTGCCTCTGCCTCCCAAGTGCTGGGGTTAAAGGTCTGTGCCACCACCACCCAGCTTGTTGAGGGTTTTGGTTTATTTTAAAGATTTATTTTATTATATGAATACACTGTCACTGTCTTCAGACACACCGGAAGAGGGAATAGGGTCCTATTATATATGGTTGTGAGCCACCGTGAGGTTGCTGGGAATTGAACTCAGGACCTCTGGAAGAACAGTCAATGCCCTTAACCACTGAGCCATCTCTCCAACCCTTGTTGAGGTTTTTTTAAAAAATATTATTTTATATAGATGAGTTTTTAATTTGCATTTGTGTTTGTGCACTGCACAGATACCTAGGACTCTCAGAGGTCAGAAGGGGACATCAAATCTCCTAGAACTGGAGATACAGATGTTTATGGGCTATCGTGTAGGTCCTGCGCACCAAACCCTCTTCAAAAGCAAGAGCAACAGATGCTCTTAACCACCCAGCCATTTCTCCGGACTGAACCAGAAGGTTTGAGGGGGGGTTGTTTGTTTGTTTTGTTTTGTTTTGTTTTGTTTTTCACTGTTTTCAATTGGCTAAGTTTTTAAAAAGAGATGGTCTGAAATCTGGAAAAATAGGTTCCAATTCTGATGTGCCAGGGTATAAACTCACCTGTCTCAAAGCAAGCCCCCTTCCAAATCAAACTCTATTTTTCCATGTAGAAAGTGAAGCAATTGAACTAGGTAATCATTGTGTTTTCCATCAGCTGAAGAACAACATTTCGTTTCCTTTGAACTAACTTAAATCAAAGAGAGTTGAGTTTGGGTGCAGCAGTCCTGTGTTATGCTGTAGACAGCTGTCTCTGGTAAGCAATAGCAGGAGGTAAGATCAGATCAAGAACTTCTGCATTGGTTTTGTTGTTATCACTGGGGACTGAACCCAGAGCACATGCCCTCCAATATCACTATCAAATTATGGGTTCATCAGTGGATTCATTCATACATGAGGTCAGAGACTCCTCAAGCCTCATCCCTGATCATCACTGCATGTAGACCAAGCCTTCAACACCTGTGTAAAAGTACGGGGCTTTTCTATACCCACCCTTGCTCTAAAATAGTCACACAGAGACCTGGTATATTTATTAAAAGCTTCAGGTACTAAGCTGGGCAGGTCCTGAGCTATTCCAGCCTACATCCCAGGTACATGTCCCTTTACCTGCCATCTTGGTCTCCTGGCACTTCTTTCTTCATTGCTGTCCTGAAGGCAGACTCCCCAGGTCCCACCTGAGACCCTTGCTCATTCTCAGGGCACCTTATCTTCTCCTGTGCAGCTATAGACTATTCAGCTCTTTAACCAATCAGGAGGTGGTGGAGAACAATGCTTTATATAATACTTAGTCACGCCAAGGTCCAGACTGCAAACAGATCTCTGGGTATAGAAATCAGCATATGAATGCACAGTGCACAAAAACATTCCCATACCCACCACCCACCCACCCACCCACCACCACCCACCCTGCACAAATGAGCCTTTGGGAGACAGTCCAGATTCAGGCCATTAAGATGGTTCCACCCATTTGTTTCCATTGAAACACTGGGCTGTCCTGGTAGTCATTCAGAAAAATGGGGCAGGACACACTGCTTTTCTCCCTACAGATGTGGCTCTCAAGAGCACTCCTCAGCAGTATGAGTCTGCAGAACACATCCACTCAGATCCCCAATGACTGACCTCTCTCTCCCTGTAACCTGAGGGCTAGCTGACCTGAAAAGAACTAGCCAGTTCCCAGCTAGAGCACCCAAGCTTGGGACTGGGCACAAGCCAGACATCTTGTGGATGCCTATGTAGAATATTTGTTGGGGTCCAGCTGTTACCTCACAAACCACTGATCTCAGTCAGACAGGGATAGTTTAAGGAGCATACACCCCAGGGCTGATCGATTAGAGCCACTGTTTAGACTCAGAAGCTGAACCGTGGCATTAAGATCCTGCAGGATTTTGAAACCTAAAATCTACAAATATCTGTGCCATGGTATTTTTACCAATCAAGATTTAGAGATAGGGGATTTCCTTAGAACATGTCTTTGTTGTACATTTCTCTTGTTCCCATTGGTTGCAGTATTCAACTGTGGCTGGGCACTTGGTTTGTCTGACCTTCATGTCTTAACTTGTTAGCCAGCATGGGACTTGTCTTGTAACTTTCATGGCTTAACTTGCCAACCAGGATGTCAGTTGTCCGTGTACATGTCTTTCTGCCAAGTTGGATGTCAGTTCCTGGAAAGGTCTTGGGGATTTAAACTTTACTCAGCCTCCTACTCAACATGGAAGTCTTATTTCAAATTGTTCCTTATATTGGTATAGGTCCTTCCCAGGGGCAGCTTATAAAAGCAAATACCACAAGAGCTTATACACGGGGACAGGAAGTGTTGCTGGGTGGCTGGTTCAAGTCCAAGGTTATTGTGGAGAATGACACAATAAGTCAGTTCTACTGACTCCTAGCATAATTGGTTTCCAAGGGCACAGAACATAACAGAATATGTAATCCACTTGGGCATGAGAAAGCTTCCTAGTAACAGCAGAAACAACATAAAGATACTTTCCTTATAATATTAGTAACAGCACAAAATGGCAGTCTAGATAGATAAGTTACATAGGCCTTAACAACACAGAAATTGGTTAATCTACCTTTCATTTATGGTTTTTACTATCAGTGTGTGTGTGTGTGTGTGTGTGTGTGTGTGTCTGTGTGTGTGTGCGTGTGTGCATGAATTCATGTGCCAGGCTTTTAGGGCAAGCATCTTTACCCATTGAGCCATCTTACTAGACCTCTTTGTTGTCTTAAACAATCGAATCCCTTTATTTTGTTTTGGTGCTAGGAACTGGAGAGTTCTCACACTGACAGGCTAGGCCTCTACCACTGAACCACATTCCCAACCCCTTCTGTTGTCTTTAGGTTGTTTAGATGTTTTAGGTGGTTTTAGGTTGTTTTAGGTATTTTTAGGTTGTTGTTTCGCTGTTTCATTTTGTTCAGACAGATTCTCTGTAGCTCAGACTGACCTGGACTCATACCAACCCTCTCGCTTCAGCCTTCTGAGTGCTATGATTACAGGCAGGAGCCACCACCCCAGGCTTTTCCATCTGTGCTTTTGTCTCTGTCTCAAACCACAGCCTGCTCCCTGTCCTTACACAGTATTTTCCACCTTGTCTTCAGATACAAGTGTGAGTGTGGAGTTTGGAGTACGGGTTCCTCTCCCAGGGCACTGCCTTCCCTCTATAAGTGGTTGGCAGGTTGTCTTAGATAGGGCTCCTATTACTGTAAAGAGACACCATGAGTATGGCAACCCTTACAGGAAAACATTTCATTGGGGGTGGCTTACATCATGGCAGGAAGCATAACAGCACACAGACAGTGCTTGGGAGAGAGCTGAGAGTTCTGTATTTGAATCAGCAGGTAGCAGGAAGAGGGACACTGGTCCTTGCAGGGGCCAGCCCTGGACATTTGGAGTTCGGAGCTGAAGTGGAACACAGACTAAAACCAAAAGACTGATGATCTCCTGCCTTGTGACTCTAACCGTCGTGAGGGCTAGAAGCTGATGGCTTCTGGAAACTTATCACTCCCTTGCTTAGTCTGAGGTTGAAAACCACTGACTTTTCTCTTCAACTCTGTGTTTGAATAAGCACTGGGGAAACTTAACTCTTTGCTATTGTTCTGTGCTTAAATAAACGCAAAAGAGCCTTAACTCTTTATTACTACTCTGTGCTTTAATAAACACTGAGAACTTAACTCTTTCACTCTTATTATTTGTGCTTAGATAAGTGCAAATTTCTGGCCATTTAACACATGCTGTTTAGCAGTGGGAAATTAAATAAAAGGATTTATTGCTAGAGCTCCTTTCTCTGGAGTCGTCAACCAGTAGTCTCCCAGGTGAGAGGTTCAGAGCTTGTTAACTTTTTGAACCAGAAAGAAAAGAAAGAAGTCACTTACACAGACCACACACACACACTCACACGCACGCACACTCACAGACACGCACACTCTCACACACACACACACACACAGCTGCACTACCTTTCTTTATTGCTAGCAGTCTTTTTTTTTTTTTTTTTTTTTTTTTTTTTTTTTGGTTTTTCAAGACAGGGTTTCTCTGTGTAGCCTTGGCTGTCCTGGAACTCACTTTGTAGATCAGGCTGGCCTCAAACTCAGAAATCCGCCTGCCTCTGCCTCCCGAGTGCTGGGACTAAAGGCGTGCGCCACCACGCCCGGCTGCTAGCAGTCTTTTTATAGCTTTTTAGAGCAAAAAAAAAAAAAAAATTCTCTATGTAAGAAATAATTACCTCACAGATGAAATGTTACATAAAAGGGGAGTTATAGAAAAGTATTTGACACAGACCACCCCAGCGGGTATGGGGATCCCTGAAATGAGGGTCCTCGAAGCTAGGTGGGCAAGGATTCAGCCATGACAAACAAACACAGAGGCAGTTTGAATCTGAGTGTATTTTGCAGCTCTCAAGCAGGGGATTTTATACATTAAAAAAACAAACAAACAAACAAACAAACATTACAACTCTCAGAAACTGTATCTAGCAAAAAAAAAAAAATCACAAATACCAATAAAAATAATTTGGCACAGTAAAGCACAAAAATCATCCAAGCATTATAACTCTGAAACTGTGTACTCAGTGAATCACAAACAGAACAGGTAACATCATTATTAATATAAATCATCAAAATATAACAATTCTAGAAGGATATATTCAGTGGGGGCTGTCGTCCAAGGCTAGTGGTTTATTTCCAAGAGCAGGTTAATAAATCTTTATGGTCAGTGCTCTTAACTGCTGACCTAACTCTTCAGCCCCTTATGGTCAATTATTATTTAACATCTAATGTGTGATTTTTTTTTTTTTATAAATCTTCAACACATAAATTTGAACTATTTTAATTCTAATTAAGGCTTTCTTTCTTTCTTTCTTTCTTTATTTATTGGTTTTTCGAGACAGGGTTTCTCTGTGTAGCCCTGACTATCCTGGAACTCACTTTGTAGACCAGGCTGGCCTCAAACTCAGAAATCCGCCTGCCTCTGCCTCCCGAGTGCTGGGATTAAAGGCGTGCGCCACCACGCCCGGCTAATTAAGGCTTTCTTTACCAAATACCAAAACCCACCTCCAATGACATACATGTAGCCATATGAAATTTTATTGTTGGGAAAGTTTTTATCATAATAGTTCTGTAAATTGGAGTGGGGGGAGGGTATGGGGGACTTTTGGGATAGCATTGGAAATGTAAATGAAGAAAATACCTAATAAAAAATTTATTTTAAGAAAAATAGTTCTGTAAATTATTTAAAAAGTAAAGCGTTGGTTTCCCTGGGGATAAGGTCATGTTAGTGACCCCATCTCAAGGGATGGTTTCTTACCCATTCTCACTTAAGATCTTGGCCTAGGCTACCAGGAACATGTAAATAAGAAAAGGAATAAGAGAAAACAAAACAGATTGCCATGAAAACTATGGTTCGATATTTTTTTCTCCAGTGAAGAGTTCCACAATCAGTTCCAGGAGGCCTCAGTCACCTCAGTCGCCTCAGCCTGTGGAACTTGTCGCACAGATCCTACTGGAGGTGGTGTGGCAAGTATCTATAACAAGCTCAAAGCAGCTTCATACTGTAAGCTCATTATAAGTTCAAAGCAACAGTTTTTACATAGCCTTGCCTCATCACAGCACACACCTGTGGCTTCATCCTTGGCACAGAATATTTTTCCTTGAACACAAATTTGTCCCAAGCCTACATCTCTTTTTAGTGTATGAAAGCTCACTGTATTTCTTAGTATGCAGCCTTTACTTATGAGGAGTGGGCACATTCTAGTCTCGAGTCTAACTTTATTACATCTTTCTAACAAAACAACCAAAACCGCCGGGCGTGGTGGCGCACGCCTTTAATCCCAGCACTCGGGAGGCAGAGGCAGGCGGATTTCTGAGTTCGAGGCCAGCCTGGTCTACAAAGTGAGTTCCAGGACAGCCAGGGCTATACAGAGAAACCCTGTCTCGAAAAACCAAAAAAAAAAAAAAAAAAAAAAAAACAACCAAAACCGTCTTGCAACTTTCTTCCTAAAATTACTTTAATCAAGTCAGGAATTCTGTGAAATTACTAATTCGTCTAAGCAGCATTAACTCATGAAAGCTCATCTTTACGTTGATCTGCAAGAAATCTGCTCAATAGGGTGGAGTAACACCCAGGAATCATTAGGCTATGCAATAAGTGACAGGAAAGACAAATCAGCTACAAACAACAATCCTGGGCCTGGCTTACAGGTTCTGAGGTTCAGTCCATTGTCATGGTGGGAGCATAGCAGCATCCAGGTAAACATGGTGCTGGAGGAGCTGAGAGTTCTACATCCTGTTCTGAAGGCAGAGGAAAAGACTGTTCTACAGGCAGCTAGGAGGAGGGTCTCAAAGCCCACCCCACAGTGACACACTTCCTTCAACAAGACCATATCTCCTAATAGTGCCTCTTCCCGGTCCAAGCATATTCAAACCACAACACATACAATAGTGCAGGAATCCAAAGTCATTGCCTATAGGAATCTAGCCCAAGTCGGGCGGTGGTGGCACACGCCTTTAATCCCAGCACTTGGGAGGCAGAGGCAGGCAAATGTCTGAGTTCGAGGCCAGCCTGGTCTACAAAGTGAGTTCCAGGACAGCCAGGGCTATACAGAGAAACCCTGTCTCGAAAAACAAAAAAACAAAACAAAAAAAAAAAAAAAAAAAGAATCTAGCCCAAGGGCTGGTGAGATGGCTCAGTGGCTAAGAGCACTGTCTGCTCTTCCAGCGGTCATGAGTTCAATTCCCAGCAACCACATGGTGGCTCACAACCATTCTGTAATTGGATCTGATGCCCTCTTCTGGTGTGTCAGCAACAGGATACTCATACAACATTAAATAAATAAATATTTTTTTAAAAAAATCTAGCCCAAGGTCAGGGAGACACATGTGCCTGAAGACAGTAAGTTAGGGTAGACCAGAATGTGATTTCATGTAGGGATCTGTACTTCATGCAACAGCCCTGGAAGAAATGAAGACATCCTAAAGAGTCACCGTGTCTATCAATTTGACTACTGAAACAATGGAACCCAAAGAAATGGCAAAATCTCTAGGATTCTCATACTGAAATAAGAAAAGGCCCCAGCCAGAGAGGCAACCTTTCTCCCAGAGAGTCTATACAGTTTTAACAACTTATCAGATCGATCACCTTACAGGATGGGTCAATGGCAGGCAGGAACACAAACTGACTGGGAATCTGTTTACATTGGAATCTCTCATTTGAACCCCGAAGGAAAACTGGATCTTTCTGTCCAACTTCCCAGTGTGGCCACATTGAGTAAAAAAAAAAATTTCGAGACAGGGTTTCTCTGTGTAGACCAGGCTGGCCTTGAACTCTGAAATCCGCCTACCTCTGCCTCCTAAGTGCTGGGATTAAAGGTGTGCACCACCACCACCCAGCAAGTAAATCTTTCTTTTTCTGCTTTTCACTATTTTGTTTGAGGACCAGTGACCTGGACCTAGTTTGCAGCACATGCTGTGGCCCCCAGATTTGCTAACAATCACACAGACAACTGAAGTGGCCGGATAAACTAGACTGGCAATCTATACAGATTTCTGGGAGGCGTCCTTGGGAAATAATGGCCCATGTTCAGAGTGAACTCGGTCAACTTGTGGGTTTGTCTCAAATTCATTCTCCCAGCCTTTAAAAACTTATTCATTTCTTCCAAACATAATTATGAAGATTTGAAGTGCAAAAGTTTGTCGTTGGTCCTGGGTAATTTTGTATTGACTAATCAGGCCCTTTTTTATTTATTTTTTTTTTAGGGCATAATCTGCTAATCTCACAAGTTAATACTCACAACTGCCCCACAAAATATGCCTGTTGTCCTCTAACAGGGACATGAAAGCAATCTGAACCTTGAGAGACTTGCACTTAGGGAAACTAGTGGGTTGAAAGCAAAACCACACTGTGGAGCATTAGGAAAAAAATACTTCCTCGGGTCAGCTTACATTTTTTTCCTTCTTTCAAACTGGCACGCTAGGCAGCTGCCTCTAGCGTAGCGGATGATTAACTGGAAGCAGAGCGCTGAGCACCGTGGACTGCGCATCCTCACATACAAGCTTCACAGGATTTATAGGCGGCGATTAGCAGTGCCCTTGCGAGTTTTCATGACCTCCGTGGAGGTGTCGTAGTTCTACCCCCGACCTCAAGGGGCCGCTGCGACATGATTTGCTCCAGGCGCAGGGCCGCTCTAGCCACGCCCAGGGAAGTCACTGTCCTCACCTTTTAGGAGCCCGCGCCTCGGTTCCAGCGGACGCTTACCCTGATCTCGGCTCTAACACCATCCACTGCCGTCTTACCGCCCACCATGGCCCTCCTGCACTCCAGCCGCATCCTCTCGGGAATGGCTGCTGCCTTTCACCCAGGCCTAGCTGCTGCAGCCTCTGCCAGAGCCAGGTGAGCCGAGGGATACAGAGATGCAGTGGCACCGCGGGCCTGCCCCTGCCCAGCCAAACTGTGGACCCTGCGAAACCTGCACCCCACCCCACGATCGGACACACGCGCGCACCTCGTGTGTCCCCAAGGGTTGCCTGGCCCGAGTCTTAGAGTCCAGTGTCTGCGCCCCGGGGTGACCCCAGGACCCCTCATCCCTCCCCTGTATCGCTGGACAGTGGGCCAGCGTAGCCCCCGAGGTGGGAATTGTGGTTCTCGACTGCACCCAGAATCCCATTCTAGCGGGTGATGGGGGTCCCAGATGTGGACTCAGCACTGTGGGGTGCGGGGCGAGGGGTGAGCACGTGGGCGGTGGCGCTGGGCCATCCTCTAGCCATTGGCTATGGTGCCAGAGCTGCCTGTCGCTGATTGGCTGTGGTGCAGGGGGGCGCGCGTGTCCTTGACCAGCTGCCCTGCGGGACAGCGGGTCCAGCTGTCGGGGTCCAGAGGGTTAAATCTGCCAGTGCTGTGTAGAAGCAGCGTGCGTGGCGGAGGGAAATGTGACCACATGGAAGGAGGTTCTCGGGGGCCCGGTGTGCATCCGTGACCTTGGTGTGGTGCATCCTTCCTTCAGTGTCACCACACTAGTGCCTGATGATCCCCTGTCCCCTGACAGACCAGCCTGGCCTTTGGATGGAAAAGGGTTGAAGTGTAATGTACTTTCTTTGTTTTAAACCCTTGGGAGATTCAGCTGACTGGAAGCCATCAATCTCTCTCTGCATTTCAGTCGGCTCTTTGCTCCTTAAAATATTTCGTAACCCAGTTTCTCCGAGCCAGGCACTGGACCAGTTGCTGGTGATGCAGCTGTGAGCAAGACAAGAGGACTGACTTCCTTTTTTTAAAAAGACAAATCTTAAACTAAGGTGTATTGAAAGTTCCAGGCCTAAACGGGAACTAGTAACTCCTAATTCTTCCCTGGGCCTCAGAAGAGCAGATTTGAGACAGTCTCCTGGAGTACTGCAGACACCTCCCCGGGGCACATACTAACTGGGAGCGAAGCCTACGTAACTTTTTATGCTTGCCTTCTTCCCTTTGAATGTGTTCAAGCATCTTCACGGTAGTAGAACAGTCTGTCCTTCCCAGAGACCGTTTTTTGGCTCCATGCCAATGGGTGCCCTTTTATGCCTACCCACCTGAAGGGGAGGAGAATCGGGGGAGAGTTATTTATGCTGCAATTTGGAGAACAAAAACGAGGTACTTGTATGGGTAGGAGGAAAATCAGTTTTCCCGTTATTTTAACCTTGAAATATCCCTGTTTGTAATGTATATCTCTATATATATACCTGAAATACCTGACCTTCACTTAAACTGCTTGGCCCGGTTTCCCCCTTGGGTGTGACTGCTTAGTGATTTCAGTCTGAGAGCCTAACTGTTGTTCCTTTTCTGTCGTTTCCCAGTTAGAATTTAAGGTAAGGGATAACAGAGACCTTGGCAACTTAGTTCTGAGTTGTATCTAAACACTTGCTTGCTTCTGTGTCGGGGTTACTATGTAGCCCTGGCTAGCCTGAAGCTTACTATGTACACCAGGCCTGCCTGGGACACGCTGCAGTCATCTTACCTGTAGCTTTCTAATGTTACTACAGCTTCCTTCTCCCTTCCCCCAGGGATAGAACCCAGGGCCTCAGTGCATACCAGGCAAGCACTGTGCCAGAGATACAGGCCTGGCCCGTGGAATGCCTTTCACTTTGTATATTTTTATTTCAAGCCCTCATTTTATAAACAAATACAGCATTTTTATTTTTTTTTTTCATTTTTAGATCAAAATCTACACATGGTCCTGGAAACCAAAATATTAGGGGCATGAGACAGGGGAATTGCTTTGAGTTAAAGTCCATTCTCCTGAGCTACAAAAAAAAAGTTCCAGGCCAACCTGTGCTAGAGTGGGACTGTAAATAAGAAAACGTTTCAAAAGCTGCCTAAAAAAGCTTCTGGGAAATATGAGGCGTTTGCAGTGCTTATCTGAATACTTTGTCCCTAGCATCTTTTGGTTGAGTGGTCACCGTTGCTCAATGTTTGTGGCCCTGCACGTCTCTGTCCAAAGGGCATTGTAGAAATCATTTTGTAGGCCATGGGTTATCAGTTTACCCCCAGAGCACTCTGGTTTTCATCTAATGCTATGTCTTTACAAATAGCAGAGCTCTCCCAGGTCTATAATCTTCACAGTTTTAAGGCGTGGGATAATGAGGGACATAGAGAACCTGACATTTGATCACTCATAGCTGATCAAAGGATCACTGCCCCTTTGCTTAGCATGCATGACAGGAGTTTGGAAATTGTTTGGGGCATTCGGGGTTTTTTGTTTGATTGTTTTGTTTTACGAGTTATGCAAGAATATTCATGGCTGAGGCTTCTAGAGAATTTATCTGCTACATATTTTATATAAGTGTTGTTCACACGGTTAAACAGGAATGATACCTCCTGCCCTTTCGAGAGGCAGCTCTGTCATTGTTTAAGGGCCTTTTTTTAAAAATGAAAGTCGCCTTCTGGACGTTTGAATGCCCTTGACAGTCAAAGTATTCATTTCACTCCATGCTTAATGACAGTGATGTGGACAGGCAGGTGGCTGCATGGCTTCTGTCTGGGGATGAGAAACAACCAAAACCTATTTGAGTTGTTTCAAAGTATGTTTTTCTCCCTCACAGCTTACAATAACTGCTAAAATGAGGGAAGGGAAGACTTTTTGTTTGGTTGGTTGGTTAGTTTGGTTTTGGTTTTGGTTTTAAAGCCAGGGTTTCTCTGTGTAACTGAGCACTGGCTGTCCTGGAACTCGTTTTGTAGACTAGGCTGGCCTCACAGAGATCTGCCTATCTCTGCCTCCTGTGTAACTGGATTAAAGGTGTGCTCTAACACTACATGGCTAAGGAATAATTTTTCATTCTTTGCCTAGAGCTAAGAATGGGAAAAGGTCACGTCACCTGAGAATGTAAAATAATAATAATTTTAAAGCCAGAAAGAGATGCATTTGGCCATAAGTTCCTATGGCCACATGCTGTTTGAAGGCTCCACATACTGGTCTTGCAGGGCTCTAGCAGGGGCTGAATGGTGACAAGTGAAACTGTAGTAAATGACTTCAAGACTAATGCCAGTGACCATCAGAAACACTGTGCCTGGCGCCTCTGACTGTGTTTTTATGAATACCGACCCTCTGAGATAGATACCGTTACTGTTAAGCCACATCTAACAGATGAGGATTCCTGAGATTGGAGTCCCTGTCTCTTGCCTCTACTCACCCAGTTCATAAGTGGGTAAGCTACTGGAATCCCAGCAGTTTGGCCAGGACAAGCTATTAAAAGACACCATTGAAAAAAAGTAAAACCCTGGGAAATCCTAAGCCAGGAGTAGTGGAAAATCTGCTCTTAAATAACAGAATTAGCAGCTCACCAAGCACAGGTTCCTTTGGGAGCCCCACCAGGTTGGGCGGAGCCTGCCACTAGTATCACTCGTGAGAGTGAGGCTGCCTGGGAGTACTAATTGGCGGCACTTTCCACGGGACATGGCTGGCTAGGAAACCCTAGTGAATAATTCACTGCACCCTGCTGAAGCGTTTGGCAGAAGCTAGACAGATGAAAGAACTTTAACGTTTCGCCTAAGTCACTCGGAGCCTGATTTCTGTACCTCCGGAGCCTGATTTCTGTACCTCCGGGTTTCTGCTGCAGCAGCGCACAGCTCCCACCCCCTCTGCCTTCATTCCTAAACCTGTGTTGCAGGCAGTTTTCCTCTTACCCCTCTCCTCCTTAGCATTCAGCTCATAGGGCCCCTCCTCCCGGAAGCCTCCACTCCCCACACCCACAACTTTCCTTCAAGGACTTGGGTTTTCTTTCTGGGGGCTTCGCCAAAAACATTCTCAGTTCCCTATCCCAAAGTCATCACTGTGACTCACAGCCAGGCTGCACCATCAATGTCTCCCTGCTGGTCACCCCACATCTAATCTCGTAGGAAGTGGTTAATATTCTACTCTTTACAGTCCCAACTCCAAGAACATTAGCACATGGCCAGTTTATGAGCACCACCTTAGGACACCTTAAACCTACAGCTGTTCTTTTTAACTTTTTGTTGATTCTTGGTGAATTTCATATCATGCACCCCACTCCCACTCACCTCCATGTCCATTCATGTCTACCCCTCTACCCCTGCAACCTTCTCCCCTCACCCCCCAAAAAAAGGTTTTATACGCGCGCGCGTGTGCGTGTGTGTGTGTGTGTGTGTGTGTGTGTGTGTGTGTGTGTGTGTGCTGTAGTGTATCAGTGTGTATCCCATAGTGTACCTTATTGCCCATGCATCTTTATTTGCGAATGTTCATTGCAATGAGTCACCGGTCTGGTTCAAGGTCTCTGGCTTCTGCTACACTATCAATACTGGATCCTTACTGGGGCTCCTTTTGTATATCCCAATGTTGCCCTGTATCTTAGAGATGCATCTGCAGGAACAGCCTTTCACATACTCCAGCAGTGAACAGGCCAACTCAAAGCCCTGGATCTGGGCCTGGGTCATAGCTGAGTTGCTCGGCCCCACCAGCTCTCCTATGCGGGCACCTCAAGGGTGAGCTTTCCAGCACTAGCCCCCAGTTAGCTCACCCACTGCCTCAGCCTGCCAGGGGCAGAGGGCATAACAGTAGCAAAATTACAGTTATGAAGTAGCAATGAAATAATTTTATTGGGGAGGGGGGTCACCACAACATGAAGAACTGTATTAAAGAGTCTCAGCATTAGGAAGGTTGAGAACCACTACCTTAAAGACTTTCTTTATAGAGCCAGGCATGATGGCCCACACCTTTAATCCTAACACTCGGAGCCAACTGGATCTCCATATGAGTTTGAGGCCAGCCTGTAGATACCACACACATACACACACACACACACACACACACACACACACAAACACACAACTTTGTTTATATAAAATGAAACTATAAAAGGCTTCTTGCTTATCTCTCCTAAGAAAAACTGTAAAATGAACTTTTCCTCAGAGGAATTGTCTAACATGAAGTAACAGCCTTCAGTTACATTCTGCCAAGAGGGTGCATTTATCATAAGGAAAGCTAATATTTTTCAGGAAATTCCAAACACGGTTTTAAATGAAAGCCTGAGGATTCTGCTTAGCTATAGTTCATATCCAGTTTTAGGAAGGCCAAATCGTAAAGAGCCAGCAGGGGAAGTTTGGTCATGTAATTAAAATAGGACCATGATTCCCTGGGGAACAACCGTCGTTTACCTCTTTATCCAAAAATGACAATAAAACATTAAAGTTAAATGTGCAGCGTAGTTGTGAAGAATCTTCACTTTGGGGACTAGGGAGATGGCTCAGCAGCTAAGAGCACTTGTTGCTCTTGCAAAGAACCCAGGTTTGGTTCCCAGCACCAACATGAAGTCTTACACGCATCCATAACTGGTTCCACAAGATCTGACACTTTCTTCTGACCTCTACTAGCACCAGGCATGCACACTGTGCACATATACACATGCAGGCAAAACACTCATACACAAAAAATAAGTCTGAAAATAATTCTTAGCCAGAGAATCTGGGTTTAATCAGGACCATAATGGAGTCAGCCTTAAGTTTAGGGAAACCATCTAGGAAAGCATACACCCTACTGTCTGAGCTGATTGGAAAAGGGAAAAAAGGGTGTTTTACGTGGTAGCAAGTAAAGTCACCACTACCAGGCAACCTACGCCATCCAAGTTGAACAAACTCTAAACACGTTGATGCATCAGTTATCAACCAGGCACCACTGCTCACCACGTTCTCTCGGATACTTGCTTCCCATCCTGGGCCTGGCAGGATGGTTCCTGCCCAAGTGAGTGTTAGGAAGGCTGCTCTGATGACAGCAACAAAACTGTGGCCTGAGAACATACAATCGACACTGGCAAACGCACTCATCACTGGAAACCTGGACATTTGCATGAAGGAGACAGGAACTCCAATATGCAAGTAGATGCTAAGTTCCCCAAAGCTGTCTGCCAGGGCATAAAGAGGGTCCCCATACAAAGCTCTGTGCTTGTTCTGAAGATGCAATGAGGGCTTCCCCCTCTGGTTGCCTAGGTCCCCATTACCACTCTCAAAAGCCTGAAGATAGTAACTGGAGAGGAAACCTTGAAACCACAAAGGAAAGAAGGAAGGAGAGAGAGAGAGAGAGAGAGAGAGAGAAACAGGATTCGCCATCTGAATTTGTCCTCACATGCCCTTTCATATATCTGATACTATCATATGCAGAGGCTTCAAGCAGACACTACCACACCTGGCAGGTCAAAACTATTTTCATAGCAATACAAGGTGTTATTTATGGTAATGCACATGGTTTTCCATGATTCCAGTTTTCAGATGGCTAATAGCTAACAGATTTCTCAAGTTTAGTCCCCAACACAGTAAATATTAATAGCTAAGCCCCACGCAAGTGGAAGCTTTGGGAGGAGCTGCAGCTAGGCGCTCCGACTAACATACACCACCCACTGTGAGCTCAGGAACTGTGTTAACAGCCAGACACTGTAATCCCAGCAGTCAGGGGATCTGTGGGCAAGTGGCTTAGTAGTTCCAGGCCACCTTGAGCTACATAGAGAGAGCCTTTAGCCCACAGTGCCAAGTGGACTTCTCCAGCCAAAGGCTGAAGCCAATCTGCACCTATGATCCCAGGTGCCCAGGCCCCACTACAGATATTTGTATAGTTGAATCTCAGGTAAGGGAGAAAAATAACAGAAGTTCTTTAGATTCCTCAAAATTTTAAGAGTAAAAGGGAATCCTGAACCAACAACTAAAGGGTTCAGGACAAACGGCCTTTTCCTCCCTTGAAAAAAAAAAAAAACCAGTTGTATCTCTCCTGGTGGAGTGTGTTTTCAACCACTTGTTAAGTTCCTTTTAACTTCTGTTTCCAGTGAAAATGGGGGAGAGAGGGAGGCAGTGATGTGAATCCCCACATGGACAAACAAGAAAGCACTTGACATAGCTTAGTACATGTGTCCTTTATCCCCTGTTAAACTGGTGGCAGAGCACATGCCCATAAAATTACTGCTTTCCATAGAGAATGTCAAGACTTTAAAATATACTTAGAATTCATTGTCTGTCAGAAATTATCTGTGGTTAAAGAACCAGTTCATTAGTTAACACACTGTTTGAACATGTAAAGGTTATTAGAAATTGTCTTCAGTAACACGAAATAGAATTGTTCCCAGAAGAAACACTTTACCCCAATATGATTATGAGAAAAACCTCCAAAGGGAGGCCAAGGCCAGTGGCATGTATTTGGCTAGAATGTACCAAAAGCATCAAAGTCACCAAAACCAAGGAAATGGAAACTGCCACAGTCAAGAGAAGCCTAAGGAGATAGGTGGTTTCCTAGAGAGAAGTGAACAGAAACAGACTTAAACTAAACTAGGAAAAGATGCAAGGTATCTCTAGGGCTCTGTAACTGTAACAAATGCACCTTAGTAACTCCTAGTGCTAGCAAGGGGGTGAGAAATAGGACCTGTTCAATTCCTCTAAGCCTAAACGTATTTTTAAAAAATTCAAACTGGGTTATGACTTGTACCCCAGTAGTAGAACCCTTCACTAGCAATTAAAAATAAAATATATTAATGAGGGCTGGCTGGAAGAAGGCTCAGCAGTTAAGAGCATTGACTGCTCTCCCAGAGGTCCTGAGTTCAATTCCCAGCAACCACATGGTGGCTCACAACCATCTGTAATGGGATCCAATGCCCTCTTCTAGTGTCTGAAGACAGCTACAAATACACCCATATACATAAAATAAATTCTTTTTAAAATATATATTAATGCTGGGGGTAGTGGCGCACGCCTTTAATCCCAGCACTCGGGAGGCAGAGACAGGCGGATTTCTGAGTTCGAGGACAGCCAGGGCTATACAGAGAAACCCTGTCTCGAAAAACCAAAAATAAATAAATAGAAATAAAATATATATTAATAATAATAAATACTATGCCTTTCACCTGGGTTAAGTATTCATCTAATACATGTTTTTCCTAAAATTACACTGGTTGAGGATGAAACAAGCCGAAAAACATATTTTAAGGTAGTGCATTCAAAGTAGTAGAAATGTGGTTTCACATTTGCCAGGAAGCCTATGAATTGATGCTGTAAGTACTGAGAAGTAGGATTTTGCAATCTAGTCTGCCAGTACCGTCCAGAGGTGGAAAACATGTCAGGCAGGCGCTTAGTCTTTCCACATTATTGACACATAGTAAGGGTAGGCTTTGTTTTATAGTTTAAGCTGCAGAAATCCTAGTGTAAGCTCCAGTACACAGAAGCACCTGACCTAGATTTCAAGCCAGGGGCTGGACATATGGCTCAACTGGTAGTCACGCTTGTCCAGCATGTACAAAGGCCTGGGTTCGATCCCCAGCAACTACACAAGCTAGGCATACCGGTGTACTTGTTCATTTGTTTTCTGGGCTATATATATGAATGTTTTCATTTTAATCCCAGGTGTGGCACGTGGGACTGCCTCAGATTGTCCACAGCAACCATGATTTGGCCAGCTGCAGATGCTTTCTGCAATTGTGTGATGTTTGGAATTCTGGAGACTTTTCAGAGGTTATATAAATCATAGGCCCCGGGGTCTGGAGAGATGGCTCAGCAGTTAAAAGTACCAACTGCTCCGGGCATGGTGACACACACCTTTAATCACAGCACTTGGGAGGCAGAAGCAGGCAGATTTCTGAGTTCGAGGCTAGCCTGGTCTACAGAGTGAGTTCCAGGACAGCCAGGGCTACACAGAGAAACCCTGCCTCAAAAACAAAAACAAACAAACAAAAAAAAAAGTACCAACTGCTCTTCCAGAGGTCCCGAGTTCAAATCCCAGCAACCACATGGTAGCTCACAACCATCTATAATGGGATCGGATGCCCTCTTCTGGTGTGTCTGAGGACAGCTACAGTATACTCATATACATAGAATAAATAAAATCTTTAAAAATAAATAGCCCAGCAGTGGTGGTGTGTGCCTTTAATCCCAGCACTTGGGAGGCAGTGGCAGGCGGATTTCTGAATTTGAGGCCAGCCTGCTCTACAGAGCGAGTTCCAGGACAGCCAGGACTACACAGAGAAACCCTGTCTTGAAAAACCAATAAATAAATAAATAAATAAATAAATAAATGCCCGCAAGAGGTGGGTTGTTGGTTGCTGTTGGTCAAGGTTTGTTAAGTAGTCATGTAAAAAGAAGAAACAAATTTGATGTCCTGACAACCAAGAACAAACTTGCCCCTAAGGAACTCGGCACCCCTAGTCAGCAGGAAGTAGTCTAACCTGATAGATAACCGTTGCCCCTTTCCAACCCTTGACTTTATTCAGGGCTCTCTTTCCTTTCCTAGCTATCATTCTTCTCAGGTGTTAGGGGGTTGAAGGGTGGAAGGAAAAAGGGTAGAGAAAGGTGGAAGAAAGAAAACCCTACACAAATACACAAAGTAACAATCACCGGCTACAAGACATGAATTCTCTTAGTGAAACTTCAGATAGGCTGGACAGCTGTGGATTGCCACAGATACACAGTATCAGTCATGCATGCTTGGTTCTATCTTGCCTTTGCTGGTCACTGTTGTGGTTTGTAAGTTTTAAGGCTGAGTAGGACTACCGATTGCTCCTCCCCCTTGGCAGCTTGCCAAGCCTTTTAGGCTACTATGAAATGCTAGTTTGCCGGAGGCGGCTTCCAGATCTCTTTCTCCAAGTCTTTTGTCTGACAGGTGCTTTTTTTCAGCAATGGGGAGCTTAAGTTCAGTTTCTCTGAGGACAAAGGCAATAGCCAACTTAGTTTGGGAGTCTCTTAGACTCGCCTGTCCAACAAGCCAAAGGAAGGTTTGCCATGCCTGGCACTCTTGTTAGGTAGTCTAACGCGCTTGAGGAGCATTGTCATCCAAGTGGCATCCCTTCGTTAAGTGTGTGTGTAAACGGAATGAAAACTGGTTCCCTATGGCTTTTCAAGCCTTTTTGACACACACACACACACCCGCACTCCCCTGCCCCTGCCTTTTTGGTCTCCTCTACTTTTCTGCTTCCCATTTAAAACCACTCCCTGTTTTCCCCATTTTCCCCTTTATTGTACCTGTTTCCAGTCCCCCTCTCTAGCGGTCGGTCTCCTTGGTCCCTTTTATCTTCCTGATTTCTGTGGTGACTCCAGGTTTTACACCTGCATCTAAAGATTCTGAGCTAGGGAGAGAACATGCAGGCAGCGTCTGTTTCTGGGTCCGAGTTACCCCACGCATAATATTAACTGGTGATGTTGGCTTACCTGAAAGTTTAATTTTCACTTTTCTTTACAGCTGAATAAAGTGTCCCGATGTATATGAGCCACGCCTTCATTATTAATAAGCTGAAGAAAAAAAAAAGTTTTCAACCTGTGGTTGTACCCTATCCTACCCAAAATAACTTGGGTGCTATCTTTCTGCATCTTGTCATATTTGTGCTGATCTCCAGTCTTCTGAAGGCTTTTGTGCTATTGGATAGCTGGTGCCTGTTCTGTAATACACACATGCCAAAATGGATCTTTGGCAGAGCAGAGACATACCTGGCTGTAGGAATCGAGCTCATGGCTGGGATAACCTATTTCTCATTTCAGCTCCTGGTGGACCCATGTCGAAATGGGGCCTCCAGATCCCATCCTGGGCGTTACCGAAGCCTTCAAGAGAGACACCAACAGCAAGAAGATGAACCTGGGAGTTGGTGCCTACCGGGATGATAACGGAAAGCCTTACGTGCTCCCCAGTGTCCGGAAGGTGAGCTTGGCACTCGTCTCCTGCTAGCTAGGATGTGGAACCTGAGCCAAAAGGAGTGCTGGACCAGGACTCAGAGACCCTTTCCCCCTAGGTCCTGGCTCTGGCTTTGTGAATCACCTGGCTTTTCTAGACCATGATCTTCCTTCCCTGAGAAAGCAGATCAAAGCCACAAGGCCTGTACGATTGTAAGTCAGGCGTGGTGCCTAATCCTGAGGGGGCACAAGAGGATGACAATTTTAACATCATCTCTTAAGGAGAGGAATAGCCAGCTGCGAGTGCAGCTACTCTTAGTTCCATTCCTCTGGTGATTGCTGTGGTGAAATCCACACCCAGAGAGGCCTGTGCTATCCACCCTTCCTGAACTACAGGATAGCTTCTTTCATTCTCCAGTTTTTGTTACATTCAGAAGTTATTCGAGGCTGGAGATACTAGATGTGATAGAGTGTTTTCTGGCATGCAAACACATCACAACATCACAAGAATTCTAAAAATGTATTCGTTGATTGATAAGCTATTGTTGTAGGCTAGACCACAACCAAGCACTACCATCCATTATCTCAACAGTTCACCACAGCCCTATGAGTCAGGTAGGGGGACCATCTCTCCCTCTGTCACAGTGTAAGTTCCCCGACTGGCACATACCCTGACACGCCATGATACTCTTATACATTCAATTGGATTTTGTCATTTCACACACCTAACATGTTGCTCATAAATTTCATTCTTTTGTATTGCAAGAGAGCCCTATTATGTTACATGATAACCAAGAAAGACCTTACCTTTCCATATAAAACCCTTTAGCCAGGATAATGGCACACACCCCAGTAATTGTCCTGGACACGGTGGCACTTACCTTTAATCCCAGCCCTCAGGGGGCAAAGGCAGGTAGATTTCTGGTAATTCAAGGACAACCTATTCTATATAGCAAGTTCCAGGACAGCCTACTCGACATAGAGAAACCCTGTCTCAAAACAATCTTAAAAATCTCAGGGGGCTGGTGAGATGGCTCAGTGGGTAAGAGCACCCGACTGCTCTTCTGAAGGTCCAGAGATCAAATCCCAGCAACCACATGGTGGCTCACAACCATCCGTAACAGGATCTGGCGCCCTCTTCTGGAATATCTGAAGAAAGCTACAGTGTACTTACATATAATAAATAAAATAAATAAATCTTAAAAAAAAAAAAAAAAATCTCAGGACTTGGGAGGCTGAAACAAGATACTGGCAGGTTCAAGCCAGCCTAGATGTCTTAGGTACTTTTCAGGTGCTCTGACAAAACAATGACACCAAGCAAGTCATAGTGTTTGAGTTATGGTTTCAGAGGGTAAGTCCCTGACAGCAGAGTGACTCCATGGTGAAGAATACCAGAGAGCTCACAACTCGATCTGCAAGTGAGAGGCAGAGAGATGCGCACACACTTCCTCCAACAAGGCCACACCTCCTAACCCTTCCCAAACACTTCCACCAGCTGGGATGGAGTAGTCAAACATATGAGCCTGTGGACATTCTCATCCAAACCACCTTACTAATCCACATATAAGGAAACTTCAAAATAAATACAATTTTATTTCTCAAAAATGATATTAACATAAATTAGTAAAAATCATTTCTGTTCTATGATACAAAATGTCAACTATTCCACTTATCCTTCTTAAACAGTAACTTCATATGGAATATTAGGCTTGCCAAGTGGCCAGTCCCGGCTTAGCAGGAAGGCCCAGGAGTTCATAGGCAGCCCAAATAGCAATGTGGCCTCTGACATTTACTTCAGAAACCGTTTATTGTCATCTCAGTAGGACGAGGGTAGAAGGAAAAAAACTAAGACTTATGTTTTCTTGTCTAGGCAGAGGCCCAGATTGCTGCAAAAAATTTGGACAAAGAATACCTGCCCATTGGGGGACTGGCTGAATTCTGTAAGGCTTCTGCAGAACTGGCCCTGGGCGAGAACAACGAAGTGTTGAAAAGCGGCCGGGTAAGCCAGCGGGACGGGCTTGAGCTTGATACGGGAAATGTTAACTCAGTTAATATGTGTGTAATGGCTGAGGTGGCCACACTTACTGAAGGAAGTTTAACGATATAGATTATCTTGAAGATTTGACAGAATTTGATCGATAACTTTTGCCCTGCTTGTTGGTGTTGATGACTTTCATGTTTTTTATACTGCATATGTGTTATAAATGCCTCCCTGGGCCTATAATTAGTCCCCACAATCATGTGTTAAGCTTCCAGCTTAGATGGGAGAAGCAGCCATGAGTATGGGGGCAGGGCTGGTATGGCTGTCCTCTGTTGCCCTGTCCCAGGGCATGGACAGAGAGGCCGTGATCCTAAAATAAAGACACTGCCTGTGGGTTACTTTTTTTAAGAAAAAGGGAAGATGTGGCTTAATGGATATACTTTCAAATTTATTTTTCTGCCTAAGATTTAAAAACAAAGTATTAATATCTCACTGGTGGAATACTAGCCTCGAATGTGTAAAAGCCCTAGGTTCAGTCCTCAGCACTACAAAGAATAATATACTTGTTGACTACTATTTATTTCTAAAATAGCGTTTGAATATAGTGACTATTTTAATGTCTTTATATTTGTGTGTGTGTGTGTGTGTGTGTGTGTAGAAATCACTCCTTTATTCTTTTGAGAAAGAGTTTTTATATCCTAAAATTTTCCATATAACACAGATGGTTATATGGAATTCACCATCCAGCATTCACTTGTAGGGGCCAGCAAAATGGCTTAGCAGATAAAGTGCTTGCTGCACAGGCCTGATGGTTTGAGTTCAGTCTCCAGATCCCACAATGAAGGCTGAAGGAAAAAAAACAAGCTCCAAGGCATTGTCTTCTGTCTTCCCCACACACACATATGCACGCATGCCATGCCATGCGTATACTGCATGCCCCATATACACAGGGCATATACAGTACAAATAACAGGTGCTGGAAAGATGGCTCTGTGGTTTAGAGTACTCGTTGCTCTTCTAGAGAGCCCGAGTTTGATTCCCAGCACCCACATGGCAGCTCACAACCATCTATAACTCCAGATCTGAAGTTCCAAAGGATCTGATGCCTCTGGACTTTCTAGGGCAACAGGCATGAGCATGGTGTACATACAAATATGCAGACAAGATATTCATAAAGTAAATAAATATCCCTATACAAATATCAAATAACGATCCCTATACAAATAAATAGCTAAAAGAATGAAGTTCTGAAGTGTAAAGGGTAGAGAGACTGACTCTCTGTATCCCCTGCAGTTCGTCACTGTGCAGACCATTTCCGGGACTGGAGCCTTAAGGGTCGGAGCCAGTTTTCTGGTGAGTGGAACTCTTTCAAGAATGAACTTGGGGGTGGGGTGTGGGGGCAGGGGGTAGGGGGTGTGCAGAGAGAGGACTCAGCAGTTAAGAGCACTAACTGTTCTTCCAGAGGTCCTGAGTTCAATTCCCAGCAACCACATGGTGGTGCAGAACCACCTTCAATGGCAATCCAATCAATGCCCTCTTCTGATGTGTCTGAAGAGAGTGACAGTGTACTCATATACATAAAATATATAATTTTTAAAAAAAAAGAATGAACTTTCAGTAGGAGGTTAATAGCACTTCCTAGCCTGTGTGTGGCTACTCACCCAGCACCAGGCTTCCTCTTCCCACAGAACTGGCAAGTTTCCTGTCATCTGGTGAAAGAAAGCACTATGGAGAAATTATAAGGAATAAAGTATATTGAGCATATAGTGGGGTTTTAGTTTTTGTTTGTTTGGTTTTTGGTTTTTAAGTTTGGATTTGGAGTTTTTGTTTGGTTGTTTCAGAACAAGGTCTTAGGCATGTATCTCTGACTCTCCTGGAACTCTGTGGAGTTCAGAGACCCTCCTGCCTCTGCCTCCCAAGTGCTGGGATTAAAGGTGTGGGCCACGATCCCCAGCAGCACAGCATGCAGTATTAGTAGAGAGCATGTGTTTTAATAAACTTACCCAATTCATGTCTTAGTCAGGTTTTCTGTTGCTGCATCAAAAACACCATGATCAAAAACTAAGTTGGGGAGGAAAGGATTTGGCTTACGCAATCCATATCACTGTTCATTGTTGAAGGAAGTCAGTACAGGAACTCAGACATGGCAGGCTCCTGGAGGCAGGAGCTGATGCAGAGGCCATGGAGGGGTCCTGCTTACTGGCTTGTTTCCCTGGCTTGCTCAACCTGCGTTCTTGTAGAACCCAGGACCACCAGCTCAGGGATGACATCACCCTTAATGGGCTGGGCTCTCCCACATCAATCACTAATTAAAAAAATACCTTTCAGCTGGATCTTATGAAGGCATGTTCTCAGTTAAGATTCACCTACGCTTCAGACAAGGGTAGAAAGTAGCCACATTCTTCACCAAAATACCACCAAGACGGTCTCTAGGCCACACACTGAAATTCTCCCCTGAAACCTCTTGGACCAGGTCTGCATAGTTTAAGTCAGTCTCAGTAACAAAGTCTTCCATATTCCTACTAGGACAGCCATTAAGCCCCAATAAAAGCATTCCACTGCTTTCCAAATCCAAAGCCCCAAAATCCACATTCTTCCAAACAAAAGCATGGTCAGGCCTATCACATAAATACCCCAGTCCCTGGTACCAACTTCTGTCTTACTGTGAACAGACACCATGACCAAGGCTACTCTTATAAAAACAACATTTAGATGGGGCTGGCTTACAGGTTCAGAGATTCAGTCCATTATCAAGATGGGAGCATGACAGTATCCAGGCAGGCATGGTGCAGGCCGAACTGAGAGTTCTACATCTTCATCTGAAGGCTGCCAGCACAATACTGGCTTCCAGGCAGCTAGGAGGAGCGTCTTAGAGCCCACACCCACAGTGACTTACCTATTCCAACAAGGCCACACCTACTCTAACAGGGCCACACCTTCTAATAGTGCCAGTCCCTGGGTGAGTATATACAAACCATCACAACCCACAAGATCTCACATTAAAATATAATAAATAAAGAGCACATGCCTTTCATCCCAGCACTTTGGAGGCAGGAGCTGGCGGATCTCTGAGTTCAAGGCCAGCCCGGTCTACAGAGTGAGTTCCAGGACAGCCAGGGCTACACAGAGAAACCCTGTCTTGAAAAAACAAAAACAATATAACATAACAAGTAAACATAACATAATAAGTAAAACAATATAAATAATTTTAAGTGTGTATAAGTTGACATAAGACTAGCCAGCAAATTCCCGTGTATGGGACTTTCAGTTGGTGGGGCCTGCACAGGTGTTTTACCTCAGCCAGAATCATTCACAGAGCCTGGCCTCCAACCCAGGCCATCTTGCTACAGCCAGTAGGAACAAAACACTTCCTCTCAGGAATACATTAGCATTTTGTTCTCTTTCTTCATTTTCTCATTCCCTTTTTTCCCGTCTTTTAGCAAAGGTTTTTTAAGTTCAGCCGAGATGTCTTTCTGCCCAAACCATCCTGGGGAAATCACACGCCCATCTTCAGGGATGCCGGCATGCAGCTCCAAGGTTACCGCTACTATGACCCCAAGACTTGCGGCTTTGACTTCTCGGGAGCCCTAGAAGACATATCAGTAAGTGTGGCTTTCCAGGCCCGATTTCTGCTGTTTCCCGGCCGCTTTCATTGTCTGTCTGACTTAGAGGAGGCCAGCTGACTCCTAGGTTCTCCTTCTCCCTTCTCGGCTAACAGTGACCTGTAGTGTGTCGGCTGTTTCCTTTGAAGCTGCACAGCCAAAAATCTCGATTGTTTCTCCTTAGAAAATCCCAGAGCAGAGTGTCCTCCTCCTGCATGCCTGCGCTCACAACCCCACCGGCGTGGACCCGCGTCCAGAGCAGTGGAAGGAGATAGCGTCCGTGGTGAAGGTGAGGAGGATAAAGCGTCAGGAACTGGTTGCTTAACCCCGAGCCTGCCCCCAACCCACGCGTGGATTCGCTGCCGGGGGGGGGGGGGGGGCGGGGGGCGGGGGGGCGGTTTGTAATCAATGGTTATTGTGAATAGCCAAAACAAACAAACAAAAGTTTCCATCCTTCAGCCCGGATGTAGTGAATTCTGATGAAACTGTCAAAAATTTGTCTCTGGCACAGCAGCTGTTGTGGCCCCAGGGGCCTGCCGGTGGCTCCTCCATTTGTTCCTGTCAGTGGCTATTTGCTCGTCCTTTGAGGCACATTTCTGTGTCCCCTCCTTTGCTTGCTCAGCATTGCCTTTTCTTTTTTGGGGGGGTGGGGGGGTGTTGGAGACAGGGTTTCTCTGTGTAGCCCTGGCTGTCCTGGAACTCACTTTGTAGACCAGGTTGGCCTCGAACTCAGAAATCCGCCTGCCTCTGCCTCCCAAGTGCTGGGTTTAAAGGCATGCGCCACCACGCCCAGCTAGCATTGCCTTTTCTTTGAGAGGAGCTGCCTGTGACGAAAGACACTAATTAGAATTCCCAGAGAGGAATATTCCCATCATCCTCTGTCCCCCATTCTTACTGCTAATAGTACATAGGGTCGCCGGGCATCAGCAGTTGGCCTGCCTCAAACACTGGTCTTCTCATTTCTTCCCAGAAAAAGAATCTCTTTGCATTCTTTGACATGGCCTACCAAGGTTTTGCCAGCGGTGATGGTGATAAGGATGCCTGGGCCGTGCGGCACTTCATCGAGCAGGGCATCAATGTCTGCCTCTGCCAATCGTATGCCAAGAACATGGGCCTGTACGGTAAGTCAGAGGGCCCAATGTAAGGTGTATTCTCAAAGGAGAGCTTGGGGAGAATGCCACAAAGCAGAGACTCTACAGAGACAATTTACATGCATTTGCATGTTGCTAATATGCAGTATTCCTAAGATGGGGGGAAAGTACTGTAGATTTTCTCAGACATATCTTCAATGTCTTTAAATTCCTGTAATTTTAAAAAAAAAAAAAAATGAAGGGGCTGGTGAGATGGCTCAGCAGTTAAGAGCACTGACTGCTCTTCTAAAGGTCTTGAGTTCAACTCCCAGCAACCACAACCATCCGTAATGAGATCTGGCGCCCTCTTCTGGTGTATCTGAAGACAGCTACAGTGTACTTACATAAACAATAAATAATTTTTAAAAATTGGTTATTTCTGCATGCAAAATAATTGATACGGGAGCTAAGGAGATAAATACTACATTAAAAAGACATCCTGGGCCAGCAATAAGGCTCAATAGGTAAAGTGCTTGCCACTAAATCTGATGACCAAAGTTGAACCCACATGGCTGAAGGAGAAACTGACTCCCACAAATTGTCCTCTGACCTTCACATACACACAGTGGTGCACCACAGCAGCCCAGGGGTCGGGGGGGGGGGTGAAATAGTAAATTTTAAAAAAATGGCAATGCCAAAGCACAGTGGCACACACCTTTAATCCTAGCCCTCTGGAGGCAGAGGCAGGTGAATACCAGTGAGCTTAACACGAGCCTGGTCTACAGGGTGAGTTCTAGGACAGCCCGGGCTACACAGAGAAACCCTCTTTTCGGGGGGGCGGGGGGAAGAGGATATTTTTAAAAGACCCTGAACGCTTTCAGTTGTGACTCAATTCAAAATTCACCCTTCTGACTGGTCAAACATTGTTTATTTCTAATAAGGAACTATTACGCCAGGTGTGGTAGCTCATTCCTATAATCCAGGCTCTCCTGAGGCTGAGACAGGAGAATCACCTGTCTCCATGCCAGCCTAGGCTACAGAGTGTTGATACTCTTGTCTCAAAACAAACTACTGCTGTGGTTCTTCTGACAGAAGCAGATACCATGTAGCAAATGTCCTCACTATTTGTTTCAGCCTGCTAGAAGACAGTATCCGCTATCTTTTCAGGTGAGCGTGTGGGAGCCTTCACGGTGGTCTGCAAAGATGCAGAAGAAGCCAAAAGGGTGGAGTCACAGCTGAAGATCTTGATCCGTCCCCTGTATTCCAACCCACCTCTCAATGGGGCCCGGATCGCAGCAACCATCCTGACTTCTCCAGACTTGCGGAAGCAATGGTAACGATTACTCGCTGTTTCATGCTACAGCTCCATGAATGGAAAAGGCAGACGGAAGAGAAGGGAGTGTGCATTTTGTTGGCACAGATAAGTCTAGTATTTCCCCATAAATTCAGAAACGGCAGGCTCTTTTATTCTGGCATCTCACATTTAGTAAGTAAAACCTGCCTGCCTTGAATTCAAGTTCAGTTGCGATACCTAGCACAGGAAATGTCCTCCAGAAGATACTTTTGTATTGTGATGCTGGAGGTGAGGCCCAGGGTCTCTCTTTTTTTTTTTTTTTTTTTTTTTTTTTTCCTCTTTTTTTCTCAGACAGGGTTTCTCTGTGTAGCCCTGGCTGGCCTCGAACTCAGAAATTTGCCTGCCTCTGCCTCCCAAGTGCTGGGATCAAAGGCGTGCGCCAACACACCCGGCTGAGACCCAGGGTCTCATACATGAAGACAAGCATGCGTTGTGCTGTATCCCCAGCCCGTGTACTTTGTCCCACTGGCTAGCACTGAATCAATGTTTCTGCATACTTACGGTTTTATTACCGATACTCAATCTCAACACCTATTTTCTCATATTAATCTGTTTTTAACCTTTATTTATTTTGGACTAGAGAAATGGTTCAGCGGTTAGGAGCACTTTCTGCTCTTGCAGAGGACCTAGGTTCGATTCCCAGCACCCATGTAGTGGTTCAAAACCATTCATAACTCCAGTCCCAGGGAAGAACAACCTTGGCTACAAAGTAAATTTGAGACTATCCTGGACTAGCTGACTCAAAAACAACACAAAGTAGCATTTAGGGAGTTAGAGAAGAAATCCTGATTTTGTGAGAAGTCAGAACTTGATTCTCTAGAGGATGGCAGGGTTTTGCTAAGGGAGCAATGCATGTGAGACACTCGGGTCTCATGCTTAGTCCCGCTAGGACCCAGGTCTTCATAGTGAAGAAAGTTGGGTGGCTCTTGTCACCAAACGTTAAAATTCTGATCTCACTCAGAGGCCAGGATTAATGTTGCTGAGGTGAAGCCGGCTGCTGCCCACTACTTCTTTATGCTTGTTTGTTTTCCTTCTTTTGCGATAATATTTTACACTGTAACTCAGGCTGTTCTCAAACACAGAAATAATCCACCTGCCTCTGCTTCCTACGTGCTGGGATATAGCTGGTCTTTGCTATTTTGTAGGTTCTTTTTTTCCCACTCTCTATCTTCCCAATGCTGCTCTCCCCCCCTCCCCCAATTTCACCCCCTACCACTAGATAGGAGAGAAAGAAGGATAGAGGGGAAGAGAAAGAGAAAGATCCCTGAATCTTAATTTCTTTCTTGTTTCTTCTTTGAGCAAGACTACTAAAAAACTACAACCGACCCACCCCTGACAGGCTCTAGTATATATATATCTCCTCTGAAAAGTTCCCAGAATTCCTAACATCACACAATCTCAAACTACCTACAGCTGGCAAACCACGCCTCTGCTAAAGCCCAAGGCAAATAAGTCATAATCAGCTGCTGCAGTCAGTCCGAAGCAGCCCCACATCTCCACGTTTGGATTAAAATGAAAACATAGCTAATGTTTCTGTGTTCTTTAAAGAAACCAGAATTCCAGAATTCTCACTACACTGGGACTACAGGTGTTTACTGCCATTCCCAGCTAACTGGCTCAAATAAAAACATTATTTAGTCTCTAGTTGGCAGCTGTCACCTCTGATGTAGCCATGCATGATGCTGTTGATGAAATAGATTGTTGATGAAAGCGAGCATACAACCCTGGAGAGATAAACTTTCAGTGTTGTCAGAGTGGTCCAGTTGGTAAGAAAAAATCCAACAAGCCGGGCAGTGGTGGTGCATGCCTTTAAAAGAAATCTCCTGCAGGGCCAAGGGAATGGATGGTAGCTGGCAGTTCTGAGAACAGGGAAGACTGTTGAAAATGGAGCAAGTTGAGCTGTCCTTTCCTGTCCCCTCTCTTCTCTGTGGCCGTCCTGCAGCCCAGCACTGCTCTTTGCTGCCTTGTGCTGCCATGGCTCTAACATAGAGGCCTTTGATCTCTATTGTAACCGTTTTAGGGCTATGACCACAGCTCAGTCCTCAGCACCTGCTATGTGGCCTAGACCATTGTCTCCATTATGAAGGCAGGAATGTCTATTCCACCAAGGTTAAAATCATGTCATGTTTTACTGTTTGATCGACAAATTAGTGTTGCTATTTTCAAATGATATCTAAACTTCCCTCCATTCTCAAGTACACTAATGATAATCATTAAAACTATCTGGGGCTGGAGAGGTGGCTTAGGTGTTGAGAGCATTGGCTGCTCTGCCAGAAGACCTGGGTTCAATTCCCAGCATCTCCATGGTGCCTCACAACCACTCTAGTTCTAGGAAATTCAACGTTCTCCTCTGGCCTCCAAGAGCACCAAGCACTGACTGACTTACGCCAATCAAAGCATTTATAATAAAAACCAGAAAGCTTAAAAAATAAAAATGTCTCCACCAGACACTGACTGTGTAAGGAGCAAGGATTAAGGCATTCAGGAGAAAAGCTCAAGTGAAAGAGTGTGCAGCCTCTTACTTCCGTGTTGGGGCGTAGCCAGAGCACGGCATCCTTCTGCTTTCCTCACAGGTTGCAGGAGGTGAAAGGCATGGCTGACCGCATCATCAGCATGAGGACCCAGCTGGTCTCCAACCTGAAGAAAGAGGGCTCTTCCCACAACTGGCAGCACATCACCGACCAGATTGGCATGTTCTGTTTCACCGGCCTAAAGCCGGAGCAGGTGAGTGGGCTCTGGTTCCCCACAGCAAACCCCTGCCCTTTGCAAGCCAGAATTTGTCCAAGCTCACCTGCTAATTCAAGTGTCCTTAATTTAGAGCCCTTTTAGGTAAAGGGGGCATGAGATATTTCCTGGGTGGTGTTGGTTGGTTTTTGGTGGTGGGGCTGTGTTGTGAGGTGAGGTTTTATTAATGTTGCCTCAGGCTCCAGCACCCACATCTCATCCTGGACCTGGGACTGCCTGGTTGGTTTTCCAGCGAGCTCTCATGCTCTCTGTTTCTCTCTCTCTCCAAGGTTTTCCTATGTAGCATGCTGAGATTGGGTGTGTGCCCCTCACACACACACCCTGTCCTTGTTTTTTCTTTTATCACTTGCTTTTCTGTCTGTGTCCCCGTGATGCTGCAGTCTTCTGAAGTGTGCATACCTTGGGGTGGAGGTTGGTTTCAGGTTTTGGTTGGGTGGGTGGGTTTTTGTTTGGTTTTTGATTTTGTTTGGTTTTTCAGTTTGGTCATGATAGTAATGGCTTGAGGCAGAAAAGGACTTCTGTGGGGTTTCTTTGTTGTTTTTGTTGTTGTTGTATTGAGATTTTGTGTTGTTTTTGTTTTGAGGGGTTTTTTTTTTTTGGTTTTTTTGTGGTGCAGGTTTTTACACATGGTATATAATAGCTTGTTTTCTCGTGCTTATGATGACTCCTGGTATATCAAAGGAAGAGGGGAAAGAGCGATTATATAACTGAATTCTGAGGCTGCTTAATTTTGAGGGTATTTTTTTCTCCCTACCTTTTTATGCCTTAGAAATCATAATCCAAGCCAGGCGTGGTGGCTCACGCCTTTAATCCCAGCACTCGGGAGGCAGAGGCAGGAGAATTTCTGAGTTCGAGGCCAGCCTGGTCTACGAAGTGAGTGCCAGGACAGCCAGGGCTGCACAGAGAAACCCTGCCTCGAAAAACCAAAAAAAAAAAAAAAAAAAAAAAGAAAAAGAAAAAAGAAAAGAAATCATAATCCTACTTTAATGTTTTTATGTGTTTGGTTGGGTTTGGTTTGGTTTTTGAAACAGAGTCTCATTATGTAGCCCTGGCTATCCTCCAATGTAGACCAAGCTGGCCTCTAACTCACAGAGAGAGATCTACCTGCCTCAGCCTCCCGAGTACAGGGATTAAAGGCATGTGCCATTATGCATGGCTCCTACTTTTTTAACATTTTTTTTTTTTGATCTGTGTGTATGCACATACTATGGCACATGTGTAGGTCAAAGGATAACTTTCTGGAGTCGGTTTTCTTTCCTTTTTTTTTTTTTAAAGATTTATTCATTTATTTATTTTATGTATATGTGCGTACACTGTAACTGTCTTCAGACACACCAGAAGGCGGCATCAGATCTCATTACAGATGGTTGTGAGCTACCATGTGGTGGCTGGGAATTGAACTCAGGACCTCTGGAAGAGCAGTCAGTGCTCTTAACCTCTGAGCCATCTCACCAGCCCCCAGGAGTCGGTTTTCTCCTTCTACCATCTAAGTTCTGGGAATAAACTCGGATCATCGGGCATGGTGGCAAGCACCTTGACTTGCTGAGCCATCTCACACACCCCAGTTCCTACTTTAAAACTTTAAAATAGCTATTTATTCTTTTCTCTAAAAAAACAAAAAACAAAACAAAAACAAAGACAAAAAAACAAAAAACCCACACACTAAATTCTATCTTAAAGTGAAAAAAATAAAAAATGAAAAAAAATTTAAGAAGTTGGCTATTGGGTGCCCTGTCAAAGCTGGAATATCCTCACCGGAAGTGGTTGTCTAGCTCTTTTCTTTCGGCAGGTGGAGCGGCTGACCAAGGAGTTCTCGGTCTACATGACAAAGGATGGCCGAATCTCCGTGGCAGGGGTCACCTCTGGCAATGTGGGCTACCTTGCCCATGCCATTCACCAGGTCACCAAGTAATTCCCAGGTGCGAAGGAACAGAGACCACTTTCCCGACAGCCTTTGCACTCGTGAGCATCACGTGCAGGGTGAGGGAGGGTGGGTGGTGGTGAATAGATCCGGTTTCCAACCACGGTGCATAACTCAGCGACTGAACTCGTTCCTCGGAAGAGAGGTAGGGCGGAGGCTTCCTCGGCTGGTATCTGGAACTTCGTCGGCTCTAAACCAAACTCCCTCATCCTCTTGTCTCCAGCTTTTCTGAAAGTTTACACACACAAGAAAAATCACAGCACCAAACACCTGTCAGCCATGGCACTGGAATAGGTCAGACGCTTTACCTAAAGCCTCAGGTGATATCAGGGGCTCCCCCATGGACCCCGGTAGAGCCTCCCGTAATAGAGGCTGTAAGAGAAAAATAACTAGTTCTGTCATTAACAGTTGTCCTCAAGTTCGTCCTCCTGGTGTGGAGCAAACTGTGTCAGCAGACCACATTACAGAAATTATGCTTTACAAAAACCAACAGGTCTGTTGCCACTTCAACAGGGACAGTAGAAGATGTAGTGTCGTGTCCGCTTGCCCCTTGTCATTGCTGTTCTAGAGCCTAGAGTCTCATCCAGTTCTACTGCGAATGTCAGCCTCAGCCTATCGGGAGTTACATAAGAATGGAGAGCATAGTTTTTCTGCTCATGCATAGCCTCCTCTCTCATCAAAGAGCCGTGGAGAGAGGGACCCTGCCCTTGATTTCAGAGTCCTCTTCAGTCATTGATTGATTGGCTCCTACTGGGATGGGGCCTCTGCCCAGCTGGACCTCTCCATCCATCCTGGCTGCACAGCCCGTCTCTTCACATGAGTCAGACGTGCAGGGTAGTATCAGAAGGAGATACTCTGGGGTTTGTGTGCTGCCAGTCCGGCTCAGACTCCGCCCTTGGGAAAGATAACCACCATCTGCTCTAATCATGTAGACGTACTGCCGCCTGGTTTCTCTGTTACAATAAAATTACTATAGACCCAGCCACTGTCTGCTTTTCTACTTACTGGGAGGAAGGGGTAAGAGTGAATATATATATTCCAGAAGTCTGAAGTCACATCCAGCTGACTGTCAACCAAATTGTATCAACTTTCTAGTCACTACCGGAAGTGCATCTTGCTCTTCATCCTGCCTTTAAGGTGGTTCTGGGCCATACGTGTAATTCCTCAGACGTCAGGAGACTAGAGTCATCTCCTAAAGGATCCTATGGAAGGATAGAGGGGTAGAGGGGACTCCAGCTGTCTAACGGAGTTGAATTCATAGTTAAATAAAAGGTGACAGGAACCAGATCTAGGACAATCATGGGTTACCAGCCAAGTAAGGGAGAGGCTGGCACTGTGACATCAATATGCTAGGCTGGAGCCATACCTTTTAGTAAAATCCTAATTTGGGAGAGGTGAGAGATGATTCAGGACTTTATTCCAAGACCTGAGGATGTTACCTTTGTCCACCCACTCCCATCTGGTTACGTTGTTATTGCTCTGAGATTGCCAGGACACTGCTTGGTGACCTCCAGGTAGGGGTGTGTGTGTGTGTTATATCGCACCCTTGTGAAGGTCTGAGGACAATCTTGAATGTCAGTCCTGAAAGGCCTTCCACACCTTTGAAACACGGTGTGTCTCTGGCCTGGAATTTAACCATCTAAGCTGCCCTGGCCCACAAGTTTACCAGGATGCTCCCATCTTGGAGGATTACCATTACAGGAGCACTCTGCTACGCCCAGCTTTTCACGTCAGTTCTGGGGATCTGAACTCAGGTTTTCCTGCTTGCAAGATGGTTCTGTTTTCTGTTCACCTGCTACTGCTTAGTCCTGAGGGACGGTAAAGGGTGTAAAGGGTGGGGCATCACAAAACAAAACAGAAACAAGGTAACAAAGTTCATAGGGGAATGCTAAAGCTGACGCATAGCCCAAGAAATCCTAAATTAGGGGGGAAGAAAAACCTACCAGCTGTATCACAGAACCCTATCTCAAACTATGCTACAAAGCCATAGTAACAAAGACAGCGCCATATTAACACAAAGGCAGGCTAATGGAACAAAACAGAGGACTCTGATAAATCCACACAGCTATAGACATCTAGTGTTCTGGGCTGAGGGGGTGATGTTTTGGGGGCTTTAGGGAGGCCAGTTTGAGACAGGGTTTCTCTGTGTAGCCCTGGCTATCCCGGAACTCAATCTATAGATCAGGCTGGCCTTGAACCCAGAGATCCTAAAACTGTGAGCCGCCACCACCACCTAGATTTTTAAAATAAAGATATCGGGGGCTGATGAGATGGCTCAGTGGGTAAGAGCACCCGACTGCTCTTCCGAAGGTCCAGAGTTCAAATCCCAGCAACCACATGGTGGCTCACAACCATCCGTAACGAGATCTGGCGCCCTCTTCTGGAGTGTCTGAAGACAGCTACAGTGTACTTACATATAATAAATCTTTTAAATCAATAAATCTTTAAAAAAAAATAAAAAAATAAAGATATCAAAAACATACACTGGGCCCGGCAAGATGGCTCAGAAGGTAAAGGTGCCTGCCACCAAGCTTGATAGCTTGAATTCAATCCCCAGGACCCACATGATAGAAGCAGAGCACTGACTCCTGTAACTTATTTTCCATCCTCTGTGTATGTGTGCTGGCATGTGTGCAAGCACCGTACATACATACATACATACACACATACATACACAGAGAAAAGACATTCAGTACGTGTGCTGACCAAAACTAGATCTCCATCTGTAGAGGAATGAACTTGGGGACTGCAGAGATGGCACAAGGGTTCAGAGCACTTGGTTGTTCTTACTGAGAACCCAGGTTTGGTTCCCAATACCCACGTGGCAGCTCACAACCATGTGTAACTCCAGTTCCAGGGGATCCAAGGCACTCTTCTGACCCCCAAGGGCACCAGGCACAGACCCAGTTAACCTACATACAACACATACATATAAACCAAATAGGAAAAGGAGAATGAAAACATGTACATCTGTTCACTGCACAAAAATCAATTCATAAGCTTGACATGGTCGCACAGCCTCAATCCCAGCACACAAGAGGCAGAGACTATCTGTGAGTTCAAGGCCAGTATGGTCTGCGTAGGAAGTCGTAGGCCAGCCAGGGCTCCATAGTGAGACCCCCATCTCTCTCACACACATACACACCCTCAATTCATAACAAACCAAAGACATTAATTTAAAACCTTTGACACTAAAACTTCCAGAGAAAAACATAGGCAAATAGCCATGACATAGGTGTGGGCAAGAACTTTCCTTGCATTGGGGTTGCATTGTGAGGATGGGATCCTGCAGGAAGTGGAGAATCCTGCTATGACATCAGGGCATCATCGGAAGGGATGGAAGTCAGCTTGCTCTCCCCTGTGCTCCCTAATAGGACCCGAAATGAAGCAGACAGAAGCCCACAGCAGACGCTTCTGTAATGGCACCCACTCCCGGATTTACCAGCTCCTAGAGCAGCAAGCACTCTTCTGAGGGTTCCAGATGAAAGCGTTTCTGGGTATTGGGAGCTGACACTTAGCGTTTGGAATGGGCTGAGAGCTGAGGGGGACCACAGGAGAGAGGAAAATGGGGAAGAAATCAGGATCTTCTTAGTCCCCTGGAAACTAACTGGGGCAGAGTGTGTGGAGAGGCTGAAGTAGATGGTCTACGGAGATGGGCATGAGTCGGAATTGGTGCGATAGAGCAAGGCAGTGCAAAGGTTCTTCTCGGGAAGGAAATGGAAAAAAAAAAAAAAAAAAAAAAAAAAAAGCCAAACTGAGGAACATTCGGGAATGAAAAAGTTAGGAACTTGAACAGGAACCTCAGAGGCAAGTGTCACCAATGGAATACAAGAGATGAATGAGAGAATCTCAGGCATTGGAGACATGATAGAACAAATGAATACTTCGGACAAAGAATATGTTTAGGGTCACACCAGGATCTCAGGGTCCCAAAGGCAGCTTCTGTCCCAGGAGCTCTGACCCACCCAGGATCTCAGAATCACAGGATCCCAGAATCACAGCATTACAGAGACAGCCACAACCAGGATCACAGGAAGGACAGACCCCAGTCAGATATATCAAGGGCAGGTAGAACTAGAGATAATCAGATGTCGGGAGGCAAGCATTAGGACATAAGCAACACCCAGGCAGTGGTGGCACTCGAATTTAATCCCAGCACTTGGGAGGTAGAGGCAGGCAGATTTCTAAATTCAAGGCCAGCCTGGTCTACAGAATGAGTTCCAGCACAGCCAGGGCTATACAGATACAGAGAAACCCTGTCTCGAAAAATCAAAAAAACAGAACCAAAACCATAAGCAACAGAAACCAAGGTTACTTGGTATCATCAGAACCCAATTCGCCCACCATAGCAAGTCCTGTATACAGAAAAGCAAGATTCAGATCTAAGATCACTTCTCATGACAATGATAGAGGAATTTAAGAAGGTCATAAATAACTCCCTTAAAGAAATACAGTAGAACACAGGTAAACAGCTAAAAGCCCTTAAAGAGGAAACACAAAAATTCCTTAAAGAATTATAGGAAAACACAATCAAAGAGGCAAAGGAAATGAACAAAATCATACAAGATCTAAAATTGAAAATAGAAACAATAAAGAAATCACAAGAGGAGACAACCCTGGAGTTAGAAAACCTTGGAAAGAGATCAGGAATCATAGATGCAAGCATCCCCAACAGAATACAAGAGATAGAAGAGAAAATCTCAGGTGCAGAAGATTCCATAGAAAACATGGACACACAGTCAAAGAAAATGCAAAAAGCAAAAAGCCCCTAGCCCAAGACATCCAGGAAATCCAGGACACAATGAGAAGACCAAACCTAAGGATAATAGGTATAGAAGAGAGCAAAGATTCCCAACTTAAAGGGCCAGTAAATATCTTTAACAAAATTATAGAAAAACTTTCCTAACCTAAAGAAAGAGATGCCTGTGAACATACAAGAAGCCTACAGAACTCCAAATAGACTGGACCAGAAAAGAAATTCCTCCCATCACATAATAATCAAAACACCAAATGCACTAAACAAAGAAAGAATATTAAAAGCAGTAAGAGAAAAAGGTCAGGTAACATATGAAAGCAGACCTATCAGAATTACACCAGACTTCTCACCAGAGACAATGAAAACTAGAAGATCCTAGACAGATGTCATACAGACCCTCAGAGAACACAAATGCCAGCCCAGGCTACTATACCCAACAAAACTTTCATATACCATAGACAGAGAATCCAAGATATTCCATGACAAAACCAAATTTACACAATATCTTTCCATAAATTCAGCCCTACAAAGGATAGTAGATGGAAAACACCAGCACAAGGAGGGAAACTACACCATAGAAAAATCAAGAAAGTAATCTTTCAACAAACCCAAAAGAAGATAACCACACAGACATGATTATACCTCTAACAACAAAAATAACAAGAAGTAAGGATCACTTTTCCTTAATATCTCTTAACATCAATGGACTCAATTCCTCAAAAAAGACATAGACTAACTGGATACATAAACTGGACCAAGCATTTTGTTGCATACAGGAAATGTACCTCAGTGACAAAGGCAGACACTACCTCATAATAAAAGGTTGGAAAACAATTTTCTAAGCAAATGGTCCCAAGAAACAAGCTGGAGTAGCCATTCCAATATCGAATAAAATCACCTTTCAACCAAAAGTTATCAAAAAAGATAAGGAAGGACACTTCATACTGGTCAAAGTAAAAATCTACCAAGATGAATTCTCAATTCTGAACATCTGTGCTCCAAATGCAAGGGCACCCACATTCATAAAAGAAACTTTACTAAAGCTCAAAGCACACATCCCACTCCACACAATAATAGTGGGGGACTTCAACTCCCCACTCTCAACAATGGACAGATCATGGAAACAGAAACTAAACAGAGACACAGTGAAACTAACAAGTTATGAACCAAATGGATCTAACAGATATTTATAGAACATTTCATCCTAAAGCAAAAGAATATACCTTCTTCTCAGCACCTCATGGTACCTTCTCCAAAACTGACCATATACTCGGTCACAAAACAGGCCTCAACAGATACAAGAAGATTAAAATAATCTCAGGCACCCTATCAGATCACTACAGACTAAGGCTTAAGACTTAAATACCAACAAAAACAACAAAAAATACAAATACACATGGAAGCTGAACAATGCTCTACTCAATGATAACTTGGTCAAGGAAGAAACAAAGAAAGAAACTAAAGGTTTTTTGTTTTTTGTTTTTTTCTGTCGGTGGCTCTTGGTTTTTTTGAAACTAAAGGTTTTTAAGAATTTAATGAAAATGAGGACACATCATACCAAAACTTATGGAACACAATGAAATCAGTGGTAAGAGGAAAACTAATAGCTCTGAGTGCCTCCAAAAAGAAACTGAAGAAAGCTTACACTAGCAGCTTGACAGCACACCTGAAAGCTCTAGAACAAAAAGAAGCAAATACACCCAAGAGAAGTAGGAAATAATCAAACTCAGGGCTGAAATCAACCAAGTGGAAACAAAAAGAACTATACAAAGAATCAACAAAACCAGAACTGGTTCTTTGAGAAGACCAACAAGATAGATAAACCTTTAGTCAGACTAACCAGAGGGCAGAGAGACAATATCCAAATTAATAAAATCAGAAATGAGAAGGAAGCCGGGCGTAGTGGCGCATGCCTTTAATCCCAGCACTCAGGAGGCAGAGGCAGGCAGATTTCTGAGTTCGAGGCCAGCCTGGTCTACAAAGTGAGTTCCAGGACAGCCAGGGCTACACAGAGAAACCCTGCCTCAAAAATTTAAAAAAAAAAAAATTGAGAAGGTAGGGCTGGAGAGATGGCTCAGTGGTTAAGAGAACCGACTGCTCTTCCGAAGGTCCTGAGTTCAAATCCCAGCAACCACATGGTGGCTCACCACCATCCATAATGAGATCTGACACCCTCTTCTGGTGCATCTGAAGACAGCTACAGTGTACTTAGATATAATAATAAATAAATCTAATCTACATATGTAGCAAAAGATGGCCTAGTCAGCAAACTTTATATGCCGCCCCCCAGTACAGGGGAACGCCAGGGCCAAGAAGTGGGAGTGAGTGGGTAGGGGAACAGGGCAGAGGGAAGGTATAGGGAATTTTCGGAATAGCATTTGAAATGTAAATAAAGAAAATATCTAATAAAAAATAAATGTTTATCTTTTTAAAAAAAAAAAAGAAAAACCAAAAGAAAGAAAGAAAGAAAGAAAGAAAGGAAGAAAGAAATGTAAACACTGACACAACCCTGAATCTTTTGATCTACAATGGTGTACGACATGCAAGATATGCTAGGGCAGTGGTGGACTGAAGCTTGTGGCATTAGCCAACCAATATCTCATTTGACTGAGGGCCCATTCAGTCAAATATGAGATGGAACCCATACCTGACACTGCTTGGGTGACCAAGAACCCGAGACTAAATATCCCAGGGACCTATAGTAAAACCAAATACTACTGCTCTAAAAAAAAAAAAGTAGCAATAAAATGTCTCTTAAATGCCGGGCAGTGGTGGCACATGCCTTTAATCCCAGCACTTGGGAGACAGAGGCAGGCGGATTTCTGAGTTCGAGGCCAGCCTGGTCTACAGAGTGAGTTCCAGGACAGCCAAGGCTACACAGAGAAACCCTGTCTCACCAAAAAAAAAAAAAAAGTCTCTTAATGACATTCTCTATGGTCATATATCAGTGCCTTGCTCAGCCATTATCAGAAAAGCTTCATCCTACAGCAGATGGGAACAAATACTGAGAGCCAACAGCAGATATTATGCAAAGAGGGGGAGACCTTGGAATACTCAGCCCTATGTGGGATGTCTCCATCAAATCCCTCCCCTTTACTCTTAGGGAACCCTAAGGAAGTGATGGAAAGGGTGTAACAGGTTGCAGGACACCAAGAAAACAAGGCCCTTTACATCAATATGATCAAAGCTTGTATGAATTCACAGAGACTGGTGCACACACCGGGCCTGCACCAGGTCTTTTGCATACATACATATTATGGCTTTCTAGTTAAATGTTTTCATAGGATTCCTGAGTGTGTGAACAATTAGGACTCTGATTCTTGTGCCTTTTCTTGGATTCTTTTCCTTCTGTTTGTTTTGTCCAATTCATATGTGTTAGGTTTTGTTTTATATAATAAGGTTTTATTTTATTATTTTAAGAAAAGACAGAACCCTATGGTGCTGGAAATGCTTGATCTCTTTTATGTGAGCCTTACTCCTGTGATAAGCATGTGTGTGTGTGTGTGTGTGTGTGTGTGTGTGTGTGTGTGAGACCTCTGAGCCTAGAAGAGGGTGTTAGATCCCCTGGAGCTAGAGCTGTAGGTGCTGTGAACTCTGGGAACTGAACTCAGGTTCAGTATCGCTCATGTGAGATAAAATTTTATAGAACGAATACAACCAAATAAGATGAAAGATTTAAAGAATATCAGCAGAGGGCTGGAGAGATGGCTCAGCGGTTAAAAGCACTAACTGCGCTTCTAGAGGTCCTGAGTTCAATTTCCAGCAACCACATGATGACTCACAACCATCTGTGATGGGATCTGATGTCTTCTTCTGGTGTGTCTGAAGACAGTGTACTCATGTATATAAAATAAATAAATCTTAAAAAAAAAAAAAAAAAGAATATCAGCAAGGGCTGAGAAGATGGCTCAAGGGTTTAGAGTACTAGTTGGTCTTCCACAGGAGCTGAGTTCAATTTCCAGGAACAACACAGCAACTGACAGCTGTCGGTAACTCCAGCTTCAAGGGATCTGATGCATCATCAAGGCATGTGCTGCACACAGACAGAAAGACACACACACACACATTAAAATAAGTAAATTTAATAATGATGATGAATATTATTAACAGATTGTGTCAATGTCAATATTCTGTGAACTCGTGTGTTGAGGCAAACTGACACACAGATCTCTATATTATTTCTTATGTCTGCACTTGGCTCTGCTAATCTCAGTAACATCGCCTCCTTTTTCATCTTGGGCCGGCGGGGTGGGTAGGTAGCATTGCTTCCTGAGACAGGATTTTATTGTGGAACCCAGGCTAGCTTCAAACTCACTGCTCTCCTGCCTCAGCCTGTTGAATGCTGGGTTTACAGGCATGTGTCCCATACCCAACTTAGCATTCTCTGTATTTTTCAAATGAGAGGTAGACCCATTGAGAAGCTCAACGGGTTAAGGCACGTGCTACCAACCCTGAAGACCTGAACTCAATCCCCAGAAGCCACAGGATGAAAGGAGGGAAGCAACTCCTGAGAGTTGCCTGTGGACTCCCCGTGCATACTGTGAATGCACAGACACACGTAAGTAAATGGAAAAGGAAAAACTGGGGCTGGAGAGATGGCTCAGAGGTTAAGAGAACTGTCTGCTGTTCCGGAGGTCCTGAGTTCAATTCCCAGCAACCACATGGTGGCTCACAACCATCTGTAATGAGATCTGGTGCCCTCTTCTGCCCTGCAGGATACATGCAGGCAGAACGCTGTATACATAATAAATAAATAAATAAATAAATAAATAAATAAATAAATAAATCTTTAAGAAAGAAAGAAAGAATTAAACTAGACTGTGAATATAATTGAAAGATATCACTCTTTCCTGGGGCCCAGATTCAAGCTCTAGAACCACAAATAAAGAGGCAGGAAAGGACTTCCTTTATAAACGGCATACAGCCAAGCCCAGAAGCCAAAGCTCTAGGCATTTACACCTTCATTCAATAAGTCAAGAGCCTGGACTGCCTCAAACATTTCCGAAATCTAGCCTTGAGGTTGTAGCCAGGGATTAATGAATGCTCAAACTGGCTCTTTCTCTCTCTCTCTCTTGTTCAATGGTCCCTCACACTCCTCAGTCAAAGAAACTCTGGGGTCACTTGCTGTGGCAATGAATGCAGGAACAAACATAATGAGGCCAAATAGCTTTGGCCCGTGGCTCCTGAGGACAAAGATGCCAAACCTCTTAACGCTCTTTCCAGGAGGAAGGAACAGTGTTTAATTTGGCCAAGGGACGAAGTCTAAAAATAACTGGATAAACGGGTTGGCAGAGAGCTACGCTGGCTCAGAACTGTTGTTGGGTTGAGAAGCTGGTGTGGTCCGATGGTGACCCTGGCTTAAAAACTACAACTCCCAGAGTTTCCTGCGGCCTGTGCTAGCTGGACGGTCATGTGATTCAGGCTCACGTGTTACTTGAGTCGCGGCTCCGGAACAACGCCTACAAGGTATGTGAAAGGAGGTACGGGAGGTGCAAGGTGGGATTGTAGGGTTCTTGGGTCTTCAGAGTTCCCCATCACTGCTGAGACCAGATCCCTGTAGGGCTCCACAGCCGTGTTTGCCTGTTGCTTTCTGCTGCACCGGTCCAGCCACGCCTTAGCCTGACGGCTCTCCACTCAGTCCTAGGCCAGGATCGAGTTAGCTTTGGAGTTAAAAACGCAACCCACCGATTTTACGCCAGGCTTGGGGCTCATCCCAACCCCACCCTGGTCAGGTGCTCGCTGTCCCACCTCCTAATGCAATCCAAACCTCGTGTTTCAGTGCTGGTCCCTGGCTGGTCTGGGAAGCATGTGAGATCTGTTCCATCTCCGACCTAATAAATAATGTGCATCGTGCTTATAGCTCTGGCCCCGCCAACTGCTCACCGTGACTTTAATGTAATCTCTTTCCTTCGTGTACCTTTTCCCTATTTGAACTGGCACTCCACTCCTTGCTATAGGTTATTCAGAACTACTTAGTGTAATCTCCCACCCCCTGCCCTGGTAGCCAGCCGCAAAAGGTTAAACTCTTCTCTCTTCTGACTGCAGATTTTTAGATAAAGCCTTGAGAAGAACTTGAGGCCAGAAAGGGAGGTGAGGGGGCTCTGACCCCATACCTTTAGGCAGAGGAAACAGCCCTCTTCTAGATTAGCAGGTAAGTTGGGCTAAATAATTGGGGTAGAGGTAAAAGCTCTTAGAGCAGTGAGAGTGGTCCAAGGGATGGGGTTACTCGTCCTGAGCTTTTGTGTGGTTGCAGGAGAGGCAAATGGCGGAGGACTGGGTAGGGGTGCCAAGAGGAAACCTGCTTCCTAGAGAGACTTAGGGTCATGGGACCTTGAAGTATGTTTTTCTGCGATGTGAGCAATATGGAATGGATGGCCTTAGACCTCTCTGGAGCTATGCCTGGACCAGGGGAGTCACCAGACTGCCTTCACTACTCACCACTGAGATTTTGCTGAGTTGCTGGCTGGGAAGGGAGATTGTGTCATAAGAGGACAAAGTCTGTGGCCAGACTGGTGTTTCTGATTCTGGCCCCAGCAGAGGGCCCCAGCACTGGGACTGTGTCCCTTAATTGCTGGATGGCAGATGTCTCCCAGAGCACCTGCACTTCTCTCTTCCTTCCTGGGTTGATGTTCCCAGCTTTGTCCATCATTAGAAGGCACATCTGGGAAGCATCCTCAAGGGCCTGGGTACTATTCTAGACCTCCTTCTTTGCGGTGGGCTGACCTTATCAAGAGGGTTGGACAGTGGTTGTGGCTGAATCACAGCCTTTGTGGGGAGGAAATGGGATTTTAAAACAAACCAAAAAAAAGATTTATTTTATGTATATGAATACACTTTCGCTCTCTTCAGACACAGCAGAAGAGGACATCGGATCCCATTACAGATGGTTGTAAGCCACCATGTGTTTGCTGGGAATTGAACTCAGGACCTCTGGAAGAACAGTCAGTGCTCTTAAACGCTGAGCTGTCTCTCCAGCCCGGGATTTATTTTAATTTTTTTATTTTGGTTTTTCAAGACAGGGTTTCTCTGTGTGTCGCCCTGGCTATCCTGGAACTCACTCTGTAGACCAGGCTGGCCTTGAACTCAGAAATCCGCTTGCCTCTGCCTCCCAAGTGCTGGGATTAAAGGTGTGCGCCACCACCGCACAGCGATTTTTTTTTTTTTAACTACAGAAAATGAGAATGTGAATGAATGAACATCCCATAGTTCCTATATGGAGGTCAAAGACCAACCCGACCATTCTTTCTGTCCACGGAATGGGTCCCAGGGATCGAACTCACGTCATCAATCTTGATTGCAAGCACTTTTACCCATTCAGCCATCTTACCAGCCCCAAAGTAGAGGTTGTTAGGGACTGTCTCCCAAGCCTCATCTATGGAAAGCACAGGCTGTACCAGGCCCACCCAGGTAATGCTTACTAATACCAGCATACTCTTCACGAGAGAACGTACACCATGAAAAGGCTTAGGGGGGCTAAAGTGACTTACCCAAGGTCACGCAGGTAGGAAGTGGACAGGCTAGCTTTTGGCTGAGTCTAAGACGAGAGCATAGCCCCTCCCAACTCAGGTGTGTGTCTGTGTGTGCATGTTTGGTTTGTTTCTTGAGACAGAATTATACTATATAGCCCAGGACTAGCTATGTGGTCCAAGCCGACCTTGAAATCACACCAGTCCTCCTGCCTCAGCCTTCCAAGTACTGAGATTGCAGGCATGAGCCTCCTTAGGGCTGCTCTTAGTGTGGGCTTAGGTGTGTCTGTTTAAGAAACGTTATTCCCCTTGGAGGTTCAGACTCTGCACTGCAGTGAGAACACCGAGGTTTGGTTTTCAGAAGAGTGAGCCTCCTGGTTTTCAAGGCAAAAGGAAAGCCTGAAGTTAGATTGTGTGTACCCCGAGAGTGAAAACAGTCGAATGAGAAGCTCTCTCTCTAAGTCCAGCCGGCCCGGGAAGGAGGCAGAGGCAAACAGATGAAAGTTCTAGAAATGTTATTTGGTTTCTGTTCCCTTATACATTCATTCAGTGTGTATGTCTGTCATTCAGTCAGTGTATGTCTGTGTGTGAATCTGTGTGGGGGTCAGAGGAAACCTGTGGGAATTGTTTCTCTCCTTCCACCATGTGGGTGCCAGGAGTCAAACCTGGTCATCAGGCTTGGTGACAGGCACCTTGACCTGCTAAGCCATCTCAGCCAGCCTTGTTTTGAATCCCAGCCACTGGTGACTTCTGCATGGCCAACAGGGCCTGGCGTGCACAGGGCCTGGGCATCTGTACCTTTGGTTATAGCAGAAGTCCTGTCTACTCAATTGTGGCTCATAGTAACAAACGCTTGGCAAAAGCAAGCCTAGAACCAGCGCAGGGCTAGCACCCAAACAAATGATGGGAGGAAATGGTACTGAGTAGGGCCAAGCCCCGTAATGCCTCCAAAAAGGACTCAGTGAGTGGCCGAGGAAATGGGGACAAGCTGGGACTTGGGGCTAGGAATATTACAAACACAATTAAGAATTCATTTCCTGGGGCTGGTGAGATGGCTCAGCGGTTAAGAGCACTGACTGCTCTTCCAGAGGTCCTGAGTTCATGTTTCTTTTTTTTTTTTTTTTTTTGGTTTTTGTTTTTGTTTTTTTTTTTCTTTTTCTTTTTCTTGAGGTCCTGAATTCAAATCCCACAACCACGTGGTAACTCACAACCATCCACAGTGAGATTTGACGCCCTCTTCTGGTGTGTCTAAAGACAGAAAAAGAATTAATTTCCTGGCCCAGTGTAAAAGTGTGTGCTGTTAAGCTGTATGACCTAAGGCAATCCCCTAGACCCACTTAATGAAAGAAGAGAACTGATCCCACACGCAGACATAAAATAAATCAATGTAATTTAAAAAATTATTTTCCTGCTGGGCTTGGTGACACAGTCCTTTAATCTCAGAATTCAGGCAAAGGCAGAAGGGTCACTGTGAGTTCATGGACAACCAGGACTGCATAGAGAGACCCTGTCTTTAAAAAAAAAAAAAAATTAGAAATTAAAACAAGTTTTCCTGAGGACTACTGTGACAGGAATTGCCACAAGGGAAAAAAGAGAGTTGATCTGAATTTTTTTTCTTTTTGGATTTTTGAGACAGGGTTTTTCTGTGTAGCCCTGGCTATCCTGGGGACTCACTCTGTAGACCAGGCTGGTCTCAAACTCAGAAATCTGCCTCCTAAGTGCTGGGGTTAAAGGCATGCACCACCACTGCCTGGTGGCATTAATCTGAATTTTGAAAGGCTTTGAAAGAAGGCCCGCAGTTTGACGTCTGGGTTGCAGGGAAGCATGCTGGTCTAAAGTGCATTGAAACATCCAGAGGTCTTGGTAGCAGCAACTGTGTGTTGTCCAGACAGCCTGGGAAGCCTGGTGATCTAGGTCCAGACCGTGCTGGGGCTTGCTCATAGACCATGCTGGCTCCATGCTTTGAATTCGCTGAACCTTCTGATCACAAGACTGCCAGAAGATCAGACGGTCTAAGACTTGCCTGTGACACACCTGTCCCCTGGGGTCTCTCCAAGTGCTAGGATTTTAGTACCCCTTTCTTCTGTGTCTTTTATTCTCCTTGCAGTGCTGGGCATCGGTAGACAAGTGCCCTAATGCTGAGTCATATCCCCAGCATCTCAAATTCTTTTATGTTTGGGTCTTATTCATCTCTCTGGCCTATAATGAAACCAGTTGGATGTGCAGCTGACGTGTGTCTATGTCTGCTGCCCACACTGTGACCTCAGTGCTGTGATAGCCCGGCATCTTAGCAAGTGGCCCTCCTGCTGTGCACTTGAGGAGGGCCTGGTACTTGTATCCTCAATTTGTGGTCTTGGGAAAGTTGCTTCGCCTTTTTGTGCCCCCAAGTCACTGTTTCAGGATAAACATATCTGCCTTTGTCTTGCCTAGGTTGACAAGAGTTCCCCGAGATTAGAAGCCCTGAAGGAGCGGGCATCCTCCCAGCTAACCCCAGGAATGTGGTCGTGAGACAGAGCCCACAGCTTTTGGAAGAAAAGTAGTCTTGGGCCATGGCCCAGGTCAGCATCAACAGTGACTACAGCGAGTGGGCTTCCAGCACTGATGCTGGGGAGCGGGCCCGTTTGCTCCAAAGTCCCTGTGTGGACGTGGTACCTAAGAGTGAGGGGGAGGCGTCTCCTGGAGATCCAGACAGCGGCACCACTTCGACGCTTGGAGCCGTCTTCATCGTCGTCAATGCCTGCCTCGGTGCGGGTCTGCTCAACTTCCCAGCAGCCTTCAGCACTGCTGGGGGCGTGGCAGCTGGCATCGCCCTGCAGATGGTGAGTGCGTGCGTGCGTGCGCTGGCATCGGAGGTAGGCAGGCAGTACTCCGGGCCTCTTTGATTTGCAGGGGAAGCTTTGAATCAGAGGTGAGCCATAAGGGACATAGGCCGTCATTCTTCCCTCCCCTATAAATGACTTTATCAGTCTATCCCAGAACTTCCTAGCCAAGGATGACCTTTAACTTTAGATCTGCCTGCTTCTACATCCCAGGTGCTGGATTTACAGATAAGTGCCACCACGCTCGCTTGGTTTTACGCAGTACTGAGGGTCAGACCTAGGACTTCATGCACGCTAGGCAAGCACTCTACCAACTGAGTCCCTGCCCCAGTCCCTGCATATTTAAGTTTTTAGGTGTTATGCTGATTTTTGTGGTTATGTCTAAATAATCGTGTTTTAGAATTATTGAAATGTTTATTAATGAAGTAAAAAGAATGTTTGTATTGGCTTCAAAATACAATGGAAAAATAATAAAATTCGGGGGGCGGGGGGGGGGGGGGAATCTCAGAACTCAAGAGGTTGAGGCAGAACCCTCATGAGTTCAAGGCCAGCATATTATTTTCCAGCTTGGGCTACAAAGTGAGATTTTATCTCAGTAGACAACAACAAAACAAAATAAGAAAACAGAAAAAAGAAAGAAGCCGGGCGTGGGGGTGCACGCCTTTAATCCCAGCACTTGGGGGCAGAGGCAGGCGCAGATTTCTGAGTTCAAGGCCAGCCTGGTCTACAGAGTGAGTTTCAGGACAGCCAGAGCTATACAGAGAAACCCTGTCTCGAAAAAACAAAAAACAAAAAAAACAAAAAGAAAGCAAAGAAAATTATAAATTGTTTTTGAAACTTAAGTTTGAAGCTGTTTGAGGTCCCCCCTAATTTGCTTTTTAGAGATTTTTTTTAAAGATTTATTTATTTTTATTTATATGAGTACACTGTATCTGTCTTCAGACACACACCAGGAGAGTGTCCCATTACTGATGGTTGTGAGCCACCATGTGGTTGCTGGGATTTGAACTCAGGACCTCTAGAAGAGGTCAGTGCTCTTAACTGCTGAGCCATCTCTCCAACCCCTTGTTTGTTTGTTTAAAATTTTTAATGAAACTCATTTTTTATACTTTGTTTTTGTTGTTTGGTTTTTTTTTATTTATTTTATGGGGCTGGAGAGATGGCTCAGCAGTTAAGATCACTGACGTCTCTTCCAGAGGTCCTGAGTTCAATCCCTAGCAACCACACGGTGGCTCACAACCAGCTGTAATGGGATCTGATGCCCTCTTCTGGTGTGTCTGAAGACAGTGTACTCCTATACATAAAATAAATACATCTTAAAAAATATTATTTTATGTGTGAGTGTTTTGCCTGCAAGTGTAATGGTATACCGCATGCATGCAGTACCAGTGGAAGCCAGAATAAGGTGTCAGATCCCCTAGCAGCTGGAGTTAGAGACGTTTGTTGAGCCCCGGTGTAGATGCTGGATATTGATTCCAGGTCCTCTGAAAGAGCAACCAGTGCTCTTAACCATTGAGCCATTTCTCTAGCACCTGAAATTCATTTTTAAAGAAAATTTCAACTTGGCAACACCTCGTAATCTGTTGAAATTGTCCTGGGAGATAAGACCCGATTTTGAACCTGCTTTGGACATTGGTGTAAGAAATGCCAGCAAGGAGTTTACCACGCCTTTCCCACACCCTCTCCCTTGTTCTTCCCGCAGGGCATGCTGGTTTTTATCATCAGTGGGCTGGTCATTCTGGCCTACTGCTCTCAAGCCAGCAATGAGAGGACCTACCAAGAGGTGGTGTGGGCTGTGTGTGGCAAGCTGACAGGTGTGCTGTGTGAGGTAGCCATTGCGGTCTATACCTTCGGAACCTGCATCGCCTTCCTCATCATTATTGGGGACCAGCAGGACAAGAGTGAGCCACTCCCCGAACCCCAGTGCCCACCTCCTCTTTTTCCCCTTGGCCCGAGGGTCCTGGGGTAGAGAGGAAGACTGATACAAGCTAGATACGCCCTCTCTGCAAGCCCTGCATCTTAGGACCCGTTGACGTGGGAGGACCACACCCTGAATGGCGTGGCTTGACATTCCCTCCTCCCCCATGCAGTTATAGCTGTGATGTCGAAGGAGCCGGATGGGGCCAGCGGCAGCCCCTGGTACACAGACCGCAAGTTCACCATCAGTCTTACCGCCTTCCTCTTCATCCTGCCCCTGTCCATCCCCAAGGAGATTGGCTTCCAGAAATATGCCAGGTTCGGAGGTCCCAACCCAGCCTGGGCCAGACAGAGACTCTGATCAAAGGCAACCGGAGAGCCATTTCTGGTGGGGAACCCGTCTCCTCCATAGCATCTTGCTTGGGGAGCAAGAATAGGCAAGCCAGGGCAAACCAGAGCTGGCAGGAACCTCGGCCCAGGACTTTCCTTTTCTGTGTCTATCAGGGAAGATAGCGGCCCTTTGTACGGTTGAAAGGTTGTGACCTAAATGTCCTTGTCAGAGAAGGCATTGGGGATGGCTGGCAGTGTCACAGCAGATGCTGGCCTGGGCATTGGTTTCCCTGGAAGCTGGGAGCCTGTGATCTTGATATTGTGGGCTTGGTGGGGGGCAGGGGGAGGGGGTCTTCCCTGGAGCTTCATAGCTCCATACCTGAAAATCTCTGGACGTCGGGATGTTTCACACTTGACCATCTGCAGAGTTTCCTTAATGTTAGTATCCTAGTATCCGCACTTTCCCCCTTGGCCCTAGAGTGTCTCAGTTCTCAGAGCCCAGGCCCATGGGATGGCCAGCTATGAGCCCTTGCCACATCTGGCTGCTCAGGCTGAGCTAGCTGTGCTTTGGAGCCCCGTCCGTGGATGTGGTCTCTCGAGTCAGTGCATGTGCCCCTGGCTGAGATGCTGGCAAGCTCCCTCCTTCCCGTGGTAGCTCTCTCTGACACTTATCTCTCCGGAATCATTATGTGATGGGACTTGGTGCCTAGAACAAGGGTGGCACTTTTGGAGATGGAACTGGACAAGGCAGGGCTGGCACTGGGAACTAGGACTCAGTGTCTACTTCTTGGCAGCTTCCTGAGCGTCGTGGGCACCTGGTACGTCACCGCCATTATAATCATCAAATACATCTGGCCAGATAAAGAGATGCGCCCGGGGGACATCTTGACTAGGTAGGTGAGAGTCCCTGGGAAATACATGGGATAGAAGCTGCTAAAGGTCTGACATCTCAGTATCACACACATGCCCTTTCCTAGGCTCATTAGCACATTTATACTAACTCACCAGTCATAGGGAGGAGATGAAAGGGTCTGTTCTGGTTTTGGGGTAGATTGTTTGTTTGTATGTTTGTTTGTTTTTACCTGAATGAAAGAATAACAGTCTGGGCCAGGAGGAGTCTCTACCACCAACATCTAGCAGATGCCACTGTGCCATGCAAAGACCCACCATGGGGAGACTATGAGGGAAAATATGCATGTTTTCTCAATTACTCAGACTGGGTACTATGTAGCCCAAACTAGGCTTAAACTCACTATGTAGCCTGGCCTTGAGCTCCTGATCCACCTGCCTCTACCTCCCAAGTGCAGATACACACCACCATGCCTAGCTTTATAGTCTGTCTGTCTGTCTGTCTGTCTATTATTTTTAAAGAAACATCTGAGAAAAGCAATGTCCCAGTTCAGGAGCCAGGAAGTCTGGCCTCTGGTCCTAGGATGACCTCTCAGAGCCTGTCTCCTGAGTGTTAAGATAGACACGTCCTCTGCCCATGTGTGATCAGTGTGTAGAATGCTGGTTGTTGAGGGTTGGTGAATGAGTGAAGAGTGGGGGCAATGGGGACGGTTGATGGCTCTGTAGGATTCACAGGTTCACACTGTGTTTGCCCACAGACCAGCGTCCTGGATGGCTGTGTTCAACGCCATGCCCACCATCTGCTTTGGATTTCAGGTGCCACCACCAGGGTCCCTGCTGTCCCATTAGCTCAGACCCACAAACCCCCAGGACTGGGAAGGGACCCAGATTATAGACAGGATGATTAGATCCCTGGGGAAATGGATGAACCAAGGACCCCTGGCTTGCCCCTTATCCCTGGGACCTTTGCCCCCAAGCTTCCTCTCTTTGAGACCTGGGGATGAGGCCACTTCCCCACTGTGACCATACCCTTCCCTTGGACAGTGTCATGTGAGTAGTGTACCCGTCTTCAACAGCATGCGGCAGCCTGAAATAAAGACCTGGGGCGGAGTGGTGACGGCTGCCATGGTCATAGCTCTGGCTGTCTACATGGGCACAGGTGAGTGTTCCCCTCCAGGGGCCAGGCTTGGATGCTCCCACGCCCTCTTGAGTCTCCAAGGTTTCTAGACCAGCTTTCCTAGGGAAGCTCTGCACTCTTAACTCAGTGAACACTTCTATAGGCATTGACTCGAGTTGAGCTGCCCAAGGCGGCCGCCCATCATCAGGGTGAGCGTGTTCCATCTGCTCATTGGTCCTAAACCGATGCGGAGTGATTATCGGAAGGTGTTCCCATTGTGGGGTTGCTGCACGGACGCATGGAACTGGCCCCAGCCCTGGTGGGATGACAGCCTTGGAGAAATAATTATGTATAAGTAATAATGAAAAAATTGAATTCTAGGTGGGGGCAGGTGTCATCATGACACTGAAACCAGGAAGTAAGGACTGGGACTGAATAGGGGTTGCATTCCCAGAAGGCTTCTCTCTGAGTATGGGGTACCTGAGGAGGCCCATGGGGGAAAAAACAGACTGTAAAGGGCTGGGTGGGGAGGAGCATTCCAAGGAGAGACTGTAAGTGCAGGGCTTCTGAGCCGATGTGGGAGGAGGTCTGTATTTGGGGTGTAAGAAGCTGGTGCCTATGAGGCTGGGCAGCCAAGGGGAAGACGGTGGGTGCTGCCAGGAGTCTGGGAGGATGCATTTCTTTTTCTTCCTTTTTTTTTGTTTGTTTGTTTGTTTGTTTGTTTTGTTTTTCGTTTTTCGAGACAGGGTTTCTCTGTATAGCCCTGGCTGTCCTGGAACTCACTTTTGTAGACCAGGCTGGCCTCGAACTCAGAAATCCGCCTGCCTCTGCCTCCCGAGTGCTGGGATTAAAGGCATGCGCCACCACACCCAGCTCCTTTTTTTTTTTTTTTAATGATTTATTGATTTCATGTATATAAGTACACCCTGGCTGTTTTCAGACATACCAGAAAAGGGCATCAGATGCCATTACAGATAGTTGTGAGCCACCATGTGGTTGCTGGGAATTGAACTCAGGACCTCTGGAAGAGCCGTCAGTGCTTTTAACCACTGAGCCATCTCCCCAGCCCAAGAGGATGCATTTCTTGGATGGGAAATGACCAGGCAAAGAAACCTCTGGCTGCTGCGTGGATTTGGGCAAGAGGTCAGAGATGGACCGGGAGTTCCCACCCTCCTGTGGTATGGGACGAGGACAGGAGCTACCCGGGAGAGTGCTGTGTCAGCGTCTGAAGCACCAGCAAGAAGCACAAGAGGCTGAGTCCCTTCTGTCAGGGGTCCCATGTTCTGACCGGGGTGATGGGCAATTTAGAGAGAGGTGAATGGGGGACTAGAACAGGGTGGTAAGCAGGTGTCTGGGGTGGAGCTGACTGTGCATGGGCAAGTCCACATTCTCTGAGGAGGGGACAACTGAACTGAGACCCGAGGCAGCAACAGAGCTGTTTGAGCAGATGGAATGGTTAGTATAGAAGTTAGAAGGCATGTGCAGAGAAATGTGGGGGCTGGTGGGCCCACCATCAAAGGACATCTACGAAGGCAGACTTTCTTTCTGAGGCCCAGGCCTCACCTCCCAGGCTGCTACAGCATTCTTTCTGAATGACGTTGCTTCTAGCAGGAGTAGGCTGCGGTCCACCGCTTACCCTTCTGTGATTGCCCGCCCTCACCCAGTCCCTGGTCTTTGCCTACAGGCATCTGTGGCTTCCTGACCTTTGGAGCTGCTGTGGACCCCGACGTGCTCCGGTCCTACCCCTCAGAGGACGTGGCTGTGGCCGTTGCCCGAGCCTTCATCATCCTGAGTGTGCTCACCTCCTATCCCATCTTGCACTTCTGTGGGCGGTGAGCCCCTTCCCCACCCTGTCCAGAGCCCCCTGAGAGCCAGCACAATACATGGCCTTGTATGGAACCTGTTTTGTAGCAAGGAAAATTGAAGCCCACAGAAAAGAGTGTGTCCAGGATCTCCTTCCCCCATACTCATGCCAGATCTGTTGGTTCCAGAACATTCTGTAAGCTCTGTGAGGGTCTCCTCCAGATCTTTTAATGAGCTTTTATGTGAACCCAGCCAGCCCGTTGAATACTCCAAACGATTCCTTTTATAAGGGGCGTAGTGGTTGGTATCCATATTCACTTGAAGAGGCCAAGCCTTTCATAAACTTACCTGCAGCCCATAGCCACCAAGGACAGTGCTGGTCACAGATGAGGACCCAGGCCCAGGGACCACACTCTGCCCATTGAGGAGCTCCTCCCCGTGCACTGCCCAAAGCACCCTGAGCCCCTCCTCATGTGAGCAGGGCTGTGGTGGAAGGCCTGTGGCTGCGCTACAAGGGGATGCCCGTGGAGGAGGATGTGGGCCGGGAGCGCCGGCGCCGGGTCCTGCAGACGCTGGTGTGGTTCCTGCTAACCTTGCTACTGGCGCTCTTTATCCCTGACATTGGCAAGGTCATCTCGGTCATCGGAGGCCTGGCAGCCTGCTTCATCTTCATCTTCCCAGGTACACACCCCGGGTGCCACCACCCCACCCCCACCCCCACACAGCAGGATCTACCTAGCCTCAGCCAGGGACTCAAAACCTGCCAGTAAGATGAGCAGTAGTCTCTGTTGCTCACTGACATGGCTCAGCTACAGTGCTGCCATCTCAGCGCTGACTCCTAGAGAGAAGGTGTGATCTCTGTTTTACTGATGAGATGTGAGGTCAGAGCAGCGGTCCTCAACCCTGGAGTTGAATGGCCGTCTCATAGGGGCCACCTATCAGATATCCTGCATCAGGTCAGATATTTACATTGTGATTCATAACAGTAGCAAAACTACAGTTATGAAGGAACAACGAAGATGATTTTTTATTGGCGGTCACCACAATGTAAGGAACTGGTTTTTTTTTTTTTCCATTTTTTTATTAGGTATTTAGCTCATTTACATTTCCAATGCTATACCAAAAGTCCCCCATACCCACCCCCCAAGGAACTGTATTTTAAAGGGTCACGGCATTAGGTAGGTTGAGAGCCACTGAGCTAGAGAATTTAGGCCAGCGGCTAAGAAGCTCAACTATGGACAATCCATTTGAACTATAGGCCCAGGTCCAGGGTCTCGATTTGAACCCTTCATTCAACAGTGTACACTGTTGACTCTCAAGAGCTGACTAGCTTATTCCAGTCCAGAGGGAAGGAAGCCTGGTCGTGGCACCTTAAGGTTGGAGTCAAGAGACCCAAGCTGATGTATCCCCAGAAACCTGCCCTGTCTGCGTGGCTATGAGTTCTGCTGGACCCAGTTTGTTTCTGTATTGAGGCCTCCTCAAAGCCCATCCCACTGGACATGGAGCAAGGGAGCCATGCCTGCTCTGGAGTAGGCAAGATGGCATGAGCCATTCCTGATTCCCTATTCAGTGTGCCCCTTAGCTCTGAGTCCTGAATATAGCCCAAGCGGTGCTTGTTAGCCGCTGGCCTATCATGGGAGAGCAGAGGGCAGGTGTCCAGCTGGGCGTGGCTTGAGGCAGGGGACCTGGATTTCAGACTCACCGGTAAACAGTCCTTTCTCCATCACCACCACTGCCTCTTGGCTGGGGAGGCTGGGCTGTGGGAGGGAATCCCCACCTCTTCCATACTCAGGATTCTTTCTTTCTTTCTAGGGCTGTGCCTCATTCAAGCCAAACTATCAGAGATGGAGGAGGTCAAACCTGCCAGGTAAAGCAGGGCCAGAGAGCCCAGCAGCCTTTCAGGAAGGTGAAGAGGGGCCTTAATGAACGTTTGATATTTCGGGGATTCCTGGGAACTGGCACACGTTGTTGTTGCCTCCACACTAGGGGCTAAGGTGAGGTTGCTAGGGGTTTGGAGTCCCTGATGCTGTGCCAGTGATTTTTTGTAAGAAACAGCTTAAAAGGAGAAGAGTCTTCAACTCATGGTTTGAGGGCACAACTGGTCCCAGCGGCAGGAGTGTGTGAGGAGTTTGGACATGTGTCCTTGGGTAGGAAGCAAAGTAGTGACAGGGACTCTCAGCCTACCTTCTCCATCATTTCTTCTTAGTCAGTCTGGGACTTCAGCCCATGGAATTGTTTGGGCCCTATTTAAGGTGGGGCTACCTTCCTCTATTAAACCTCTCTGGAAATGATCTTACAGACCCACCCTTGGCAATTCCAAATCCAATCAAATTGACAATGGCAGTGAGCCATCTCGTTACATAGTGAGAACCAAGCCAGCCAGAGCTACACAGCAAGACACATACATACATACATACATACATACATACATACATACATACACACACACACACACACACACACACACACACACACACACGATCTCAAAAAGAGAGGGAGGGGGCTGGTGAGATGGCTCAGCCGGTAAGGGCACTGACTGCTCTTCCGAAGGTCCTGAGTTCAAATCCCAGCAACCATATGGTGGCTCACAACCACCTGTAATGAAATCTGATGCCCTCTTCTGGTGTGTCTGAAGACAGCTACAGTGTACTTATATAAATATAATAAATAAATAAATCTTTAAAAAAGAGAGAGAGGGAGGGAGGGAGGGAGGGAGGGAGGGAGGGAGGGAGGGAGGGAGGGAAGGAAGGAACTGGAGGGATGGCTCAATGCTTACAAATGCTTGCTGTTCAATCAATCCTAAAGACCAGGGTTCAGATCCCAGCACCCATGTAACAAACCAGGCATCCTGCAAACTTCTGTAACTCCAGCTTCAAGAGATCTTCTGTATTCTTCTGACCTCCACACATGCACCTATACAGTGCATGTAACACTCACATAGGCACACACACACACACAAATAGGAAGGTTTTGATACTTGGAAGTATAACTTAATAGCAAACCCTGTGCTTTTCATATGTGAAGACCTGGGTTCAATACCCTAGTATTGCTTCCCCAAATGATGGGGGTTTAATGTACATTTATGCAATGGGTAACCTGAATTACTTATATAATTCATGTAGTAGTGAAAGGCTTTAGAAGAAAATGTGGGAGTCCCACGCCCCTAATTGGACATATCCCTAATCTCGGTACTTGGAAGTCTGAGACGAGAATACTTGTAGAGTACGAGGCCAGCCTGGGCTACATGAGTTCAAGCTAGCCTAGGCTATATAGTGAAACCTTTTCTCAACCAAAAAGTTAGGGTGAGTTTCTTCTCTTACAGCGCACTCTCCGCTTACCTTCTCCTAAGACATCTCTGTTTTCCCTGTGGGCTGTAATCTAAACTGTTTTTGTGGTTTTTTTTTTTTTTTTTTTTTTTTTGGTTTTTCGAGACAGGGTTTCTCTGTATAGCCCTGGCTGTCCTGGACCTCACTTTGTAGACCAGGCTGGCCTCGAACTCAGAAATCCGCCTGCCTCTGCCTCCCGAGTGCTGGGATTAAAGGCGTGCGCCACCACGCCCGGCTTTTTTTCTATTTTTTTTTTTTTTTTTTTGTGGTTTTATGTATCTTGACTACACAGATTTATGCAGTGTAGACAGACATAGGGGTTTGTTTGTGATTTTGTTGTTTGAGGTAGGAAGGTTGCCGGGAGTTTAAAGCCAGCCTGGACTTCAGAGGGAGACCTTGGCTTAAACATTTACCACATATAAGTCATCACATTGCTTCCATATATGTATGTTTCCCTGAATAATAGTTGGGGGGAAAGGGGGTGGGTTCATATTTTAAGAAAAATTATTCCAGGGCTGGGAATGTAGTTCAATGGGCTAGTAGTGCTTGCCTACAACATACAAGACCCTGGGTTCAATCCCTACCATGACAGAAAGGGGAGAGAGATGGAGGAAGAGGGGAGAGAAACATATTTTTGGTTTTTTTTGAGACAGGGTTTCTCTGTATAGCCCTCGTTGTCCTGGCACTCACTTTGTAGACCAGGCTGGCCTCGAACTCAGAAATCCGCCTGCCTCTGCCTCCCAAGTGCTGGGATTAAAGGTGTGTGCCACCACTCACCACTGCCAGGCAAGAAACAGTATCTTAAGAAAATAAAAATTAGGGGTTGGGGATTTAGCTCAGTGGTAGAGCGCTTGCCTAGCAAGCGCAAGGCCCTGGGTTCGGTCCTCAGCTCTGGAAAAAAAAAGAAAGAAAATAAAAATTAGCTGGGCGTGGTGGTGCACGCCTTTAATCCCAGCACTTGGGAGGCAGAGGCAGGCGGATTTCTGAGTTCGAGGCCAGCCTGGTCTACAGAGTGAGTTCCAGGACAGCCAGGGCTACACAGAGAAACCCTGTCTCGAAAAACCATAAATAAATAAATAAATAAATAAATAAACAAATAAATAAATAAATCTTTAAAAAAAAAAAGAAAAGAAAAATTAGCTGGGCGTGGTGGTGCACGCCTTTAATCCCAGCACTTGGGAGGCAGAGGCAGGCAGATTTCTGAGTTTGAGGCCAGCCTGGTCTACAAAGTGAGTTCCAGGACAGCCAAGGCTATACAGAGAAACCCTGTCTCAAAAAAAAAAAAAAAAAAGAAAGAAAGAAAAAAAAGAAAAAGAAAAATTACCCTTCATCTCAATGCCAGTGATAAGTTCCTGGAAGGTTTTTTTTTTTTCTTTTTTTTTTTTTTAACACATTGTTGCAGCTGTCTGCCTTCTATTTGTTTTTTATATTTATTATTTTAAATTCTCTCTCTCTCCTCCTCCCTCTCCCTTCCCCTCTCCCTCCTTCTCTTTCCCCCTCCCACTGCCCCTGTCCCCCCCACCTCTCTCTCTCTCTCTCTCTCTCTCTCTCTCTCCCTCCCTCCCTCTCTCTCCCCCTCTCCCTCTCCCTCCCTCCCTCCTTCCCTCTCCCTCTCCCTCTCCCTCCCTGCCCGTTTTCTGTTCTTTTAAGTGAAGCATCTCATTCCCTGTCACCTGCGTTTTCCTGAGCATCTTCCCACAGGGAGACTTGCCTTCCACTGTGGTGGTCCGTCTTCAGCATTAGCCCCTCTAGGTCTTGGTCCCCTTAACAGTGAAGTAGGGTCACAGGCCTTTGTACAGGAAAGTCCTTGGGAAGCCTGGCGCGCTTGCCTACGGAAGTAAGGTGACTGATTATCTTGGCTGCTACAGATATGAGCCTGAAGAAATAGGGAAAAAAAAATGACTGAAGCATTCTCTTGTCCTCTGCCCTACAGCTGGTGGGCACTGGTCAGTTACGGAGTCCTTCTGGTCACACTGGGAGCCTTCATCTTCGGCCAGACCACAGCCAATGCCATTTTTGTGGATCTCTTGGCCTGAACTCTGCCTCCCCAGAAACAAGTGACCGAGCATTGCTCGGAGCTGTGGAGCTGCCCAGGTCCCATGTCCCATTCCAGCCAGTGAGATGACACGTGGACACCTTTCCCCTCGGACAGTCATGAGACAATCAGGTCTGTGGACGGCTCCCGCCCAGCTGCCTTGCATCCTGACCCCACGTTCTCATGGATGGAGGTCCCATATCACAGGAGCTTCTTCCCCTTTGCCCAGATCTCCACTTCAAGCCTTTGGGACTTGAGGATGAAGAGGGTCAGTGGGTCTCAGAAGAGAAAGCCTATTCTGACTTCCCTCTGGAAAAAGAACAACAAAAAAAATGCATCTGCAGAGGGCTGGCATCCTCCGAGGAGCGTGTCAGGACTGTGCTCAGTCCCTCGGGGTTTTGTGCCTGCCCATGTCTCTCAGAAGCCAGTGACAGCTTCTCCTGGGACCTGGCAACTTCCAAAGGAGCTGCTGACATCATATAAATGTCCAGATTCCTCTCTTGGTCCCTATGAGTCTCTGGTAGCTTCGCAAGTCTTTGGGCACCCTACTGTGACTTTGTCCAAACCGAGCGGTCCATGTTGGGTTTGCTTCTGCTGTGTTCCCGGACATCACCAAGTCTAATGTTTACAAACGGTGCCAGCCTGGCTTCGGAGCTAGGGGCTGCCATGCCACGGTGCTCTGAGCACTCCTCCGTTAGCTTTTTTTGCATGGGCAGAGGGTCTGTTGTCTTTTTCAGATTCCAGATAAGCCCGTCTTTTCAGAGGTTTGGGGTAGGATCTTTTAGACCATCCTTCCAGGCAGGGATGCTCAAGGTCCTGGTGAAGTTCAGCCTCACTCCTCCAAGCCTGTCCTCTCTCTTCTCCCGCTAAACCCAGCCCCAGAACCCAGAAGGAGTTAGACTGGGGACCCTGGATGTTTTCCTTCCTGTTTCCATCTTTACCCATTCCCACATGCCCATCCCTCTCCCCCAACCCCAATCTCTTCTCTTTCTTCATTTGTGGGTTTTGTTATTTGGTGGGGGGAGGGTGTGGCACCAGACCCTGTGACACCAGCTTGCCTGGCTCCACACATCTGTCAAGCCTGGCCTCCATGCCTAGGGAATCCCGCTGAGTCATACCCACCCCAGGTGAGGTCAGCCTAGATACTTCTCTCTTTTGACTGCCTTAGCTTCGAACCTACCCCTGCTCACTTTTGTAAGTCCCAAGTACAGAATTGGTCTTTATAAATATATTCTGTCTAAAAAACACTTATCCTAGGAGCGAGAGGGACCCTTCCCAGCAGACTACGCCCCTGCCCCCAACACAGGTCAGCCCTGTTGAGGCAGAAGGCTTAGCGTCCAGACTTGCTGGATTGTTCTTCTCCCATCCATCCCTGGTACTTCTGGTCCTGCTACACTGTTTTCCCCTAACCCCCATAAGGCTCCAAGTGCTGCCTTTCACAGTGACCAATCACAGAGCTGGGCACAGCTTAGAGACATGCTAGCTGGGACAATTGGCTAGAACCAGGCTTCAGCTTGTCCTCAGGACCCCCTTCCTCTGTCCCCTTTGCCCTCTGTATCCAGTTTCTTGCTGGTTCTTTGCTACTCAAGCACACTTGGAGACGTGAGGATGGTTAATAAAGGGACTTACACTGCTAAACTGTGTCTCCTTTATCTTCTGCTTTGGACAGAGTCTAGGCCATAAATGTGTAGGTGACACTCTTTGACTATCCACAACCAGGAATGGCACCAGTGGGCTCTCTCGCCAGAGCAAGAGTCTTCAGGAGGCTCTGGACGCCCTTTTTCTGTTCCCTCTCCTGAATCTTTACGCACTGACTGTTTCTGTCCTAACTCAAGCACTCGCTCCTTCTCTCTGGCCCCTGCATCTTTCCATCTGCAGCAGCCTCTCGGATGCTGAGCCAGGACCATAATCTTGGAGTGACCATCAAGTTCCTCAGCATCCACTGGGTCTATAAGAGACAGGATAGACCCTGCTTGGCGGGATACAGAGTCAGGCACTGACCTCAACATGCCAAGAAAATGACAGGCAGATTAGATTTATCCCAGGGTAGCTGGGCGGGCAGACAGATGCTAAGCAGTCACACAAGTCTACTTGAAAGTTGTTGAAAGTCCCAAGAAGGGAAAGTGGAGTCACTGTGTCTCTGGAACAAAATGGCCAAGATCATGAACTTAGCAAGAGAGACAATTTATCTTGACTCTCAGTTTTGGAGGACTTGGCCTTGCTTGTTGCTTTGGATCTGGGATGGTGGAATAGGTCATGGCAGGCACATGTGATTAAGAAGAAAATAAAAAGACCGGAAGATTGTGGCAGGGCTAGAGAGATGGCTCAGCGGTTAAGAGCAGTGACTGCTCTTCCAGAGGTCCTGAGTTCAATTCCCAGCAACTACATCTGTCATGGGATCATCTGATGCCCTCTTCTGGTGTGTCTGAAGACAGTACATAGAGTAACTGCCTGACAAACACAAAAAGTCCAGAGGTCTGATAAGCCTCTCAAGGGACCCGAGACCCTATGACCAAACTTCCACTTCATGTCTTAAAGGTTCTATCTTTAGCACCACAAGATGGAGCAGAAATTTTTAACCAAAGGGTCTTTGAGGGTAGGGGTACATTCTGGCTTCAAATTAGAGCAGAAGCCGTAGGATCTGCCTAAGGAGTCCAGGAGGGCTTCCTTGAGGTGGTGGTCTGGCCCCCCACCCTTGAATAGAAATTAGCTAAATAGAGGTGGGGAGAACTTTCTAAGCAGTGAGCACTGTATGCATGGAGGTCCTGAAGTAAGAGAACTACAGCTTAAAGAACTAACAAATGGGCTGGGAGATATGACTCAGAGGTTAAGAGCACTATCCATTCTTCCAGAGGTCCTGAGTTCGATCCCCAACAACCACGCGGTGGCTCAACCTGGTACCCTCTTCTGGCCCGTAGGCACACATGCAGACAGAACACTGTATATATAGTAAGTAAATGAATAAGAACTAAGACGTGTGTGTAGGTGAGCCGTGCCTGGGTGTGGGGGAACAGCCACGGTGAAGCTGGGACACTGTAGATCCATCCATTGCTCTCCTTAAGGATTCGTCTAGATGCCCCGGAACACTCAGGCCTGCTAATCCTACTCACCCACCCATGCCTCATACTAGAATTGGCTTCCATCTTCATCAGGGTCTTCCCGTGAGAAGACAGTGGGGCAGTGTCTTCCCATGGATCAGACATCAGCCTGGTGCCTGACCCAGAGCAGCCAGGTGCTCAGCATCCGTTGGATTCTCACCTTTTGCTAAAGCTTTAGTGCATCAACTACATTTGTGGACACAGCTCTGAAGGAGCCAGGGCTCAGCAAGAGAAGTTAAATAGTTAGCCAGGGTTACACAGGGCAGGTCAGTGGAGCCAGACAGCATCCTTATCTTGTATAAGTCAACAAGGAACCCGAGTGCACTCTTGGCCAGCTCAATGACCTCTGACTCTCCAAAGCAAGCCTGCAACTCTCAGCCCCCAGCCCCCATTCAGTCAGGCGTGCAGTAGACCTCAGAACCCTCTCATCTTCTCCCAGCCAATCCACATCAAGGGGTCGGCTCCTGCTGGCTGGGGGCCAGGGCAAGGTCTTCACTTCTCCGGGCATTTTTAATCTAAAAGGAACAAAGTCAACTGACCTCATTTGCATAACTCGCTGGACAAAGGTGAGTCGTTGGGACAATGCCTGAGGGCTGGAGATATCCTGCATCCATAGAGGCACTGACTGACCGGGAGTGGGAGGGATGGGAGGGAGACACGAAGCAGGCTGGAACTGACACGAAACAGGATGGGAGTGGGGGTGGGGGATGGGATGAGGGACAATAAGGGGATGGGACAGACAAAAGACAAAAGGAAGGAAGAAATGGAAAAAGTAGGCCACGTTTCTTTCTGTTTTGTCTCAGGAAGATGCACGTTTGAGTATCCATTCCCAAGGCCTGTTGGGTTTGGGACTCTTTCTTGCACTCAAATATGCAAATAAGTCATAAATAAAAAGCCACCTGGACTCTCTAGGCTATTTCCGACTCAGCAAGTCTGAAGTAGGGGGTGGGGGGGATGCCTAACACTCCCATGAGGCAATGCATCTTCTGCTCTTGAGAACACTGAACAACAGAGGGCTTGAATCTTGGGCCTCAGAAATGGAGTGATTCCCAAAGATAGCTCTTTCCCTGCGAGAATTTAGGGGATTAATTCATTTCTCTGAGCCTCCTGTTGCTGAGCTATGGCGGGAGTTGGGGAGGGTGTGCCACCTTATAGGTAAAGACATGTGAAATATGAGAGAGTAGCCTTGGGCGTGGTGGCATGCCTTTAATCCCAGCACTTGGGAGGCAGAGGCAGGCGAATTTCTGAGTTCAAGGCCAGCCTGGTCTACAGAGTGAGTTCCAGGGTAGCCAGGGCTACAAAGAGAAACCCTGTCTCGAACCCCCCCCCCAAAAAAGGAAAGAAATATGAGAGACTTATTAATGTAGAATGCCTCGCTGGACAAAGGTGAGTCGTTGGGACAATGCCTGAGGGCTGGAGATAATGTGTTTTCCTGTTCCTCTGCATGGAAGCGGACAACTGCAGTTTCTCTTTAGGCCGGTAGAGGTCGCCCTTGCATAAATTCTGCTTACGGAGTTGGCTAGTTGGTCTCAGGAAGACTCCAGATTCAGGAAGACTCCAGGTCTCTGAGTCAGTCGAGTCCGTGGTGATTTGTATGTTGTGTGGTACACCTGAGTGACACCCTTATATTAGGGCAGGGCTACCTCGAAGCCACAGATCCAGTCTGATGTGGAAATCAGACTCATCATGCAATTCCAGAGACTAATTGTGGAGGTGTAACGCAGTTTCTCAATTTCTTCTCAAGAGGACACAAAGGCTCTCACCGACGGGCTGAGACAAGTCCACCGGCCACTACCCCAGCTCCGGCCGCGAAGCAAGACTGACTTGGTAGTCTCAAGCGCCTCTGTGATCTACAGCTGAGAACGAGTTGTTGTGGGTCGGTTTTGAAGTTCTAAGAAAGTGTTATGCTGCAGCCCAGGCTGACCCTGATATGGAGGTCCTACTGCGCCAGTCTCAGTCCCAGAGTGTTGGGATTGCAGTTGGACCTCACCACGCCTGGCTGAGATTACAGGACCTCACCACGCCTGGCTGAGATTACAGTTTGTGTCACTTTCCTCACTGTCTTGTCTCCCCCCACCCCCCACCCCCCACCCCACCCCCATAATTCAGGTTCACAAGAATCCCCATCCTTCATTCTTTTGTTTTGTTTTTCCTTTTTAAAATGTATTCTTCTTTCATGTAGTACATCCCAACACAATTCCCCTCTCCCCCTCCTGCCAGTCTCCCCCTTTCCCATTCCTCCAAATTCAGAATTCTTTCTTATTTCACACACAGTCCAGGAAATCCTGTGGCTCCTGAGGTTGACAGAAGGTAGGAAGAGGTAGGAGCCCAAGTCAGCATGGGTATGTGGGATTCCACCCCTGGACCATCAGGACCTCTCTCTCCCTCCTCTGTTGCTCTGAAAGGCGAGTGAGCCAAGTTTATAAACCCATACAAGAGATAGGAGATTGGGAAGACAAATGACTCTAACCTTCTGAGAGCATAAGCTGTCAAACTAAATACTTCCATTTATAAGTTGTCTTGGCCATGATGTGTCCTTTTTTGTTTTTTTGGTTTTCCTGGCTGTCCTGGAACTCACTCAGTAGACCAGGCTGGCCTCAAACTCAGAGATCCGCCTGCCTTTGCCCCCCTCCCCCTCCCCGCCAAATGCTGGGACTAAAGGTGTGTGCTACCACGCCCGGTCTGGCCATGATGTGTCTTTACTAAGACACAGACACGCAGAGAAAGAAGTGTTCCTGCTGGCATCGGTGACCCATTGTGACACTGGTGGATAGAATGACATCGTTGACAAAGACAAACAGGACATCTACAGCTCGGAGATGAATTTATTTCTGGGTCAAAGGTAGAAGTTGGATTTGATCAGATGGCTCACAAGCAGCGGTTCTCAACCTGTGGGGCTAGACCACTAGAAAATGTATTTCTGGTAGTCTTGGGAACTGAGCCACCACTCAGTAGCAAATGACAGCTATGAAGTAGCAATGAAAATGAATTTATAAACCGGGCGTGGTGGCGCATGCCTTTAGTCCCAGCACTTGGGAGGCAGAGGCAGGTGAATTTCTGAGTTCGAAGCCAGCCTGGTCTACAGAGTGAGTTCCAAGACAGCCAGGGCTACACAGAGAAACCCTGTCTCGAGGGGGAAAAAAAAAAAAAAGACTGGACACAGACAAATGGTCTCTTTTTTCTTTCCCCTCTTTGAGATGTGGATCTTGTGAAATTCCAGTACCCTACAGATTTGTTTAGCGAAAGCTTCAGTAAGGTTAATCACTGCTATCTCCTCACACTGGTCCTACTTCTTGTTTAGTTTGCTTTCCTCTTTTCTTTTGTTGGGGTTTGGACCCAGGAGGTGTATATTTAACATACCAAAGTCCACCTGGCTTCCAGGTTCTTCAGGAAAATCTCAGTCCCTTCCAGCCCTGGGGTGAGGATGACACACCTGGGAATTTTCCAGCCAAGGGGCTGGGCTTCCCCTTCCCCACAAAGTCACCCCTATATAATCCAGACATTTTTGGTCCCACCTCCTCTGCATTTTCTCCCTCCTAATATACTCTTTCCCTCCTCCTCTTCCCCCTCTTATCTGTCTTCCTCCCCATGGCGACTCTCTGGCCTTGTTCCTCTTGCTTCCCAGTAAACCTGCCTTTGTAGTCTTCATTTGCCTTGAATTGGCTCATTTCACCGGTGGAGAATAACTTATCACCTTTACCATTTCTTCTCACTCATGGTGAAAACATTCCTGAAACCCTGCTCCAGCCCAACCTTCTTTTTTTTTTTTTTTTTTTTTGGTTTTTCGAGACAGGGTTTCTCTGTATAGCCCTGGCTGTCCTGGAACTCACTTTGTAGACCAGGCTGGCCTCGAACTCAGAAATCCGCCTGCCTCTGCCTCCCGAGTGCTGGGATTAAAGGCGTGTGCTACCACGCCCGGCCAGCCCAACCTTCTTAAAATGAAAGGCAACCGAAGACCACTTACCAAGATCACCAGCAGTTAGTGGCAGTCTGGCAGCCAGGCCTCCAGACCTGCAGTTCAATTTTTTTTTCTTTTTCGAGACAGGGTTTCTCTGTGTAGCCCTGGCTGTTCTGGAACTCACTCTGTAGACCAGGCTGGCCTCCAACTCAGAAATCCGCCTGCCTCTGCCTCTCGAGTGCTGGGATTAAAGGCATGGGTCACCACGCCTGGCTACAGTTCAAATTTTGATCTCTGATAGCTCACTACTGACATTGGCATGTCTGACTCCTTGTGTGTTCCTGATGTTCATTTCAGGGGCTTGGGGGAAAGAGGGAGTCCCAGGGCACCTCCACCCCCAAATAATAGAAGTTTGGCAGGGAACAAATGTTCCCAAAAAGCACAGAGCAGAAGCTGTCTCTCCTTGGCAGCCCATCATAAAATCCACTCCTCCATCTCCCCCCCCCCCCCCCCTTGAACTGTGTGCCTAGGAAAAAGACTCAGGGGAAGAGGACAGGAGGGGCTGTGGGTGGTAGGACTCTCTGGGGAATTTGGCTCACAGGCCTTCACAGCTAGAAGCAGGTCTCATCAAAGGGACTCTGCATTCTCTGAGGGTCACACAAATAATAAATTCTTATCACTCAGCCCAGCCACTCAGCAGGGGAAAAGGCACTTTACCAACTCCTGCCCTGAGAGCTCTCTCTGCTCAACTAGGGAAAGAGATTCCTTCAAAAGAAGGGAGCCGGGCGTGGTGGCGCGCGCCTTTAATCCCAGCACTTGGGAGGCAGAGGCAGGCGGATTTCTGAGTTCAAGGCCAGCCTGGTCTACAGAGTGAGTTCCAGGACAGCCAGGGCTACACAGAGAAACCCTGTCTCGAAAAACCAAAAACAGGGCTGGTGAGATGGCTCAGTGGGTAAGAGCACCCGACTGCTCTTCTGAAGGTCCAGAGTTCAAATCCCAGCAACCACATGGTGGCTCACAACCATCCGTAACAAGATCTGGCGCCCTCTTCTGGAGTGTCTGAAGACAGCTGCAGTGTACTTACATATAATAAATAAATAAATCTAAAAAAAAAAAAAAAAAAAAAGAAAAACCAAAAACAAAAAAGAAGGGAATGGAGGGGCTGGCAAGATGGCTCAGTGTTTAAGAGGACTTGGTCAGTCATGCAGGGTTTAGTTCACAATCATCTGTAACTCACAATGGTGGCTCACAATCATCTGTAACTCCAGTGCCAGGGGACCTGATGCCCTCTACTGGCCTCCCTAGGCACCAGGCACACATGTGGTGTACTGACATACATGCAGGCAAAACACCCATACACATAGAATAAAATGTAATATATAGAGAGGTGAGGAGGAAGGGGACTGAGAACTTACTCAGTCTTAAGAGAGCTTCCTTAGCTTCCGCTGTGATGCTCTGTGTTCAGTTCCCAGCAACACACCACACACACACACTAGAGAGAGAGAGAGAGAGAGAGAGAGACTCCCCAAATCAAATCCCTATGGAGTCCTAGGATGACCCCTGTGATGGTTTGTATATTCTTGGGCCAGAAAGTGGCACCATTTGGAGGTGTGGCCTTGTTGGAATAGGTGTGACCTGGTTGGAGTAGGTGTGTCACTGTGGGTGTGGGCTTAAGACCCTCACCCTAGTTGCCAGGAAGTCAGTCTTCCACTAGCAGCCTTTGGATGAAGATGTAGAACTCTCAGCTCTGCCTGCACCATGCCTGCCTGGATACTGCCATGCTCCCACCTTGATGATAATGGACTGAACCTGTAAGCCATCCCCAATTAAATGTTGTTTTTATAAGACTTGCCTTGGTCATGGTGTCTGTTCACAGCAGTAACACCCTAAATAAGACAACCCCCAAGAACTGGGTGAGACTTCTGAGGGAGTGGAGTGGAGTTTTTGGTGTTTTCATGAAGGGAGGCTACAGGGAAGCAGTCCCACAACCCTGCTGCCTCAGGACTGTCACTAAAGGATGTCCAATCTCTGCAGCAAATCTTCCTCTAATTTGACTGCTGGGACAGAAGTTTTTTGTGGACAGAGCCCCAGCTCCAGCTCCCAGCCCTGCATTGACCTCTGTGACCCTGACAGGGTTCCTCAGAGAGGCAAGATGTCGAGAGACTCCTGGTTCTTTCTGAAAATACAGAAAAATATGCCCCTCCCAAGACCCAGTTTTCAGAAATATCTCCTCCAGCCCCCCTCCTTCCCTGCCACCTGTGGGATTAGCTGCCTTTTGAAGTCTATCTTTTAGAGATTAACTGCTCACTGAAGTCCTCTGGGAAAACCTCCCTTCCAGAACACTCCCCAGTCCCAAGTAACTGGACAAGGTCACACCTGGAAGGGTGTCAGCCAGAAATTCTGAGCAAAACAAAAACCAGACTCAAGCCCTGATAATCAGCATGGATACTTTTGATGTCTGTGTCTTCTTTCCAGCCACTGGGTTGCAACTCTTGCCAGCCCACACCAAGGAGAGAAGTCGCACACATCCCACATTCCAGAAGCAGGTAGCTTTCAAGACACCCGAGAGCTGAGGGGCTCATGGGACCTATGAACTTCCCTTGAAGAACTGTAAGAAAAATATAATTAGGGAACAGGCTGAGACAGTCACTGAGAGGCAAGACTAAGATCTTCTGACACTCTGACATGTTACAAAAGTGCTTACCGTGTCCCTTGGCCTCTACAGTCAGTGACTCCATCAGAACTTGTGTTGTCCCCTAGTTCTGACAGATTCTATTGTCCCTGGTGTCCTCTCCCAGTTCTTCAACGCAGGCCTTTTAAGTTGAAGCCCATGTGCACTTGCATTTTGCAAAGAACAACTAAGAAGAAAGAAGGGGGGAGGGTGAATAAAGAAGCATTGAAAACAAGGCGGCTCTGACGAGTTCTGCAGGAGGCTGAGGCAGAGGGGCTTACTGTGTCCAAGTGTTCCAGGTCAACCTGGCCTAAGAGTGAGACCTGGCTGGGCGTGGTGGCGCACGCCTTTAATCCCAGCACTCGGGAGGCAGAGGCAGGCGGATTTCTGAGTTCGAGGCCAGCCTGGTCTACAAAGTGAGTTCCAGGACAGCCAGAGATATACAGAGAAACCCTGTCTCGAAAAAACCAAAAAAAAAAAAAAAAAAAAAAAAGAGTGAGACCTGTGTGAAGAAAAAAATAAATGGCAATTAAAAAGCAGGGAAGAGTGGCACATACCAGTAATCTCAGCATATCAGAGGCTGAGGCAAGAGGATCATGAGTTCAAAACCAGCCTAGCCTTTATAGCATGACCTTGTCTTAGGGAAAAAAGAAGGAAAATTCAAGTCAGATGTGGTGACACACACCCTTAATTTCAGCACTAAGGACTCTGAGACAGGCAGATCTCTGTGAGTTTGAGACCAGCTTGGTCTACATAGTGAGTTCGAGGACAGCCAGGGCAACATAGCAAGACCCTGTCTCAAAAACAAAACAACAACAACAACTACTAATAATAATAATAAAATAATAAAGAGATACAAACAAAAATAACCAAACAAAAACAACAGAATGATTATGTAGAAATCTAGACCCCTGGCTGGAGAAATGTGGATGTGTGGTAGCTGGTTCTTGTTCCTTTTAGACGTCACTATCAAGAGCTGGATGGACTCTGACTCTCCAGGTCACTGCAGCTCCAACTCCAACCCAGAAGCTTTCCCCAGGCCCATGGCCTGTCTGGTTTCCGGGAGCCTCTGTCTAGAGCTCAAGACAAGAAAAAGAAAGGAAATAGGACTGACCAGAAGCACAGCGCAAGGCTGTGAGACAGACAGGCCTCTCAACCTCACCAGGGACTTTGGAAGTCCTGGGCTCCCAACATCTTACCTTCTTTCTTGGCTTTCTCAGGGTTAATTAACAGAGGCCCAAAGATAAGCTGCTCTGACCTTTTGGGTCAAACCCTTGGGGCACCAATATTTAACATGAGATAATCTTCCAGCTGTTCTGTTGATGGTTCATGCTAGGTTCTGGACCTCAAATAACCAGAATCGAGGGACTGGTCTGTTTAATTGAATACCCAACTAATGTGATTTAATCTCCTAAGCTGCCCTGAGACTGTAGGGAACAGTTTCTTCCTTTCCTACTCTCACAATAAGCTGACACCAGATGTGTGAGAATTTCATCACCCATAATGATTTCAAGCAATCCAATTCAGTTCTGACCTTACCAGCTCTAAGGTAGTAACACCCAATCCCAGAGGGTGAGGCGACATCCAGTCAGACTGGCCCTCCACTTCCAGGGCCAAACGGGAAGTTCCATGTTATTTATCAGCGCTTTCTGAATGGACCAGCAGTTAACCACAGCTCCCTTAGTTAACTTGCTACAGTATTAAGAGAACTGCAACATTTTACTTATGGCAGCTGCTACCCTATTTAAAACCTTTAAATTGATTCTTTGTGACACCTTTTCAAATCCTGCACTCCAGGACTGCTCATATCCCTATCTCCTCATCCTAGTAACCTCCCCCTCGAAATAAAACACTCATACACAAACAACAACAACAAAACAAAGAACAGAAAACTTCTCATCGCGGAAGCTGTATGTGTCCCATAGTACATCCCTCTGTTCACACATCTTCACTTGCAAAATCTGGTTCAAGATCTCTGGCTTCAGCTGGGCGTGGTGGCGCATGCCTTTAATCCCAGCATTTGGGAGGCAGAGGCAGGCGGATTTCTGAGTTGGAGGCCAGCCTGGTCTACAGAGTGAGTTCCAGGACAGCCAAGGCTACACAGAGAAACCCTGTCTTGAAAAAACCAAACCAAACCAAACCAAACCAAAACAAACACCTCTGGCTTCTGTGACACCATCAATCTTGGAGCCTGATCAGGACTTCTCCGGGTAATCCTGTTGTTGCCCTGTGTCATAGAGAACCTGCAGCTTTGGAACAGCAGAACTGGCCCTTTCAAGTGTCCAAACCATTTGCAGATTACATAGATTCTAGGGTTGGTCAATTCAGAGCCCTGGATCTGGGCTCGAGTAGTAGCTGAGGCTGACTCTTCCTTAACTACACCACCAAGGCAAGCTTTCTAGCACTGCTCAGGAGAGACCACCCAGTACAGCCATCAGCAGGAGGCTGGGTCAGCTCTTATGCCCTCCAGTCTCATCCAAACCCACTCCTCCAAAGCCAGTTCAACTGTGCTGTCCAGTCAAGGTGTGGGCAAGTGCTACAGCCTGTGAGGGGCTGGCTCAAGAGTGTCTTCACCATCAGGGCCAGCTCCACTGTGTAGCCCGGAACAGATGCAGGACCTACTCTCTCTAGTGCTACCATCATAGAAGAGGCTGGGGCTAGCTCTCCTGCTCTCAAGCCCCCAGGGCCAGCTCTCCCAGCTCCTGCAGGTGGTGGGAGGTGAAGGGAGGGGGAGGGGGGAGGGGGAGGTGGCCTGGCCAGCTCTCCCTCAGCAGTCACCCTCTGGGCTGGCTCACCTGTGCCTCTTCACCAAGGCCAGTTCTACTGTGCTGTCCAGACAACTGCAAAGCCCGCTCTCTCCAGAGCTTCAGCCAGCCAAGGGTAGGGCCAGCTCATCTGTTCTCATGACTCTGGGTTCAGCTCTTTGGACTGTCTCAGGTGACAAGGGGTGGAGGGGATCCCCTCCTCCCCAGACACACACAGAAGAGTGTTGGGCAGACATGAACATTTGCATTTTAAATAAGTCTGAAGAGTATGAAACCAAGAGCAGAGACCACCTAAGCACTGGTCTTTTGTGACCACATAGGTCTTATGCCTGTGAAGTGGAATAAGCAGCCCTAGTTATTTTGTCAAATTCACACAAGCTAGGGTCATGAAAGAGGAAGGCCTCCATTGAGAAAATGCTCCCATAATATTGGCCTATAGGCTGGATGTGGTAGGACATGCCTTGCAGGAGAAGCAGGCAGGTCTCTGTGAGTTCAAGGCCAACCTAGTCTAACATAGTGAGATACAAGACAGCCACAGCCAGGGATACATTTAAATATATATACATATATATATATATATATATATATATATATATATATATATATATACTGTAATCAAGCCTGAGGGGGCATTTTCTTGACTAGTGCTGAGCAATCCATGGGAGCAAACCAATAAACAGCACCCCTCCGTGGTTTCTGCTTCAGTTCCTACAGCCAGGTTCCTGCCCTGTGTGAGTTCCTGTCTTGGCTTCCCTCAGTGATAGACTGTGGTAGGGACAGTAAGCCAAATAAACCCCTTCTTCCCATGTTGCTTTTAGTCATGGTGTTTTATTACAGCAATAGAAAGCAATTAAGACAAGTTGCTAGCCACTCTGGGGTGCACTGTCATAGAGTCACTATTTTTTGCTGTGACCCTAGGGCTGCTGAGGCCCAGGCAAGCTTTCTTGTGGTATCTTGATGCTATGGCAGCTCATGGGTTTCTGTTGCTGCATAAAACATCATGACATGACCAAGAAGCAAGTTGGAGAGGAAAGGGTTTATTCAGCTTACACTTTCACATTGCTGTTGCTGTTCATCACTAAAGGAAGTCAGGACAGGAACTCACACAGGGCAGGAACCTGGAGGCAGGAGCTGATGCAGAAGCCATGGAGGGATGCTGCTTACTGGATTGCTTCTCCTGGCTTGCTCAACTTGCTTTCTTATAGAACCCAGGACTACCAGCCCAGGGATGGCACCACTCACAATGGGCTGGGCCCTCCAACATTAGTCACTAATTAAGAACATGTCTTCTAGCTGGATCTCATGGAGGCATTTCCTCAAGGGAGGCTCCTTTCTCTGTGATAACTCCAGTTTATGTCAAGTTGACACATAAAGCCAGCCAGTAAATGGTGTAATGGCTGAATGACAGGGCTGGCTGATGCCTGTGGAAGGGATCCAGACAGGATGTTCTGGTTTAAGTGGTGTTGGGTGGGACAGGAAGGACTGATGCCATCGAATTTATTTTTGCCTCAATGACCCAAGCCATAGCTATGGTGAGGGTCTGAAGAGCCTTGCTCAGCCTAGTGCTATAGGGTGAACTAGGATCAGGGCAGACTGAGACTTCCAGAGAAAGCTGGGTACAGATTCAAGTCCTGGGTCTGAGTTAATGTCACTCTAGGCAGAGGCCAGCTCCTCACATCCCAGCGGGTTGTTGTTTGTTGTTGTTGTTTCTGATCACCTTCCTTATGGACCTAGTAGAACTAAGTGAGAAAACTCATTGACAGGAATCCCCAAAGCCCCAGTCGGTCTACCTGCTTAGTGGATGGGAGACTATCTAGGTCCTATATCCAGCACCTCAGGGCTGGTTCTTAAGGTTTTCAGGCCTCAGTCTCCTCATCTAGGAAATAGGTGATCACAGTGTTAATGTTGTGGAGATGCAAATGGAAGGGAAAGAAGAAGTCCAGTCTTGCATTAGCAGGAGTTCATATGCAGGATCTGCCCTGCACTGGGTAAATGAACTCAGAGAAATAAACCTGACTGAGCTGTTTTTCTCCTCTCAGTGACAATGCAAAACCAAACCAAACAGCCAGGCGTGGTTGTTAATCCCAGCACTCGGGAGGCAGAGGCAGGCAGATTTCTGAGTTCAAGGACAGCCTGGTCTACAGAGTGAGTTCCAGGGTAGCCAGGGCTATACAGAGAAACCCTGTCTCGAAAAAAAAAAAAAATCCAAACCAAACCAAGACAAAAAACACCCCTGAGGCTGGAAAGAGAGCTTGGCAGTTAGTTATAAGCAACTTGCTATTTTTCCAGAAGATTCTAATTCAGTTCCCAGCACCCAGACTCTGCAGCACATGAAAACCTATAACTTTAGCACCAGAGAGCCCAAGGCTCGCCTTCTTCTGGATTCTGGGGGCACCTGCATTCACATGCACATGCATTTCCATACTCTCTCTCTCTCTCTCTCACACACACACACACAGAGAAATCTAAAGAGTAACAAGAAATAAATAAAAGATCATATTTGTGATAAACTGAGATTCTATAGGTTTTATAGAGATGGCAAACTATTTTAAACATTTATTACATCTTTGTTAGGGCTTCTACTTTATTTATTTCGTGTACATGGGGGAAGGTGGGGAAGGGGTGTGTGCTGTTGTGCAGATGTGGAGGTCAGAAGACAACTTGGTGGGAGTTGGTGGTTCTCTTCTTCCACCTTGGGTCCTGAGTTCAAACTTAGGCTCCTCAGGCTTGGTGGCAATCTCCCTTCTTCCCTCTAGGTCCTCACCTGCCCTATTTCTTATTTTATAATTAGGAAGAGAAATGAACTCCAATAGAAGTCTTTGTAATATTACACACTTAACTTTCTTTTTTTTTTTTTTTTTTTTGGTTTTTCGAGACAGGGTTTCTCTGTGTAGCCCTGGCTGTCCTGGCACTCACTTTGTAGACCAGGCTGGCCTCGAACTCAGAAATCCGCCTGCCTCTGCCTCCCGAGTGCTGGGATTACACACTTAACTTTCATGGACAAAATATAAATGTTGTCCAATGTTGTTAATGCCAGAGAACTGTACTATAGGACATCTTAAATATTTAGTCAAGAGCTTAGAGTTCAGGGCTGCAAGCTGAGTCTGTAAGAAAAAGGTGCTTGTTCAAGCCTGCTGGCCTGGGTTTGAACCCTGGAACCTATGTAAAGATAGAAGGAGAGAATCCTCCATAAAAGCTGTGCTCTGATGGCCACATGCATGCTGTGGCATGTGTACCCCTCCCCTCACATGGGCTCCCAAATCTTGAATGTAAAAGAAGCTAAGGGAAGGGGATGCAGAGACGATGTGTGATAAGTGAGGAAGTAGCCTAAGAGTGTGATCTCAGAGAAAAAACACTATGTCGAAGCCTGGACAGGAACCTACGCTCAAAGCATGGAAAATAAAAAAAAGTAGGGAGGGGTCTGGTCCTCCTTTCGTAGTCTCCTCAAACCCAAGGGTGTGGGCCTACACTTTCAAACTCTGAGCGGGGAAGGAGCTGACATTCCTAGATGATCCTGTCCTATGCTTGGACTAAATAAATGTTTTTATAAGAAAAAAAAATGGGTTCTTATATTATAAAACATATAACACCATGAATGTTGTTGACTGATTTTTTTCCTTGTATAATCTAGATAAGAAGAATTGACTCAAATCTTTTGTTATTCCTAAAAGGTGTCCATGGAATTAAAATTATTTTAAGGCAACTAGAAATCTGAGTGTGTTATAGAGCTGTGTGTGTGTGTGTGTGTGTGTGTGTGTGTATGTGTGTGTGAGAGAGAGAGAGACCATATGCACAAGTTCAAGTCAGGACCAGTGTTAGGCATTTTCTCTCACTCTCAAGCATATTATTTTAGACAGGTTTCCCATTGAACCCAAACTCCACCCATCGGTCAGACTGGCTGGCTAGTAAACTCTAGGGATCCTTGGGGACATTCCTGTTCCCTCTCCACCCCCTCAACACTGAAGTGACAGATGCGGTGCTGTACTCCTTGATGCAATGATCCAAGTTTAGGTCTTCACTCTTGTGCAGCAGACACTTCACCTCCCCAAGCCCTCACAGGGTTTTTTAGCTGGACCTTAGCATTGTTTTAAGGAGAAGGGATGGGGGAAGTGGAGGCACTATCACCTGTGGCCTCGGGAAGAGAAACACAGGGGAAATGTAACCTCCCCACTCCCACTGTGCTTCAGTCAAAGAAAGGCCTTGGTCCAACAGGGAGGGTAGGAGCCTTGCTTCATATCAGAGGGAACAGTCACTCTGCCAGGAGAGATAGGATGTCCCCAACTCCTCCATCCATCTGTCTTGATGCTCCTCTCTCCTCCCCCAAAACTGTGCATATCTGAACACTAGCGGCCAGGAATCTGTAGGGAAGCTCACTGAATTGGCTTTGATTTCATTACAAAAGGGACTCCTGGGCTGAGGGTGAAGCTCAGGTGGTGGAGAGCTTGCCTAAGGAAGCCCTGGGCTCTGCAACCAGTGTAACAGGAACCAAGTGTGGGTGTGTCACCAAATCCCTGTATGCTACATATCAAAGTTAAGGCCAGCCCAGATTATGAGGAGAGACAGAGACAGAGACAGAGACAGAGAGAAAGGAGCAGTGGATTCCTGCAAACTTCAGCATTGTGTGACTAGGTTAGCTCTTATGTGTGTGTTTGGTTGGGGTGGGTGTTTTGTTATTGTAGGTATTTGTCATATTTCATTTCATTTAAGTATGTGTGTTTGCGTGACTTTTATGCCTGGCGCCCATAGAGGCTGTGGATCTTCTGGAACTGGAGTTACAGACAGTTGTGATCTATCATGTGGGTGCCAGGAAGGGAATGGAACATGGGACCTTAGGAAGAGAAGCCAGTCAGTGTCTCTGAGCCATCTCTCCAGCCCCAATGTTACTGTGTGTTTGCTTGGTCAGTTGGTTGGTTTCTGCTGTTTTAGGGTAGCATGTTCTGGTGTAGCCCTGTAAGAAATATTAAATATTAGTGTTTTCTATCAAACACTGTAAAACTTGCATTGACAACCAATAATTAAAATCTTTTTATTCCCTTTTCCTTAGAAGACTTCTAGGTAAACCCTTGTCGCAGGCCACCAGATAAAACCTTATTCACACAAAAGCCCAGGCACATTTCCCTAACTTAGGTGAATTGAATGGCTGACCCCTTCCTCTTTCCTTCATTTGCTTTGCGCTGATTTTTTTTTAAACTTAGCCAACCGTGAAAGATTGTGAAGTGGAGGGGGCATCCAGGCACTTCAGTTGGGTTGGTGGTCTCTTTCCTGGTGACCTTGAATTTAGATCTAGCAACCGAGACTGGCCTCTGCCTTGTCTCAGCCTCCCAAGGGTTAAGATTACAGATATGCACCACCATGCTTGGCTCTGATTCTATTTTTATTTACTTATTTTTTGTTTTTTTCTGGGTAACAGCCCTAGATGGTCTGGAACTCACTTTGTAGAGCAGCTGCTTCTAGTTTTAGGATGAGCAGGGTGGATTTGATTTATAACAAGTAAATAAAAGTAAAAACTTCAGGGTGTTTTCACAAGGAATAGTGATTCCTCAGAGGAGCTGGCTGTACAAACACACAAGTAAGCAAAACATCCACACACATAAAATAAAAATGGCGGGGTGTGGGGGGAATAGAGCTCATTAGCATCCTGTCATGGAAGGAGGCAGGGCTCATGGGACCTTTCCTGAGGGTTGTAGGTGCTGCTTTATTGCTGTGAGGAGACACCGTGACCATGGTCATGCTTAAACAAGAAAACATTTCATTGGGGCCTTGCTTACAGTTTCAGAGGTTTAGTATCATCAAGGCAGCGAGCGCCGCAGCTTCACTGCACTGGAACAGTCGCTGAGAGCTACTCTGTACGCAGATTGAGAGAGAGAGAGAGAGAGAGAGAGAGAGAGAGAGAGAGAGAGAGAGAGAGAGAAAGAAAGAAAGAAAGAAAGAAAGAAAGAAAGAAAGAAAGAAAGAAAGAAAGGTGCTATGGCTGGCGGCTTGGGTTTTTGAAACTTCAAAGTCCACCCTCAGTCGACACACTTCCTCCAGTAAGGCCACTCCTAAACCTTAGCAACCACAGTTGCTAAGGGTGAGGGACTAACAAAGCTCCACCCTTCCCTGAAAATCCATAGGGAGCCAATGGTTGTTGGGGGAGGGAAAGTCATTTTCTTCAGTGGTACTATTATACAATTATATAATTAATATATAATTATAGCATACTATATGTTATACTCTTATTTCAGTTGCTCAAGCTTCTATAAATAAATTTACCTATACCCCCTGAGTAACCTTAATTAAACTCACTGGTTAACTACATCACGAAAAGATACAAACATATGCAAGGATTTCTGAAAAGGACTCTAAAACTGGTGAAATAGGCCTAAGAACTGGTGAATTGGGCTGCATGAAAATAAAAGCTTTTTTTGCATGGTATAGGAAACAATCATCAGAATGAAAAGCCTACTGAATGGGAGAAAAACCTTTGCCAACTATATATCTGACAGATTAATACCTAGAATCTGCAAAGAACTCCAAAACTTAAATACTAAAGTTAAACTACCCAATCACTAACTAGACCAATGAAGAGACAGTTCTCAAAGGAAGACATACGGATGGTCAATAAATGTTTGTTTGAGACAGGGTGTCCCTGGCTGTCCTGAAACACTCTGTAGACCAGGTTGGCCTCAAACTAACAGAAATCCACCTGCCTCTGCCTCTTGAGTGTTGGGATTAAAGGCATGTGCTACTATGCCCAGACCAAGTATTCTATGTCAGAACAGCATAGAGATATTTGCACTTCCATGTTTATTGCTGCATTTTGCACAGTAGCCAAGAAAAGCAGTCAGCCCACATGTCCATTGGTCCACAAGTGAGTAAAGAACAGGTAATAGAATATATCATGCCGGGCAGTGGTGGCGCACGCCTTTAATCCCAGTACTTGGGAGGCAGAGGCAGGTGGATTTCTGAGTTGGAGGCCAGCCTGGTCTACAGAGTGAGTTCCAGGACAGCCAGGGCTACACAGAGAAACCCTGTCATGAAAAAACCAAAAAACCAAAAAACAACAACAACAACAAAAATCACATTGGAAGGAAAGTGATGAGCCTGGATGGAGAGCATTATGTTAAGTGAAATAAGCCAGACTCTCAGAGAGCTGTATTGCATGTTTTCTCTCATACATGAAAACTAGATTTAGACCTTAGTCAGTATGTGACATGAAAGTAGAAAGGAAGACTAGGAAGGGCTGCAAGTGGCTCAGTTAGAAATGAACCTCTGTGTCCTGATGCCCAACACCTACATGTGTGCAGTGGTGTGTGCCTGTGATCCTTGTGCTAGGGACGGAGGGGTAGAAACAAACACACTTTAAGAGCTAAGTTGGCCGTCTAGTCAAGCCAGTCTGTGAGCTATGGGTTCAGTGAAAGACCCTGTTCTCAAAAACAACAACGAGGATAAAAAGTGAAGAGCAACAGGGAGGATATCTGACGTCAAACTCCATCTTTTCTACACATATATGCACAAGCACACACATACACATATTTTATACACATGCAAATAAATAAATAGGGCAATTGAGAGTGGCTGAAGAGGTAGGTCTTGAGGAGCAGGGAGGGGAAACGTGAGGGTAATGAATATGCTCTCGTGAAAGCAGGAGACTATTTTCAGAAAGAAGAGGCTAGCAAAGCTGGGGGCATGGTGGCACAGGCAGAGGCAGGGGGAACCATGAGTTTGAGGCTAACCTGGTCTCCATAGAGAGTTCTAGGACAGCCAGTGCTGTAAAAAAAAAAAAAAAAAAAAAAACTTCAGGGCTTTTCTACGCCTGCCCTTGTTCTGAAATAATGACACGGAGACCTGGTATATCTATTAATAAGCTCCAGGTACTATAGCTGGGCATATACTAAGCTCTTCTAACCCAACTGTATCCTGGCCTGGCCTATTTCCCAGCCTACTTTCCAGCTACGTGTCCCATGACCTGACATCTTGGTCGTGCCCAGGCCTCCTTCTTCATCTGTGTCCTCAAGGAGAATCCCTCATGGCTCCTCTCCACCTAGGACTCTCCTGCCCAGCTTTTTTTTAAAAAAAGATTTATTTATTTATTTATTTATTTTTTATTTATTTTATTTTTTTTTTATTTTTTTTTATTTATTTTCCGAGACAGGGTTTTTCTGTGTAGCCCTGGCTGTCCTGGCACTCACTTTGTAGACCAGGGTGGCCTCGAACTCAGAAATCCGCCTGCCTCTGCCTCCCGAGTGCTGGGATTAAAGGCGTGCGCAACCACGCCCGGCTTATTTATTTTTATATACAAGTACACTGTAGCTGTCTTCAGACACACCAGAAGAGGGCGTCAGATCTCATTACGGGTGGTTGTGAGCCACCATGTGGTTGCTGGGATTTGAACTCAGGACCTTCAGAAGGGCAGTCAGTGGTCTTACCTGCTGAACCATCTCACCAGCCCCTTGGAATAATTTGTACACAGCATTGAGACTGGAGGTGCTTTAATGATAGCCGGGCGTGGTGGCGCATGCCTTTAATCCCAGCACTTGGGAGGCAGAGGCAGGCGGATTTCTGAGTTCGAGGCCAGCCTGGTCTACAAAGTGAGTGCCAGGACAGCCAGGGCTACACAGAGAAACCCTGTCTCGAAAAACCAAAAAAAAAAAAAAAAAAAAAAAAAAAAAACCTTAAAAAAAAAATTTAATGATAATAACAATGCCAACATCAGGACTGTAACTAGATCTCTGGGCACTGTAATCTCTGGGTTCAGTGTCTGTAGGCTTCCCTTTTTACTACACTTAGATTTCTTTAAATCCTCATCTGACAGAAATCTCACCAAACAACAACAACAACAACAAGACCCAGGCCAGGCGTGGTAGCGCATGCCTTTAATCCCAGCACTTGGGAGGCAGAGGCAGGCGGATTTCTGAGTTCGAGGCCAGCCTGGTCTACAAAGTGTGAGTTCCAGGACAGCCAGGGCTATACAGAGAAACCCTGTCTCGAAAAACCAAAAAAAAAAAAGAAAAGAAAAAAGAGACCCTGATCGCTACTTTCCAGCCTTCTTGCCTCTTTTGACACGCCCAACACTTAGTTTTCCTTCATTAGTCACTGTAGTATTTACTGGATCTTGTTTATTTCAGCCCCCAAATTGACCACAAGAGACATGAATGCAGGAACTCAGCCTTTAGGAGCTGAATCTGCGAGGTCTAGCAGCACCTCAGGGGCACTTAATGCCTACATGCAGAGTGAAAGAACCCATGTTCCTGTGTGGATTCTGTACCTTTAGAGGGGGTTAGCGAGGCATATAGTGAGATACAGTGAAATGGATACTACTGTCCCTGTTCAGATAACGGGAATGAAGCCCAGAGAGTGGGGTCCTAGTATGAGGTAACTGTGAATAAAGACAGAACATGAAGTTTAAGTTCTGATTGCAGAGCCCAGGTTCTAGCACCCAAGGTCCCTTGCTCTGATCACTCTGAAAACAAGTTTGGCACTAGCTGGTTGCTAGGAGTGTGTGTGGTTTGTTTTTGTGGTGCTGGGGATGGAGCCTGGGGCCTCACACACAGTAGGTGAGCATTCTACCAATGAGCTAGACTCCCAGCTCTCTGCTTTCCCAGCTAACTCACCTAGCAGGGGCTTTCTATGCCAGGGCACCATAGGGGACTGGGGACAGTATGACCTGAGCTTGAAAAAGACCAAGATGGTGGGGGTGTTCTCCCAACTTGCTTTGTGGGTTGCTTTCCCCAGGGCGCAATGTAGACCATGGCCATGTGGAATTCAGAATGAGAGGGTTTAGAGACATCACTGTGGCTAGTTCTTTCATTCTTTTGGGTTTTTTTGTTTGTTTGTTTGTTTTGTTGTTGTTGTTGTTGTTTGTTTTTCGAGACAAGGTTTCTCTGTATAGCTTTGGCTGTCCTGGAACTCACGTTGTAGACCAGGCTGGCCTTGAACTCAGAAATCCACCTGCCTCTGCCTCCCAAGTGCTGGAATTAAAGGCGTGCTCCACCACTGCCCAGCGGCTAGTTCTTTCTTACAGAAGGGGATGCTGAGTATTAGCGAGGGGGAAAGACTCAGTCTTCCTGAGAAAGGGACCACATATTAAGGGTAAATGGAATGGAAAGGAACTGTTCAAGAGCATCTCCATGGGAGTCCCCAAGGGGGAATGGGGACAGGACATAGAAGATTTGGATATAGTGAAGGAATATGTGTGGCTTTGAACCTCACAACCTGTTACTACACTCTCTAGCTAGTTTCCTTACAGTCCCATCCCTAGCTTGAATACAGTACAAATTGTTCAGACAAAGGATGGGGGGACAGACCCTCTGAATACCAGGGTTCCCTCTGCTGGGAATTGAATGTATGAGTCCAAGATCTGAGTAGCCACTGATAAAGCTATGAGAGAGAGGCAGGTTGCATATGGGTTTCTCTGCATATGCTCAGATGGAGAGAAGATGGAGGAACTCTCATGGGAGAGATGGAGGGCAGAGACAACAAGTACTGAGATGCAGAATACGGCAAGGAATCGTGCCCCTGGTTATAATTCCTATAACTGAACAGTGCCTACACATGGTAGACACTCAAGTTTGCTAAAGCAAGAAAGGGAAGCCAGTCCTCTGGTGCAGACCTGTAATCCCACCTACTCTAAGACAGTCCAAGATTGAAGCCTGGCTGGGCTAAAATATGAGTTCAAGGTCAGCCTGGGCAAACTTGATGAGGCCCTGTCTCAAAAGAAAACGTGTGTGGAAGGGGAAATGGAGCCGGTGCAAGCGGCTCAGTGTGCAAAAGTTCTTGCCAATCAAGAAAGGCAACCTGATCGCCGGGCGTGGTGGCGCACGCCTTTAATCCCAGCACTCGGGAGGCAGAGGCAGGCGGATTTCTGAGTTCGAGGCCAGCCTGGTCTACAAAGTGAGTGCCAGGACGGCCAGGGCTACACAGAGAAACCCTGTCTCGAAAAACCAAAAAAAAAAAAAAAAAAAAAAAAAAAGAAAGGCAACCTGAATTCAATCCTTGGAACCCACAAAAAGCTGGGTGAAGTGGCTCCCATCTCTAAGACAGGAGAATCACCTGGGAACTCCGGGGCCAGAGAGGTTGCAGCACGCAGAGGGGTAGAAACGAGAGCTCCTCCCTCAACCAAGTGTAAGGAGAGAGAGAGAGAGATCCAACTATAGAAAGTTGCTCTCAGACCTTGGCATGCACGCACATACACCAAATAAAATTTTATAATAACTTACAAAAATGAGCCAGGCACGGGGTTACATAGGGAGACCTTGTCTCAAGCAAACAGCTAAAGAAAAGGGGGGGGGGAGAGAGAGAGAGAGAGAGAGAGAGAGAGAGAGAGAGAGAGAGAGAGAGAGAGAGGCTGGCAAAATGGCTCAGTGGGTAAGAGCACTGACTGCTCTTCCGAAGGTCCTGAGTTCAAATCCCAGCAACTTGGGTGGCTCACAACCACCGTAATGAGATCTGACGCCCTCTTCTGGTGCATCTGAAGTCAGCACCAGTGTATTTATGTATAATAATAAATACATCTTTGGGCTGGAGCTAGCAGGGATTGAGTAAGTGGAGCTGACTCAGAGTGAGGAGTGAGCAGGGTCAACCGGAGCGAGCAGAGGTCCTAAAAATTCAATTCCCAACAACCACATGAAGGCTCACAATCATCTGTACAGCTACAATATACACACATAAATAAAATTTAAAAAAAAAAACTTGAAGAAGAAGAAGAAGATGCTCAGATGGAGAGAAGACGAAGGTGAGGGTCTTCTGATCCAGGGTGAGTGTTGAGCAGTTGTGACCCTGGGAGTGGGACAGGCTCAGCAAAGGAGCCACTTTTGGCTGATTGAAGGCAGGATTGAAAAAGACCCAAGGACTACCAGTTTCTCTGAGTCCATACTGGACAATACGTGTCTGCTGCAGCGTGACCTCTGGGCTTTTTTGTTTGCAGGAAGATGCTGACCTGGCTTGCAATTTTTTTGGAGGAAACAGGTTTTTGGATTCCCTATACCAACAGAGAAGGTAAGTCTTTCTGGGGAGCAAGGGTGACACTGTGGTGTGTGGGTGACATTGTGGTGTGTTCTAGTTTTCTTTATGTTGCTGTGATAAAATGCTTGGACCCAAAAGCAACTGAGGAAAAGATGTATCTAGCTGATACTTTAAGTCACAGTAATTTTTGAGGGCAGTCAGGGTAAGAATTCAAGCAGGAAACTGATGATAGGCCTGCTTGCTCTTCCATGTAGCATTTCCTTTAACCAAGGAACTCACAGCCAAAGAACTGTAGCAGGAACCATGGGAGATGCTGCTAGGTAGTTGGACCGCAAGCTCATGGTTAGGTTTTCTTACATAGGGCCTGCACTAGGAATGGTGCCACACAGTGACATGGGCCCTCCATCAACAATGAAGAAAACCTCCCACAGACATGTCTACAGGCCAATCTGATCTAGGCTGTGTCCAGTTGACAGGGTGGGATGTCACAGCCTTTCATTCTTACAGTAGTTACCAGCTGGGATTTGGGGTGCTCGAAGTGGGTAATCTCCCAAAAGCATTCCACACCAGGAAAGAAATGTCAAGAGGAGGAGGGCCCAGGATGATCAAAGAACAAGGAGGAATGCATTGTTCCTCCAGCTATCTAAGGCTGAGCCCCTCCCAGCACCTACAGATGGATGAGGGGAACTGAACCCAGGACTCACGTCGATCCCCAGTCTACAGATAAGTTCTTTCTAAAAGCTAAGCACATTTAAACACTTGTGGATCTCTCTGGAACTCCTCTTTCTTCCAGCTCTTGCTATCTTCCCCTTTCCTAGACTCACTTAGCTCTGTCTGTTGGCCCCTCATACCACAGCTTTCTCCCAGGTCACTGTGCCAGCCCCCACACCTTGTCCATTTTTCCCCCTTGCTTGACTACTCACAAACACAGCAACCCTCCAGATGCTTAGCCTCCAGATGCCCCTACCCTAAAGTTAGGCCGCTCCTCTCCCAGCTGGAGCCTAGAGTTCAGGGGCAGCTTTTTCTGGTTGTGGTTCATTTCTTTGCCACCTTTCCCAAGGCAGCAGCTCCCTTAGCCTTTGGTAATGCTGACTCCAGTTTCCAAAGTCTCTTGGAGTTACAGGTTAATGGGGACTTTTGGGCATCTTTACTTGGAGGAATCATGTGTTCCTTCCACAGCCCCTTGGGTTTTTAAAGCAAGCCACACAAAACTTGTGCTTTAATTCTTTGCCATTAATCAGAATTGGATTTTGGACAAGAGGTTAACTTCTTTACCTTTCTGTTTATTGCTGGGTGTAGTGGCGCATGAGAAAGGAATATCAGGAGTTCATGGTCAGCCTCTGTTAAAAAGTAAGGCCGCCCTGGACTACATTAGACTGTATTTAAACAAACAATCAGGGCCCGTAAAGATGGCTCAGCAGGTAAGAGCACTTGCTGCTCCCAAGAGACCTGGGTTCCAAGCTCCCACACAGAGTGACTCCAGTTCTGGGTTGAGGTACCTGACACCTCCTTCTGGTACCCACAAGAGCTCTCTTCTGGCTCTTTGATCACCAGGCATGCAATGGTTCATATCTAAACACACGGGTGCAACACTCACAACCATAAAATTAAGTCTTCAAAACATGAAAGAGTTCGGGGATTTTGCTCGGTGGTAGAGCATAGGACTAGCAAGCAAGGCCATGGATTCAGTCCTCAGCTCAACAAACAAACAAACAAACAAACAACCTGGCAAACCAAAATTAAATTTAGTTTGTTATTGCTGGCATACAAAACAAGAGCTCTATTACAAGCCTCAGTTTTATGATCCAGAAAAAACAGTGACTAACTCAGCCCCTACCTCACTGGGACATAAAGTGTGGATGAGATTGCACAGTATTTTTAGAACAAGTTGGCTGATTAAAAACAAAGACAGGGCCATGTTGGAACTCAGTGCTACAGATCTTGGCTAGCAAGTATACCCCCTATCTCTGTGCCTAGATTCCCAGCACTTGAGAAGCTGAGGCAGAGCTGAGAATTTGAGTTCCACCCAGGCAACACAGCAGAGCTATGCAAGAAGAAAACAAAAGAGCAAATAAATGGGCCAGGGCACTTGACTAGCACTAGAGGCTCTGTGCTGACTCCCCTCTGGGGAGGGGAGGTAACTCACCCAGCGTAACTCAGGAAGCTAGTGGTGTAGTCCAGGTAGGAAGTGGGTTTCTGGTTGTTTCAGAGGACTTAAAAAAAAAGCCAACACAATATTGCAGTTACTTTTTTGAGAATGTTATACATGTATTTAATGTATTTTTATCATATCTATCCCACCTCTTAGGCCCCTGCCCAGACTTATGTTGTTCTGTGTGTGTCATTGTTGTCCCCTCTGTCTGTCTGTCTCTCCCCTCTACCACCTTTGAGATAGGGTCTCATTATGTAGCTCTGGATGTCCTGGAACCAGGCTGGTTGAACTCCCAGAGATTTGACTGCTTTTGCTTAAATGTGAGTGCTGAGCTCAGGGCATGAGGGTATGAGACATTCTGCCTGCCTGATTTTTTTTTCCTTTTTTTTTGAGACCAGTTTGATCTGCCTGCATACTCACGGATGAGGGGGCATTCACTGGAGCACAGTGAACTTATAAAACTCTCTCTATACGCCAGGAGCCATCAACTGTCAGCAGTTAAGAGCACTGACTGCTTTTCTAGGGGTCCTGAGTTCAATTCCCAGCAATCACATGTTAGCTCACAACCATCTGTAATGGGATTGGATGCACCTTTTCTGGTGTGCCTGAAGACAGCTACACTGCCATATACATAAAATAAATAAACCTTTTAATTTTTAATTTTTTTTTTTACTTTTAACACCAAGTTCTTCTGTTGTATTTTACTTTAGCCCCGGGATATTTTGTGAAAGTCGGACAGGGAGGGTGGGAAGAAGGCTGAGAATCAGCAAGGTGAGCTCGTCTGCTCGTTAGGACATCCTGTTCTTAAGGATGTTTGAAAGCAAACATTCGTAATTGCTGAGTTAGAAGGTGACCCTCCTAGATCCTTTATGAAGGTCTTCTCAGCGATTTTAGAAAAGACAAGAACCACCCAGCCTAGATACACAGTCAAAGGACTTTGACCTTTAGGGTATTGTGAAAATCCTGGCTCAGTTTTTATGGCTGTCAGATTTTCGTAGTGATGTATAACCTCGGAGGAGAGATGGGCAGTGAGCTTAAGAATCTCCTCCAGGAGGCCCCGTTTATATCAGTGAACCATCGGCTAGGCAAAGACAGGCTGAAGCAGGGAAAAGCAGTTCAGCTTTATTTCAGCTTACCTTCAGTTTGGGGGCAATTGAAGCTTGAACTAAACTGGTTGTAGAATTACAGAATTGATCTTGGGTAGTTGACTTGTATGTCCCCCTCCCCCTTCTCCAGAACAGTCCCAGTTCATCTTTGTCTCTCTTCTTCTTTAACAACAAAAGAAAACAAAACCCACAAAACGAAACAACCCCCACCCATATTGCTAAATTGCACAAATAAAACATCGATAAAAAAAGTTCAAGATGGGGGCTGGAGAGGAGCTGTTTTTGCAGATGAGCAGGGGTGGGTTTCCAGCACTCATAGGGCAGCTTACAACTTTACTGCTGAGACTCTCATCTCAGTCCCGGGGGAGCCAATGCCTTCCTGGGTACCAGGCCCACACTTGCTTGGTGAACATATATATAGGCAAGCACTCACTTTTTTTTTTTTTTTTTTTTTTTTTTTTCATCTAGGGGCTGGAAAGATGGCACCGAGATTACAAGAGCTGGCTGCTTTTCCAGAGGACCCACCCGGTGGCTCACAACCATCTGTAACTCCACTTCCAGAGGGACCGGCATCCTCTTCTGACCTCTGAGGACACTGTACATGCATGGTGCATAGATTTACATGCAAGCAAACGCCCGTACACGTAAAATAAGTAGTAAAAGTCTTTAACACATCTCTTTAAAGTTCAAATAGTACTGGTATGAGAGGTTACGTCTATTTTCATCTCAGTAGTTTGGAAGATTGCAAGGAGCTCAAGGTCATTGATTCATAGTGTGTTTCAGGCCAGCCTGGACTACAGTTGCGTTAACTGAAAGAGACCTTGTTTCAAAACTCAAACAAAAAGCCTAAAAGATAGGACACAGTGGAGAACATAGCCTTTTATCCAAGAAGCAAAAGGCATTGACATCCTTGAGAATGGCCAAGAGTAGGAGGAGAACTTCCGTTCCTATATCTCTGCAAAGCGTCCCTGCTTCAAAAGACAAATGGAAAACAAACTTTAAAAGAGCCAGGATGAGGTGGGCATCTGGGAGACTACATTCTCCAGCATGCATTGCTGCTCTAGGGCGCAGACAGTGATGGAAGAGACTACGTTACTTTTGCGACAGGAATAGGCGGGGCGTGCGACTACATAACCCAGGATGCAAAGGACCTCAACTTTGCCCGGCGTCTGACGCTTTCTGATGACTGGTGCTCCTGGCTAAAGAGATCCGAGGGGTGGACAATGCTTCCGCTAGGAACCCGCACGGCCTCTCGGACCGTGACATTTCGAAAGACGAAGGAAAGTAGACGAGCATCACCCTGTCTCTAAGTTAGAGTAGTTTGTGCGCAGGGTGGCAATGCATTAACGGGCTCCCTTCTGTGTTTTTTTGTTTCCCGGAGGCAATGACCAGCCAGTCCCCATAGGTCGAACACCTCGAAGGCAGATGTCTTCGAGTCCCAAATCGAAGTTCCCAACGTCTACCCAGTAGCTTGCACCCGGGTGCGCAGGCGCCCGGGCTCGGACCCAGTCCCTTAGGGCTGATGAGCGGCAATTGGCCTGAGCCCCGCAAACTAGGAGTCTGGATTGGTGGTTGCTAGCAGGAGCCTGGTTTCTTCCTCGACTTCTGCGAGTGATTAGTGTGTGATTGGTTTAAATCCGCGGGTACCCGTCGGCGATTGGACGGCTGTTGCGGCCAGCGCGCCGCCATTGGCTGGGCGCTAGGGCCATCCCTCCACCAAAGCGGGCAGCGAATGGTGAAATGGGAACTGGGAGGGGAAAGGCCGCGACGTGAGCGCGCGACCTCGGGCGCCATTTTGTCGAGAAAACAAGCGGAGTTAACCGAAGAGGGGGGTCGAGGAGAGCCGGAGTCGAGGACCCAGGAGTTTCCTGTGTCCAGTGCTGCCGGAGCCGCCTGAGGTGAGGCGGGCTGGGGCTGCGGTTGGGGGTGGCGGAGGCTGGGAGTGTCAAGCTCGGGACGCGGGTCCGGGTGGGAGCGGTACCGGGGGTGGGATGGACTGGGGACCCTGGAAGCCTTTTTCCGGGGCGTCGGGACTTGGGCAGGCGAGCCGGAGACGTGGAGCCAAGGCGGGAGGGGACGGACTCGGCCCGCTCGCGGCGGCTTTGCTCTCTGGAGAAGGGAGACCCGGGGCTCACGTTCCTAGATTCGGAGCGCCGGGGCGCGGGTGAGCAGCTCCGGAGCCGCTCGGCCTGGAGGCCTTGCCTGGAGGCTTCGAGGATGGCGGCGGCGGAGGTGGCAGTTCGGATCCCAGGGCCTCGGCTCGCCGCGCGCGCAGGGCTGCAGCCTCCTCGGAGCGCACGAGCTCCTCAACTGTCCCTTTCCTCCCGGGCTCCCGGATGGGGGGCGATGGGCGCGGGCGCCCGCGGCCTACCTAGGTTCCTCGGCGGGCGGGCGGGCCAGGGACCGGGTTTGGAGTTGCTGCCGATTCGTAGCGCTTTCCGGGGACTCCCTCCCCTCCTGCGCCCCCCAGCACGTTGTCAAGCCCCTGGCTTTCGGCTGCTTGGCGGTGGGAGGGGCGGGCGGGCGGGAGCGAGCACTTCCGTGTTACACTTCTCGCCACAGGTTTTTTGTTCCACTCGCGCGCCCCGGCGCTCGCACTTTCTAACAAGTCGGTACCCCCCCTCCCCCCAACTTAAGTCACCTAGGTCCCTGTGCGATTGGTAGTGTTGGTTCTGCCTGTCCCAACGCCCCCAACCCTCCAACCGGCAACTCCCGGCAGATGCCCACCAGTGAGCAGAATGCTTGTGGGTCTTGATTTCGTGCAGATCTTGGAGAGATCTTAGGCTAAGCCTAAGGCTAATAAGCAAACACATTTGGCCATGCCACCAGGTCTGGGAGCTCACCCACCTGTGCTCACAGACATTACTTGCAGGAGGAGTGGAGTGCTTTGTAGGTTTTGAAAAGAAGTGCTTTTCAAAGTGTTGTATGGAAAATTAAGCTTCATGAGAGGTAAACGTTCCCCAGAAGTCACCTCCACAAATATCACACTCCCACTTTCCGTGGACATTTAATCCAGGCAGGCCTTGTATCAGTGAGCGCCCCAGATGTCGAGTTTCTTTGGGAGCTTATATACTTTTTTTTCCTCTCTATTCAAAGCCGAGTAACAGTACTTGAGTTTTCCCGTTTTGTTGCAGTTCGATCCTTTGTGATTACAATGGAGAGAGGGGAAAAAACCCAACAACAATCAGCCAATAATTGAGTGAGTGTACTCCTTATTAGAGAAAATACCAGCATTTCCCTCATGACCTCTCTTTGGAAAAGGAGTATACATGTGTGAAAATGGTGGAGGTAGAAATGGGACCTGTTTTCAGTGATGTGTGAGGACATTACAGATGGTTGTCCCATGGCAGGAAGACGAGCTGATGATAGCAAGCAGGGCCTTTGCCTGAATGGCAGGATGTTAGTAAAGGTTCTTTTTGCGGGCAGAGCGGCTGACTTGGGAATTTGGTTCTTTTTCACCTGGTCCTGGCTGTTTGTTTAGTGGAAGCAAGTCTAGAATCGAAACACACACACAAATCTGACCTTTAGCTGGGTGTGGTGACACTGGCTGCTTGTAATCCCAGCAGTACAGAATGGGGCATGAAGCTCATTGTGATTTCTTTACAGCCTAGGCTACATATTAAAGCCTTGTCTCAGCAACAAAAACAGTGGAAAAAAAACCAGGCTGAGTGGGGAGGATCCTAGTCACTAATACCTGAAAGTATTTTTTTAAACCCAAGATTAAAATTTGTGGAATAACACACACACACAGAGTGAGTTTAGCGTTCTTGTGCCATAGCTCATGCGAGGAGAGGTCTAAGAATAGGAGTCAGTATTCTGATGCTTAGTTAAATGTAAAGGATGGATCTCTGGTCCTCACGCTTGTGTGGCAAATGCTTTTACCTTTTGAGCCATCTCGAGGCCTTTAACAATTATAGTCTTAGAAGCTGGCTGTATATTTTTGGTGACTTTTTATTTTATTATTTGTGTGTGTGCTGTTCATATGTATGAGTACCATGTGCATGCCTGGTTCCTGAAGAGTTCAGCAGAGGGAGTTGGATCCTGTGGAACTGGGATTATGGTTGGGTTGGCTTGTAGTTAGGGGAGCCTCAAGTTCAGAGTCCTGTCTCAGTTCACTAAGTGACATACAGCAGTGTTAGATTATAGACACTCACAGATTCATCACCTCGTAACCTAGCTCTGCTCTGTCTCTTTAAAGCACATTTATCGTGTGTGCGTGGGTTTATGTTGGTATGGTGAGTGCACCCCACAGTACTCAGATGAAGCTTAGACGACAACTTTGAAGAGTGGGTTCTCTTCTACTGTTTTGGTCCCAAGCAGAGAACGCAGGCAGTCAGGCTCGGTGGCAGGTGCCTCTACCTACTAGTATACTGCACTTGTCCCCATTTGATGCTTCTTGAATTAACCAAAATAATATCTGCCCTTTTGAAATGGCATGTTTGTGGACACACACTCACACTCTGTATGTGTTGTTGGGGCTGAACACAAGACCTTAACATGCTAGGCAAATGCTCTCTACCCTGAGCTGTGTGTTTTGCTCCTTGTTGGCACTCCCCCCGCCCCAAGTACTCATTGTGAAGCACAGGCTAATCTTGGACTCGTCCTGCTGCCCCGCTTCCCAAATGTGGCCATCACTATTTTTTTTTTTTTAAAGATTTATTTATTTATTATATGTAAGTATACTGTAGCTGTCTTCAGACACTCCAGAAGAGGGCACCAGATCTCGTTACGGATGGTTGTGAGCCACCATGTGGTTGCTGGGATTTGAACTCTGGACCTTTGGAAGAGCAGTCGGGTGCTCTTACCCACTGAGCCATCTCACCAGCCCCACTATTTTTTTTTAAGATTTTTTTTTTTTAATTATTATTATATGTAAGTACACTGTAGCTGTCTTCAGATGTGCCAGAAGAGAGCATCAGATCTCATTACAGGTGGTTGTGAACCACCATGTGGTTGCTGGGATTTAAACTCAGGACCTTTGGAAGAGCAGTCAGTGCTCTTAACCTCTGAGCCATCTCCAGCCCCAGTGGCCATCACTTCTGTTTTGGGTTTATTTATTACTTACTTGTTTTGATTTATTTATTTATAGGCAGAATTTCTCTGTAGACCTTGCTCTCCTGGAACTGACTCAGTTTGTATACCAGGCAGGCCTCGAACTTAGAGATCCTCCTGCTTCTTCCCCCAAAGCTCTGGGATTAAAGGTTTGCCACCACCTGGCATGTTTTGGTATATTTTTAATAAAAGATATATGTGTATATAAGTATGCCTTCTTGCCTTAACCACTCCTAAGAACAAAAAATTATAAAGAATTAGCTTAAACAATGGGGCTAGTGACTCAGGCCTATAGCTCCAGCACTGAGGCTCAGGCAGGAGGATGGGGAGTTCAAGGCCAGCTTCAACTCACAATTAGCCTTGGTTCAGGAGACCCTGTCTCAAGGGAAAAAAGGTATTAGCTGTACACTTCTTAAATGACACTGAATAAGTTTTCCTGTTTCAAAGTGAAATCCCAGTAAGGTTTTTGTTTTGTGGTATCTGGGATCTAGCATATACCAGGGAATCTTCTGCCAAACAACAGTCCTAACTCCCAGGAATATTATGTTAAGATGTTGTTTATAGGGAGCCCAACAGTGCTTTTCTGGTGGTTCAGTTTTATTACATGTGTAGGTTTGGAAGCCAGTAGACATCTTTGTAGGAGTCAGTTCTTCTCATCTGGTGGGTCCTGAGAATTGAACTCAAGTTATCAGTCTTTTCCCATCCAGGCACCTCAATGTTTTTATCTTGAGGTGGGGGTCTCACTATATATTGCACTAGCAGTAGAAAGTACTGGCCTGGATCTCATACAGTGCCCCAGCTCTCAGGTGTTGGGATAAAGGATGCTAGCCACCAGATTGGGCTGGCTCACTTTTCTTAAGCATGTTTCAAAGACCAAAATGACCTCCACTGTGCCTAGTTTTTTTATGTTAATATTTATATGTAAGAATATAGCCAGCTGGGCGTGGTGGCGCACGCCTTTAATCCCAGCACTTGGGAGGCAGAGGCAGGCGGATTTCTGAGTTCGAGGCCAGCCTGGTCTACAAGGTGAGTGCCAGGACAGCCAGGGCTACACAGAGAAACCCTGCCTCGAAAAACCAAAAAAAAAAAAAAAAAAAAAAAGAATATAGCCAAACAAATAAAAGTCATTTGTTGAAAAGTACTTTTTTGAGAAGGTAGTAATTAATCTGAGATCTTGTGTTAGGGTTTCTGCAAGCAGCCTCTGGAAGGGTAGGACAGTGTAGGTTTAAGAAGTTAATTTCCAGCCGGGCGTGGTGGCGCATGCCTTTAATCCCAGCACTCGGGAGGCAGAGGCAGGTGGATTTCTGAGTTCGAGGCCAGCCTGGTCTACAAAGTGAGTTCCAGGACAGCCAGGGCTATACAGAGAAACCCTGTCTTGAAAAACCAAAAAAAAAAAAAGAAGTTAATTTCCAGGGCTTGGATATGGGGAAAGTTGGGAGCAAAGTTGTCCATTGATCTTCACATATTTGCTGTGGCATGGGTTATACACACATATAACAAATTTTTTTTTTTGAAAGGTCAAGATTTTATTGTCTTCATAACAAAATCTGCTTAGAACTGGATCACTTGGCCCTTTCTCTTCTTGTCGCCTCCCAATTCAAAATGCTTGCATCTCTTAATAGCCAGCATCCTCTTAGATCTGCAGTTGGGCTCAACACACTCCAGTCTCAGCACAATCTTCTTTGTAGTTTTAGCCTTTTTGCGGAAAATAGGCTTAGTCTGCCCACCATAGCCACTCTGTTTCCTGTCATAACGCCGCTTTCCCTGGGCATACAAAGAATCCTTGCCCTTCTTGTACTGTGTCACCTTGTGGGGTTGGTGCTTCCCACATTTCTTGCAGAATGTCCGGCGGGTTTTAGGCACGTTCACCATGTTCGCAGGAGCGCTAGCAGCTCGGAAAGAGCCACATATAACAAATTTCAAGCTAAGGCAGGAGAACTCATAGTAACATCCTATCTTGGAAAACCAGATTTCCATAGTAAGATGAGGATCTCTTATTGGATCTCCATACTAAGATCCTATCTTCCAAAATCAAAAACAAAACATTCCAGTCTTTCATGTGGGAAGCTCAACTTCTAGAATGTGGTTTAATTTTGTTAACTTGTTAAAATGCAATTTCTAGAGATTGGGTTAGACAATAAACTGTAGGGCAACACTGGTTGTCATTGTAGTCCATTCACCAAGGAGGCTGAGACTATAATATCTTGTTTGTTTCTAGACAGGGTTTCTCTGGCTGTCCTGGAACTCACTCTGTAGACCAGGCTGGTCTCAAACTCAGAAATTCTCCTGCCTCTGCCTCCCGAGTGCTGGGATTAAAGGCGTGAGCCACCACGGCCCGGCTGAGACTGATATCTTGAGTAGTAGAGCAACAGGAAAGTTGAAAGTGAAAGCCTGCCTCAAACACAGAACTTTGTGTGGGACGTGATGATCACCTAGTTACAGGAGATGTTGAGTGATTGATGCTACTTTGAAGAACACAACATAGATTTTGTGAATGCAGGCACAAATGGCCTTGGCATTAGTGTGGCTGTCAGAGGACAGCCTCAAGGGTTGGCCTTCACTTGCCACTTTCACCGTCTGTTGTTTTCTACTGCATATGCCTGGCCAGCTGGCCCACAAGTCCTGGGAGTTCTTTCTACACCAGGATTATGATGGGCACTACAGTTCCTAGCTTTAACTGTGAGTTCTGGAGATTGGAATTCAAGTCCTCATGTGTAGGTAGGAAGCACTTTTAACCAGCTCACCATGTAAATTTTCTTTCTGGAAATAGAGCCACCTTGTATAGCTCTGGCTAATTTGGAATTTGTGATGTGAACAGGCTGACCTCAGACTTGGAATGCTCTTCCCACATGCTGGGATTAGAGGCGTGTCCACAACACTGTCTTCCATTTTTTTTGTTAAGATTATATATATGTGTGTGTGTATGCATGTGCATGACGAGAGTTGTAGGTGATCTGCTAGATGTGGGTGTCGGAAAGTGAGTCTGAGTCCTGTAAGAGCAGAAGTACTCTCCCCTAACTGCTGTGCCACCCCCCACCTACAGTCTTGGCTTTCCTTCTCCCTCTTCCTTCTCTCTGAGATAGCCTTGTTGTGATTTAGTCTCTGTGGGTCTACAACTGGAACCTTGATGCCTTAGGCCGCCTGGGCATAGGGGTGCAACTCTACACTCCTATGTTTGCCTCTGTCTTTTGGGGTGAGGGGATTAGGTACCCCCGGCTGACTTGGAATTCATTGTGTAGACTAGGTATCTACTTGCCTTTGCCTTTGAGTGCTGTGATTAAAGGTGTGTTTCACTGTGCCTAGTTTGCTTCTGAAGTGTTTGTTATATTAAGAAGTCTTGAGGTGGGAGGGGCTTCAAGGGAGGAATACCCTTGGGCTGCTTTGGTTTTATTTTTAAATTGTGTATGTTTTGGAGAGTTAGCCATAGTCCTTTTAGAATTTACAGGATTACTTTTCTTTTTCTTTTTTTCCCCCCAGAGACCAGGTTTCTTTTATCCTTTTCTTTTCTTTCTTTCTTTCTTTCTTTTTTTTTTTTTTTAAAGATTTATTTTTTGTGAATACAGTGTCACTCTTCAGACACATCAGAAGAGGGCATCAGATCCCATTACAGATGGCTGTGAGCCACCATGTGGTTGCTGGGAATTGAAGTCTGGACCTCTGGAAGAAAAGTCAGAGAAAGAAAGTCAGAAGAAAACCGCTGAGCCATCTCTCCAGTCCCCTAATACAAGATTTCTCTGGAACTTATCTTGCAAACCAGGCTGGCCTTAAACTCAGAGATCCATATGCCTCTTTCAGTTTTGAGATTAAAGGTGTGTGCATCACCATGTCCAGCTGTATACAGTTGCTTCCTATGCTGGAAATCTTGGTGATCTTGAATAGGTTGAATTGCATTATCTTGCTCAGGGGTCTGCATTCACCCATAGTAATATCTGTATGATCTTTACAACAACAACAAGCCAATAATGAAGTTTTTGTGTGTGTTTGGTTGGTTGGTTTTTCGGTTTTTCAAGACAGGGTTTCTCTGTGTAGCGATGGTTGTCCTGGAACTCACTTTGTAGACCAGGCTGGCATCGAACTTAGAAATCCGCCTGCCTCTGCCTCCCAAGGGCTGGGATTAAAGGCGTGCGCCACCACTGCCCGGCTGTATTTTTTCATTTGTATGGGTGTTTTGCCCACATGTGTGCATCTGTGTCTGGTGCTCTTAAAGACCAGAAGGAGATATCATATTTCCCAAATTGAAGTTAATCAGTTGAGAAGCTGCCACATAGGGGCTGTGAATAAACCCAGGTTCTTTGGAAGAATGGCCATTGCTCTTACGCACTGACTCATCTCTCCAATCCCTTATCTGCATGTTCTTGAAGCAGGGAGACAGGTGCACAGACGTGTTCTTGTGGCACTTGTTGAATTGTGGTTTTAGACATAGCTGAGGTAATCTTGGTGCGTGACAGTGGTTCTCTGTGTATTTATTCATGGTGGTCACCACACTCAACAGGCTCATCCCTCAGATGGAGACTTAGCAGTGAGAGGGTCCCTTGAAGGGTAGACCAGTATTTTTGTTGTACTAAGGAAGCCATTTTCTCCTAGGAAGTACGTGGGGCTGCTTTTGATAAGCACTTATTATGAACCTCTGCTTCCTTCTCAACAACAACCTGAGAAAAGTGTGGCATCCTAGGTCCAGGTTTCCTTTCCAGGGGGATGGTGGGAAGGAGGGAGGGAGGGACAGACAGACACTGAGATACACTGTCTTTGTACAGGAGAGTGTGCTTGAAGGTAATGTAGGTCAGGAAGAACTGGGTGTTGTCAGTGTTTTCCTTTCACTTTGAGCCAGGGTTTCTTTGTTCACTGTACTTGATGCTAGGCTAGCTGAGTTTGGAGCTTCAGGGGATTTCCCACCTCTCCCTACCATCCTGCTGTAGGAGCATTGGGATTACAGACACCTGCTACCATGCTCAGCTTTATGTGGGCTCTGGGGATTTAAACTCAGGTCCTAATGTTTATGCAGCAAGCTTTACCCATGTAGTCATTTCTCAGCCCTGGTGTTTTTTTTGTTTTTTTTTTTTTTTGTTTTTTTTTTTTGTTTTGTTTTTTTTTTTTTTTGTTTTTTGAGACAGAGTTTCTCGGCTGTCCTGAAACTCACTTTGTAGACCAGGCTGGCCTCGAACTCAGAAGTCCGCCTGCCTCTGCCTCCTGAGTGCTGGGATTAAAGGCGTGCGCCACCTCGCCCGGCTACAGCCCTGTTATTTAAAGAGTGTGTATGTGTGTAACTAGAGACCAGGGGTGTTGGATCCTCTGGAACTGAAGTTAGAGGTGGTTGTGAGCCAGCCACCTGACATGGGAACCAAACTTGGGTCATCTGAGAGAAGCAAGTCCCCTCTCCTCCCCTCCCTTCCCCTGTTTTGTTTTTTCAATACAGAGTTTCTCTGTGTAGCCATGGCTGTCTTAGAACTCACTGTATAGACCAGGCTGGCCTCAAACTCAGAAATCCTGCCTCTGCTTCCCAAGTGCTGGGATTAAAGGCATGTATGTGTCACCACTGCCCAGCAAGTACTTTCAACCATTGAGCCATCATTCCAGCCTTCCTAAAAATATTTCTGGCACAGGGCATTACTAAACCCAAGAATAGGATTTTTAAACATTCACAATGTTTTATTACAATTTTTTATTGGGGGCGGTACTCTGCCCGCTCCAGTGTCCTTGTGGGGATCAGCGATAACATGTGGGAATTGGTTCTCTTCACCATGTGGCTCCCTGGTATCAAACTTAGGTTTTCATGCTTGGGGCAAGTACTTACTGAGTGAGCCATCTTACAGCCTCAAGAGCACATAACTAAAGACAGTATGCATGTGCCATGGCATCCATAGTGCAGGTCAGAGGACCACTTAAGAGGCTGTTCTCTCTCAATGCACTGCAGGGCTTTTACTGCGGAGGCATCTTATCTCACTAGAACACTTAATTTTTGAAGCTGAATGTGATGATACATGGCTGTAATCCCATTTACTTAAGAGGCAGAGATGTGCGTGGATCACATGTTGGATATATGAGTTGAAGGCTAGTGCTAGATCTACTGTATCCAGAGGCCAACATCTTTGGGTGCATGTGGTATATACTACTTCACATTTGTGTAATTGTGCTTTTAGCTGGGCCGGCAGGGGTACAGATGCAGTGCATGCATTCATTGTTCTGCCTGGGGTATTTCTGAGAATGTAACCCTTTCTTTTTTTCAAGCAGATATCTATCCTAGTTAGGTGAAAGTGTTAGATATTAAAGTTATCTGTGCATGTGAGTGCTGGTTGCCTATGGTGCCGGAAGAGTTTTACTCCCATGGCTCTTATGTGGGTGCTGAGAACAGAAGTCTGATCCTCTAGTATGGGCTTCTAAGTTCTGAGCCATCTCTTCATCACCAAGTGAGGTTTTAGTTTATCTCTGGTGGTCAAAATTAATTGGCACTAATTTGTTTAAACATTCTAACCTAGCTTTGAAATATTTGTATGTAGCCTTTTTTGTTTTGCTTTTTTTGTTACTTGGTTTTTTGTTTTTTGTTTTTTTTTTCCGAGACAGGGTTTCGCTGTGTAGCCCTGGCTGTGTATGTAGCCTTTTGAGTCCGTACCTGTCTTTGGTTTCAGTGACTAATCTCTACCTTCCAACACACACAGACTTTTTTTTTCTTTCAGAGAAAGGCTCTCTCTAGCCCTGACTGGCCTGGGTCTTGTTTCGTAGAATGGGCTTGGTTCTAGCTCACAGAACTTCCATCATCCACTTCTGCTTCTTGAGTGCTGGGCTTAAAGGTGTATGCCACCACATCTGGCCACAGGGCCTCCCATATTATAAACTGATTGGCTCTACACCTAAGAACCATCCCCCTTCCCCCAAGCCTCCTAGTAGCTTGGACTACTACTAGTAGCTATGCATCATCACACTTTACCTTATTTCTTTTAAAGTTTTTGTTTTTTCTAAAAAAATTAATTACTAAATTTTCTGAGTGTGAATGTTTTGTATGTGCCATTTTATGCCTGGTGCTCACTAATGCTTGTGAGCCACCATGTGGGTGCTGGGAATTAGACCCAGGTCCTCTGTGTCATCTCTCCAGCCACTTGGCCTCTTGGTTTATTAAGGTTACTGTTGGTACTCTGTCTTCAGTTATATATCTTTTTTGGGGGGGGGGTGGTTTCGAGACAGGGTTTCTCTGTGTAGCCCTGGCTGTCCTGGCACTCACTTTGTAGACCAGGCTGGCCTCAAACTCAGAAATCCGCCTGCCTCTGCCTCCCGAGTGCTGGTATTAAAGGTGTGCGCCACCACGCCCAGCTTTTTTTTTTTTTTTTGAGATAGTGTCTTTTTATGTAGTCCCAGCAGTTTAGAACTCTGTAGATCAAAATAGCCTTGAACTCAGATCTGCCTGCCTCTTTTCCTGAGAGCTGGGATTAAACGTGTGTGCCATAACACTTGGCCCTAGTGGCTGGAGATACATAGTTACCAGTAACATTATTGATACATGAATGTGTGTAAAGACATCTCTTGAATGGGCCTCAGAGACAAAACATTTTCAGACTTTGACTACATTGTTGTATTTACTTTGTGTGAATGTTTTTTGCCTGCAAGTATGTATCTTTTCCATGTGTGTGCCAGGAGCCCTCAGATCAGAAGAGGATGTTGATATTGAACCCTTTGGAACTGGATTCTATGGGTGGTCCTGAGCCACCACTATTTGGATATTGGGAATAGACTTAGGTGTCCTCAGCAACTGCTATTAAAACTGTTGAGGCAGATCTCTAGTCATTTGTTTCCCTTTTTTTAAAAAAAGATTTATTATATCTAAGTACACTGTAGCTGTCTTCAGATGCACTAGAAAAGGGCGTCGGATCTCATTACAAATGGTTGTGAGCCACCATGTTGCTGGGATTTGAACTCAGGACCTTTGGAAGAGCAAAGTGATCTTAACCACTGAGCCATCTCTCCAGCCCTTGTTTCCCTTTTTAAAAAGCCCTCACATGGTGGCTCACAACCATCCATAACAAGATCTGACTCCCTCTTCTGGAGTGTCTGAAGACAGCTACAGTGTACTTACATAGAATAAATAAATCTTTAAAAAACAAACAAACAAAACCCTCATCTTGCCTCGTCATCTTGCCTGGCAGTGATTTGACATGCCTTTAATCCCAGCACTTGGGAGGCAGAGGCAGGTGGATTTCTGAATTTGAGGCCAGCCTGGTCTACAGAGTTCCAGGACAGCCAGGGCTATACAGAGAAACCCTGCCTTGAAAAACAAAACAAAACCAACCAACCAAGCAACAACAACAAAAAAACCCTCATTTTTCAACGGGGCATGGTAATGCCCGCATCTGTAGTTTTGTGGGTCTCCAGACAGAAACAGGAAGATTTCCTGTCAGTCTAAGCTACTAGTGATACATATCTTTAGAAAGACACTTTACCAGGTTATGTTTTACCAGCCTAGAAATTGAATATGTCCACTGGGCCTACAAAAAACTACAAAAAGTGGGGCTGGAGGGATGGCACTGACTGCTCTTAGAGGTTCTGAGTTTAATTCCCAGCAACCACATGGTGGCTCATAACCTTCTGAAAAGGGATCTGATGCCCTCTTCTGGTGTGTCTGAAGACAGCTACAGTGTACTCACATACATAAAATAATCTTAAAAAAAAAAAACTACAAAAACGTCTACAAATCTATAATCATCCTCCTTGGTATTGCAGGTGTGTGTCTCTCTGTGCCAGCTTAGCTTATGTCTAGTTAGTATGTTTCTGATTTACCTCTTTCAAGCCTTTCTTAGCCATTTGTTTTATACTCTTTAGTTTGTGGTTTATCTAACTTCTTTTTGCAAAAGTGTGACTTTGTGTCTGTATACAAAGAGTCCTGCATATTCTAAATGTTTAAGCAAAATGCAGACTAATATACATATTGCATTGCCCGGAATGTGTGTCACTGACTCATGGGTATTTTTTTTAGGTTTATTTATTTATTTATTTATTTATTTTTGTTTTGCAAGACAGGGTTTTCTGTGTAGCCCTGGCTGTCCTGGAACTCACTCTGTAGACCAGGCTGGCCTCGAACTCAGAGATCTGCCTGCCTCTGCCTCCCAAGTGCTGGGATTAAAGGCGTGCGCCACCATGCCTGGCTAGGTTTATTTTATGAGTGCTTTATCTGCATGTACAACTGTGGGCCAGAAGGGGGCATCAGATCCCTTTATAGATAGTAATGAGCAATCATGTGGTTGCTGGGAATTAAACTCAGGACCTCTGGAAGAGCAGTTAGTGCTCTTAACTGCTAAGCCATCTCTCCAGCCCTCGTGGGTATTCTCATTTTCTCTAAGTTTTATTTTATCTGAGAACACTGTAGCTGTCTTTGCAGAAACCAGAAGAGGACATCGGATCCCATTACAAATGGTTATGAGCCACCATGTGGTTGCTGGGAATTGAACTCAGGACCTCTGGAAGAGTATTCAGTCCTCTTACTCTAGTACATGAATATTCTTTGCTGACAAGTATTGCAGTTGACAATAATTTTGTATGTTATTAGAAACTTTTGAAGAGTGTAGATTATTAGAAGATTGCCTTTCCTGAGGATTTTAAGTGAAAGTCTCTAAGTAATCACTGTTAATCAAGACCACATTTTTCTTTGGTCTAACAAACTTGTGCTTGGTAGCTGTTTTTATATTTACCATTAAAAAACACAATAAAACTGGAATCCTTCTATTCAGTTCTGCAACTTTTCCCATAACAACATGGTTTACATTAACATCTGGTAGCTATGATTATCTGTTAGGTATTATTTAGAATACCTAATGTTCAAGAGATTCTTCTTTTGGGTGGTGTTCTCCAGTGAAAACGTGAATGTTCTTTCTTAAGCTTTTCATTCCACAGGATACAAAGTGAGTGTTTTGAGAAAACTCCATTAAGTGGTGATTTTTGCTGTTGGACAAAGTTCTGTGGACTGCAGATAACCTTGGTGCCAGTGGAATGTCTGGCTATTCCTACTGTTTTTGGAGAATTACTCAAAATGTCTTTGTCCCCTGTGATTACTATTTTGCTTTTTAATTGTCTTTTTTTTTTTTTTTTTTGGTTTGTTTTTTTAAGGGGGAGGAGATGTTGCTGGGGCCCAAACCCAGGGCTTTTTGTGGGCAGACCAGCCAGCCCTCTATTACTGAGTATTATCTCCAGCCCACTGAATAGTCATGTCTTACATTTACTTAACTTTTTTTTTTTTTTTTTTCCTGAGACAGGGTTTCTCTATGTAGCTCTGGCTGTCCTGGAACTCACTCTGTAGACCAGGCTGGCCTCGAACTCAGAAATCCCCCTGCCCATGCTTCCCAAGTGCTGGGATTAAAGGCATGCACCACCACGCCAGGCTTTTACTTAACAATATTACTCTTCAGGTATAGTTGACTTGTGTTGCATCGCTGTGACATATTAGTGTTGTTTCTTTTTGTGAGTGTGTTTGTTCTGCTCTTCTGAAAAGGTCCTGAGTTCAAATTCCAGCAACCACATGGTGGCTCACAGCCATCTGAAATGAGATCTGGTGCCCTCTTCTGGTGTGTCTGAAGACAGCTACAGTGTACTTAGCCAGGCCTACTGGAGTGATCAACCTTCATTTCCAGCTACCACATGATGGCTTACAACCATCAGTAAGGCCACAGTGTACCCGCATACATTAAATAAATAAATAAATAAATAAATAAATAAATAAATAAATAAATCTTTAAGAGAATAGTGTCAGTTAAGAGTGGGAAGACATTGCAAACACATAAATAAAACAAATGAAACCATGTCCTCTGGAAGAGCAGTCACTGCCCTACCTCACCCTCTGAGCTCTCTCTTCAGCCCTAAGAATACAGTCTTAATCAGATTTCAAGGTTCAAGATTATTAGGGTGACAAATGTTTCATGACTTGTAAGAAGATAAAGGCTTAATTCTCATGAATTTGGGCCTGGAGAGATGGCCCAGTGGTTAAGAGCCCATGTTGCTCTTGGAGAGGACTGAAGCTTGGTCTCCAGGAACTACATGAGGCTACTTTCAACAGTCTATTAACTCCAGCTCAAGGGGTTCCTGGGACCTTTTCTGACCTCCAGAGAAAAAGGCTTGTTTTTGGTTTCGCTAACTACTGCCGAGAGTAATGGCTGGGGATAAACCAGTGATCAACGTGCCATTTTAGCTTTATTACAGTTTGGGGTTTTCATTTTCAGATTTTTTTTTAAATTTAAAAATAAATTTTCATTTTTTGAGACAGGGATTCGATTCTCTGTATTCCTAGCTGTCTTGGAACTCACTCTAGATCAGGCTGGCCTCAAACAATAGAGATCTGCCTTCGTCTGCTTTGCAAGTACTGGGATTAAAGGTGTGCGCCACCTTTTATTTAGATCAGCCACTGCCTGGCTCTAAATTCATTCATTCATTCATTTTTGGAACTTAATATGTAGACAAGGCTGGACTTGAATTCTGGAGATTCTTCTGCCTCTGGCTGCTGAGGGTCTAAATTTTTCTTTTTCTTTTTTTTTTTTTTATTACGTATTTTCCTCAATTACATTTCCAATGCTATCCCAAAAGTCCCCCATCTCCCCCCTAAATTTTTCTTATGAGTACTTTCAACATTGGCTTCTGGGGGGTTTGGTTTTTTGAGACAGGGTTTCTCCATGTAGCCATGGCTTTCCTTGAACTCAACTCTGTAGACCAGGCTGGCCTGGCCTGGAACTCAGAAATCCTCCTGCCTCTGCCTCCCAAGTGCTGGGATCAAAGGCATCATGTGCCACCACTGCCTGATGCTTCTGGAGTTTTTCCTTGGCTTTCAATTAGCCATTTAAATTCCTACAAGATGTAACCTGAAGTATAACTTTAGGATTGTACAATTGTGTGGGTGTCAAGTGAGGCAGTGGAGTCTGGGAATGAGTATATCCTGTTGGAAGGGCACTACAGGAGGTGAGTTTGCTCACACCCTAAGGCTGAGTCAGAAGCACTCTCAGACACAGTTCTGACTTGGTGTACTCCTGGTGCTTCTGAAGTCCTTAGATGATATTGATAAAATAGAGATCTCAAAAGTTTCCAATTGTTTTACTAAATTTAAACTCTTTGAAGAATTGTCTTTGGAAGATTTAGAGATGGCATTTTTATCTTTACTGGTCGAGACATAATTATTTTTTAAAGTGTCCTTAATAACATTTGAAATGAAAGTTATTTAACCTTTCCCCCACAACTGAATTCTGGAATTTTGTATTTATACAGGTGCCATGTTTCAGAACAGAGTAAGACACTTGGTAAAGAAGAACTGAAGACATTTACAGATAACAGAGATAGCCTAATTACAAAGAAAGCATTAACCTGCCTCTGAGGTGACTAAAGGGGAATAATGGTGATTTTGCGCCGGGCTCGGCCGCCTGCTTCCGCCCCAACCAGCAATGAATCTTGACTCGCTCTCGCTGGCCTTGTCTCAAATCAGCTACCTGGTGGACAATTTAACCAAGAAAAACTACCGAGCCAGCCAGCAGGAAATACAGCATGTGAGTACTCCATTCAGAATGTAACAGCAGTGAGGCAAAACAAAGAGCCGGTTGATACTAAGTTGGCAATTGATGTTACTAGGTTGTGTGACAGGTCATAACTTCTGCTTCTTTGTGGTATTTTGCTTTAGAACTGTACATAAAAGACCTTGTGTCAGTCTATGGGTACATTCACAGCTTTTTATTTTTCTATTGAACAAATATGAAGCCAAGTATGCATTTAATTCTAGCACTTGGAAGGCAGAGGCAGGTGAATCTCTATGCATTTGATGCCAGTCTGGTCAGCATACTGAGTTCTTGGCCAGCAAGCCAAGGTTCCATAAAGAAAATCTGAGAAACAAACATTAATAGTAAAAAACACAGTAAAGAAACATGATCTGACTGGGTTCAATGTAGTTCCACCTTTTTCCTCTTCAGCATAAAGAGGGAATGGCTCAGTGGATAAAGTGCTTGTGTTTAAGCATGAAGATGAGCATTCAAATCCCTTAAGCCCATGAGAGAGCTGGGAAACTGGCAGTCTGCCTGTAATCTCAGTTCTCTGGAGGTGGAGACAAGCTTCTTGGGCAGTGTAGATCGGCCAACTAGCCATAATTGGTGAGCTCTGGGTTCAGCCACAGACCCTGCCTCAATCAGTAAAGTATGGTGGAGGGAGACATCTGATGGCAAATTTAGGCCTCTATAGGCACCCTCACATTCATGCAGCTGTGATGGTGCGTGTGTGCTCACAAATCCATGAACACAGAAAAAAGGAGGAAACTGCATTGGAGGTGTAAGATATTCAGTGGTGGAGTGCTTGCTTAGCACAGGTCAGTGACAATTACCTGTGGGCTGTTAGCCATCCTCCTGGGTAGGAAGCTTTGAGTCACAAGCAATGGTGCTGAATGTTTGTGTTCCACTATCAAGTTTGCATCTTTGGGAAGTACCTGTTAAATTTTTTTCCTTCTGGAGCTGGGGAGATGGCTTTGTAGTTAGGAGCACCTGCTGCTCTTTTAGTGAACTGGAATTTGGTTTGTAGTACACACATTGGGTGACTTACAACTCCACTTAAGTCCAGTTCCAGGGTATCTGATGTCCTTGTGTTCACACACACATGAACATACATATAAGAAGCCAGCTCTTGCAGGACGTGGTGGCGCACGCCTTTAATCCCAGCACTTGGGAGGCAGAGGCAGGCGGATTTCTGAGTTCCAGGATAGCCGGGGCTTTACAGAGAAACCCTGTCTCGAAAAACCAAAAAAAAAAAAAAAAGAAGCCAGCTCTTTAAATCCTTACTTTCAGTAGTGTAGATTTTACATGTTAGTATTTTATTCAATTTTTATGAACATTAAGTAGCTAATGTGATGTGCTCCCACATGGAGATTGAAACAGAATTGCTAAAGACGGAAGCAGAAGGATTGTTTGAGACCTGCCCATCCTGTAACTTTTGTTTCAAAAAATTACCAACCCTATATTCTATAGAGGGCTAATATCCAATATATACAAAGAACTCAAGAAGTTAGACTCCAGAGAACCAAATGACCCTATTAAAAAATGGGGAACCAGAGCTAAACAAAGAATTCTCAACTGAGGAATACTGAATGGCTGAGAAGCACCTAAAAAATGTTCAACATCCTTAGTCATCAGGGAAATGTAAATCAAAACAACCCTTAGATTCTACCTCACACCAGTCAGAATGGCTAAGATCAAAAACTCAGGTGACAGCAGATGCTGGCAAGGATGTGGAGAAAGGAACACTCTTCCATTGCTGGCGGAATTGCAAGCTGGTACAACCACTCTGGAAATCAGTTTGGTGATTTTCCTCAGAAAATTGGACACATATTACCATATACCCAGAAGATGCTCCAACATGTAATAAGGACACATGCTCCACTTTGTTCATAACAGCCTTATTTATAATAGCCAGAAGCTGGAAAGAAGCCCGGCTGATGTCCTTCAAGAGAGGAATGGATACAGAAAATGTACATTTTCACAATGGAGTACTACTCAACTATTAAAAATGATGAATTCATGAAGTTCTTAGGCAGTTGGATGGAACTAGGAAATATCCTGAGGTAACCCAATCACAAAAGAACACACACGGTATGTACGCACTGATAGTGGATATTAGCCCAGAAGTTGGAATACCCAAGATAAAATTCACAGACCACATGAAGCTCAAGAAGAAGGAAGACCAAAGTGTGGATACCTCGGTCCTTAATAGAAGGGGGATCATAATACCCATGGGAGGAAATACAAAGTTTAGAGCAGAAACTGAAGGAAAGGCCATCCAGTGACTGCCCCACCTGGGGATCCATCCCATATACAGTTACCAAACCCAGACACTATGGTGGATGCCAACAAGTGCTTGCCGACAGGAGCCTGATATAGCTGTCTCCTGAGAGGCTCTGCCAGTGCCTGACAAATACAGAGGTGGATGCTCACAGCCATCCATTGGACTGAGCACAGGTTCCCCAATGGAGGAGCTAGAGAAAGGACCCAAGGAGCTGAAGGCATTTGCAGCCCCATAGGAGGAACAACAATATGAACCAAGCTGTACCCCCCCCCCCCCCCGGAGCTCCCAGGGACTAAACCACCAACCAAAGAGTACACAAGGAGGGACTCAGGTTTCAGTCACATATGGAGCAGAGGATGGCCTTGTGGGATATCAATGAGAGGAAAGGCCTTTAGCTTTGTGAAGGCTCGATGCCCCAGTGTAGGAATGCCAAGACAGGGAAGCCAGAATGGGTGGGTCAGCACGGGGAGGGGGTGTGGAACAGGGGGGTTTTCGGAGGAGAAATGAGGAAAGGGGATAAAATTTGAAATGTAAAGAAAATATCTTAAAAAATACATAATTCTCTTTCTGCAAAAGAAATTATAGTTGATTCATAGGTCACAAACATAAGTCGAATGTGTACCTGTTTGTCTCACACAAATCTAAGAAAGGATTTATGCAGCAGTGTTCAGTTCTGGTTTTTTTATTTTGTGGTATGTATGCAACAATTGTAGGCTTTTTAAAATTTTTTAAGAGATGTTTAATACGTGGACTGTATATTTGGATATATAGGAGATGGAAATACATGTGTTAGCCTTTTTAAATAGAATGATGGCATATGCTAAACTTCCTTTTCTTTTCCTTTCTTTCTTTCTTTCTTTCTTTCTTTCTTTCTTTCTTTCATATGCTAAACGTCCCATTCTTTTCTCTCTCTCTCTTTTTCTTTCTCTCTCTCTCTTTCTCTTTCTCTCTCTCTCTCTTTCTTTCTTTCTTTCTTTCTTTCTTTCTTTCTTTCTTTCTTTCATATGCTAAACGTCCCATTCTTTTCTCTCTCTCTCTCTTTCTTTCTCTCTCTCTCTCTTTCTTTCTCTCTTTCTCTTTCTTTCTTTCTTTCTTTCTTTCTTTCTTTCTTTCTTTCTTTCTTTCTTTCTTTCATTAGGTACTTTCTTCATTTACATCTCCAGTGCTATCCCAAAAGTCCCCCACACCCTCCCCCCCACTCCCCCTCTTCTTTTCTTTTCTTTTCCTCTGCCCCTGCCCCTTTCCCCTTCCCCCTCCCCCTCCCCTTCCCCCTTCCCCTTCCCCTTCCCCTTCCCCTTCCCCTTCCCCTTCCCCTTCCCCTTCCCCTTCCCCTTCCTCTTCCTCTTCTCTTCTTGACAAGGTTTCACCATGTAACTCTGGCTGACCTCAAATTCCTATGTGTAGACAAAGCTGGCCTTGACCTGCCTGCCTCTGCCTCTCAAATGCTGGCATTAATGGTCTGAGCCACTAGGCCAAGCAAGTTTTATTTATGAGTGTTACTTACAACATGTATGTGTACTCTGCATTTACTTAGTGCCTTCAGAGGTCAGAAAAGTGAGGGCATTGATGTGCCGAAACTGGTGCTATAGGTGGTTGTATCCCTCCTTGGGGTGCTAACAACCAAATCTGGGGCCTCTGCAATGCTCTTAACCACCCAGTCCTTTCTCTAGCTGTAAACAGTCAAATCTTCTAACTACTCAGAGAGGACTCATGTCTTATCCCTAGGTTGGGGGTCTCTCTCTCCCTCTCTCCCTCCTTTCAAATAGATCTCATTGTATTTTTGAGCTGGACTTAACTTGAAGCTCTCCAAGTATTGGGATGATAGGTGTGCATCACCAAACCTGACTAATCTCACCACCTTTTTTAAAAGTAAGATGTATATATGGAGCAGGGCACATGGCATGTGCAAATGAGTTTGCATTAAGTGAGCATCTATTTAGTATATTCGTACAGATGAAGCTAAGTGATAGCTTTTACTCACTTTCCTCTCAGTTACTGAACACAGCTCTATTACTAGGCGTGGACTTTACATCTATCACAAGACTTGTATCTTGCTATGTCCATATTGGGAACAACCTCAGGATTCATCAGGGCTATTCTATAAGCATTGAAACTATTGTTTTGAACATCATGGGTGGCTCTTAAAAGGTTGAATGAAAAAATGCAAAGCTTGTAGCATTTGAGTCATTCTGTGTAAAATTAACATCTTTTCATAGCAACATGTTTAAATATTTGTGTTACTATTTGTGTAGGTATTTTTAAGATGGTTTAGTGGCAGTTCTCACATCCTTTTTAAAAATTTTTATTGTTAATTTTTGAATTACATAAAATTGAGTGTTTTGTTGGATGTATGCTTGTGTACCACAATGTGTGAGTGTCTATGGAGATGAGAAAGCATCAGGGCCCCTGGAACTGATGGATGCTTGTGAGCCTCCGTGTGTGTGTTAGGAGTTGAATCCTCTTCTTTTATAATAACACCCTTAACTGCTGAGCCATTTAAAAAAAAAAAAAGATTTATTTATTTATTTTATGTAAGTACATTGTAGCTGTCTTCTGACACTCCAGAAGAGGGCATCAGATCCCATTACGGATGGTTGTGAGTCGCCATGTGGTTGCTGGGATTTGAACTCAGGACATTTGGAAGAGCAGTCGGTGCTCTTAAACGCTGAGCCATTTTTTTCTATAATGTATTTATTTATTACATGTAAGTTCACTGTAATTGTCTTCAGACACTCTAGAAGAGGGCATTAGATCTCAGTACGGATGGTTGTAAGTCATCATGTGGTTGCTGGGATTTGAACTCAGGGCCTTCAGAAGAGTGGTCAGTGCTGCTGAAGAGGCTGACAGGAACACCTGGGGAGGTAGTACCAAGGGAGAGAGATAAGGAGTGGTCTTATATGCTTGGCTACAGGATCACACCTGTTGCCGGATAACTGTTGAGCGGAGCCTAGAAGGATGTCTAACATTCCTCCATTTTGGTTTAATTAAAAATGAGGAACTAGGAAAGGTGATGGTGGGGCAGAAGTGGGTTGCAGTGTTCTTTACTTCCTGCTGACTTTGTAGTGATGGTTGTCGTCTGGGAACTGAAGAGAATTGAGATGATGATGCTGGCCAAGTCCATTGATGTCTGGGGTCTGTGGAACCATGTGTGGCTAGAAAAATGCAGGCCCAGTAGAGTGTGTGTGTGTGTTTGGGGGTGTATTCTGGAATACCTGTGGTTTGCTTCTCTGGGGCTGTCCTGGGTGTAGATTTTGAGTAAACACCTTAACTTGTCAAGATGTTGAAACACACATATATTAGAGGAAGAAAATAAAAGTTAAGTAGGTTCAGAAGAAAAGACAATCAAAGTAAACTTGAAATCTGGACTTTGTGACTATGATAGTTGATAGTATAGATTTACATGAGAACCGTCTTAAGTTCTTGGCTATAAAGCAAACCAAGGGAAAACTTGAATTTGTGGCTCTGATAGGTGATCCTATGGATTCTGCATGAGAATCCCTTTAGGTTTATACTTAGAATACAATCAAAGAGCACTTAAAAAATCTTGAACTTGTGATTATGAAAATGGATTGTATAGTGGAATGTTTAATCAGTTAGGCTAATAATTTATCAGAACTCATTGATTAATGTTAGAACTCTGAACTTTTGAATTCCTAATATAACAGTGGTATAGAGAGGGAAAGAAATCTGAAGTATTTCTATCACCATCCACGTTTTGTTTTCTAATCTTCATATCTTAGAATTACGAACCACAAAACTCCTTCCTAGACCCTCATATTTAATTTTAATCCTTATAACTTGAGCTTTTATATCCTTGCACCTTGTATAAAGTTTACATTTTTTTCCTGTCCAATTTATCATGAGACACAGGTGGTTGATCATTGGGGAGCAGTCACTGCAAACTGAGTTTTTTAGATATGAGAGTAGTAAAAGGTTATATCTGAAACTTTCATGTCTTTTATCATGAAGCCTGTGAGCAAGGCAAACCTGTATGTTCTTTTTTAAATTTATTTTATTTATTATATGTAAGTACACTGTAGCTGTCTTCAGACACTCCAGAAGAGGGAGTCAGATCTCGTTACGGATGGTTGTGAGCCACCATGTGGTTGCTGGGATTTGAACTCCGGACCTTCAGAAGAACAGTTGGGTGCTCTTACCCACTGAGCCATCTCACCAGCCAGCCCCCTGTATGTTCTTTTTTTTTTTTTAAAGATTTATTTATTTATTATATGTAAGTACACTGTAGCTGTCTTCAGACACTCCAGAAGAGGGCGCCAGATCTCGTTGCGGATGGTTATGAGCCACCATGTGGTTGCTGGGATTTGAACTCTGGACCTTCGGAAGAGCAGTCGGGTGCTCTTACCCACTGAGCCATCTCACCAGCCCCTGTATGTTCTTTTAATAAGAGGTCTGGTTGTCTTAAATTGACTAATGAACTAACACATTAGTGGATTATATCGGGGTAAGGAGCCAGTTGCCTGTTCTCTAGCTGGTCAAGCTATAGTTAGCTTAGTTGTCAATGTAATCAGAAACCTAAGAAAGATAAATTATAATCTAGATGCCATAAATTTAATTAAAATGACAGAGGTTAGTCTGTAGTAGACAGTTCTTCCAAGTCCCTGTGGTCTCCATCACAACTTGGGTAGAGGCAGTCTGTGTCTGTCAATCAGGCTCAGAAGATGACAGGCTTTTTTCTGTGGAGGTGGAACATGGAAGAGATGACCTCACCTTGCCTTAGGTAATATGAGACATTCAACTCTTCAGGTGTCCTCTATCCACAGTTTAGGTCAAGCCCTGGCAGGGGGCACAGCATTGGCAGTGCCACCCAGCGGTTGGTATACTACAATCCAAGTAGAGTTCTTTGAGGCTGTGCCCATATCTTTTTGGAAACCCTGGGTTGGAATACTGTTAGGATTTGAGAGTCTTTGTCATAGCAAGCTTTAACAGTGTCATATTCAGCAGATCTCTGTCTGACAGGGTTGAGAGCTAGAATCTATTGAATTAGATAATCTGTGTCTGCTTTTAGTTAACCCGCTCCAGCTGTAACTAGCAAACAGAAAACATAAGGCTAAAACTTGATATTATAATTAACTGCATTGGTTTTTAGCATGGCTTTAGATAAATACTTGAGCACAGTAAAGAATGTCATTTGTAAGGTTATGACTGGTTTGCACTTAACTATAGTAGTTTTCATGAGATTAGGACTGTTAAATAGTGGCTTTTGATACTAAAGCCTGTTAGATTTCAGCCTTAAAAGTCATGATTTTTGAGTTGAAGGTCTATCAAAAAATGATTTTAAGTCTATAAACACAGTCCAAAAAGAGACTGTTAACCTTAGCTCCCCATGTGGTGTATTATAGAAGTCTATAGTAACATTAGCAAAAACAAGGCTAAACATCTTTAAGGCAGTGATTTTTAACTTTTTAAATGCAAACCTTTAAAGTAATATTAAAATTATCTTTCAAAAAGTGAAAACATAGAGCAATATTAAAATAGTTTACTGAGACAGGATAGGAACCATATAAAAATCTTAACCTCAATTCAGAAGTCTTTGGAGACCTAATTTTGGTCTGCTCAGGTCACATGTTGCTGCTCTTAAGCAAGAATGCAGTGAAGCGAGGACTTTCCACAACCAAGATGGCGCTGAAGATATAGCCCTTTGCCCTTTCTTGCCCTTAGCAAAGATGGCTACAAACTGTGTATTGGTTCCATGGAACAGCATTCAATTCTACAAGCATATGCAGTAGCAGTGCATTAGCAGAGAGACAAATGCTTAGACACATGTTTTACCTGGCAGCTGTGGCTGGTCTGGGGCATGCATTGGGAGCTGGTATCCTACCTCCATTGCTACTGATATGTTACAACTGAACTGATATGTTACATCTGAACACAACTCACTGGGCCCAAGCAGCTCCATGTGTGAGAGGTTTATTGGGAGAGAAAGAGAATGGAAGAGGTGGTGGCAGAAAGAGAAGGCGCAAAAGAGGGAGAGAGGGAGGGGTGTTTCCCTGATTTATATAGAAAATGACGTAACAAAGGTAAAGGTAGGAGGTGAGCCAAGAGATTTCTGCGAATATGGTAGCTGTTGTCTTGGCAACAGATTTGTAGGTCGTGCTGTCGTCTATGTGATGTCATAGGTTTGGGAGGTCCTGATGCCAACAGCTACTGCTGCCAAAGTTCCTACTGAGGCACAGGGTCCATTAGCTGCAGTTCTCAGTCTGCTGAGGGCCTCACTTCTCTGTGCTGACTGAGACTGTTTAATTAAAACACACACAGAGAGAGAGAGAGAGAGAGAGAGAGAGAGAGAGAGAGAGAGAGAGAGAGAGAGAGAGAAAACACTTGAGTGAGCAAGAGAGTGCAGGTGCACAGGATGGAAAGGAATTTGAGATAAGAGATTTTTAGGAAGTAGAAGTTAAGAGAAGGGCAAGAGTGAGTTAAGACAGAAATGAAATCTGGAGAGCGTTCCTAGAGCTAGAGGAGCAGGGAGCCAGTGATCAGACACATAGATGTGACCAGACATCTGTGTGGTACAAATCCTTTCAGACCATCGAGAGAACGGAGGACTCCTGCAGAAAGAGCCCAGTTACCATTCTAGCTTTAGCCTACTAGATTACAGTTTGTACCCAGACTTCCTTTTATGTTTAGTTTGCCCCTAGTTTGAAATTACTGGAAAAACCATAACCTGTTCCAGGAACCACTCCACACTTAGTCACCCCCCTAGCAACGGCCGATTAGTATCAAGCAGTACCTGTAACTTTTTAAAAAACCTATTTTTAATGATGGTTCTTAAATGCTTTAACCTCCCTTTTAGTCTACCATTCACCAGAGATAATAGAAAAAAAGAATATAGAGTGTTCTGGCTAGTTTTGTGTCAACTTGACACCAGGCTGGAGTTATCACAGAGAACGGAGCTTCAGTTGGGGAAATGCCTTCACAAGATCCAGCTGTAAGGCATTTTCTCAATTAGTGATCAAGGGTGGAGGTCCCCTTGTGGGTGGTGCCATCTCTGGGCTGGTAGTCTTGGTTCTATAAGAGAGCAGGCTGAGCAAGCCAGGGGAAGCAAGCCAGTAAAGAGCATCCCTCCATGGCTTCTGCATCAGCTCCTGCTTTCTGACCTGCTTGAGTTCCAGTCCTGACTTCCTTGGTGATGAACAGCAGTATGGAAGTGTAAGCTGAATAAACCCTTTCCTCCCCAACTTGCTTCTTGGTCATGATGTTTGTGCAGGAATAGAAACCCTGACTAAGACATAGGGGAAATGGTCTGACCTGTTTAGAGATATTCTTTAGAACAGTTCCCATCTATGTTGTCTGGTGACAGTTCAGTTCACAGAAGTCAACAGTAGCAGCTTGATCCACTCACACACATGTCACAGAAATACCAGTGGTCTAGTTCAGTAGTGTTGGGTTAACAACAGCGGTGACACAACTGAGCAGGAACAGCCAGGTCTCAGCCTCCACTTGAGCCAACAGGAGGTACCAACAAGAGCGTTAAGAGAAGTCTGAGGCTGTGCCTCTCTCAGCGAAATGAAGATCAGCATAGAAGAGAGACCACCAAGCATTGTATAGCTAGCTCTATAAGCAAGCCTAGCTCAGCCTCTCATCATTCATCAAGTTGTATTTATACTCCCTCCAAACACTACACATTCTTCCCAGGTCTTGCTTCAACATGTATCTTGTCTCAGCTGACATCACCCTGCCAATCAGCCCGAGTCCGAGGAAGAGCATGAAACTACAATGTGCCACCAAAAGTTTTTTGGCATGCATTCTCTCTATGGAGTCCCAACAAATGGAACCAGTTACACAGTGTAAGGCGTACCAATACACGTGTGTTGTTAGTTAAGAATCCATCACGTGTCCTTTCACCACCTTGCTTTAACAGAACATCCTTTGACCTTTGTCTGCTTTAGTGAAACGTTCCTTCACCGGTCTGCCTTAGCCTTTTACCTGTGTCCATTTCAAGAAACAAAAACACCATCTAACATAATTGACTTTCCAAAAATCCTTGTTTCCACTTAAGTATCTAACATTTCAGGAAAGATTACTCAAGTTGACCCCCATTGTTCATAGCCATTTGAAATCATTACTAGCCAATGGAATTGTGCCAAGCTTATAACCTTTAAATGTTAGCTAATCATGTAGCTGCCAAATTGGAGTCACCCTGCTTGTAACCATGATAAAAAAGCACAGCCTTACCAGCTCTGGGCCTTCCATACCCATCCACTGTGTTGGAGAGGTTTGCAGGTCTGAGCTTAAAGACTTTACATTTTGCATCTGATTTCGAGGTCTTTGGGGAGTTCGTGATCTGGGAGGGAGCACCTCAGTGGGCCCTGCTAAGGACTTCTCCCGAGGAATCAGTCATGTGACACACCTAATATAAAGAAGGTTAATTGGTGGGATGGAAAGGGGACCTGAAAAAGAGGGGTAAAGGCAGAGAAAGGCTGGTGATAGAGAAGAACAGAAAGAGAGAGGAAAAGAGAAAGGGGGGGGGGGGCGAAGAGACTGTTGCGGAACACATGGGGGAGAGGGTGTAATGAGTGGTCTCATATGCCTGAGTCCTGGCTTATACCTGGCAGGGAGAGACACAAGCTGTTGGTACCTAACTGTTGAGCGGAGCCTAAAGGGATTGCTAACACTTAGCAGTTTAAAAAAATAATAGGAGCATATAGGCCTATACACACAATCACGTATGTGAGGCCACAGGACAACTTGCAAGAGTCAGTTCTTTTTTGGCCTTGTAGATTTTGGGGATTGAACTCATGGTCTCAGGCTTCATAGCAGCCACCCTTACCCTCTGAGCTATCGTTTTTTTTTGGGGGGATGGCAGTTCAAGACAGGGTTTCTCTGTATAGCCCCGGTTGTCTTGGAACTCAATCTGTAGACCAGATTGGCCTGAAACTCAGAAATCTGCCTGCCTCTGCCTCCACTGGGCACCACTGCTTGGCAACAAAGCCATCTTGCCACTTTTAACTTTTAAAACTTTTATATGAATATTTTTTCTTGTATTTTGTACTTTGAGCATGCCTGGGAACTTTGGAAGCTAGAAAAGATCATAGGAACCCTTAGAATTTGATGGCTGTGGGGGCTGGGAATTGAGCTTGGATCATCTGTTAAGACCATCCAGGGCTGCCTCTCCAACCCCACTTGTTCTTTTGTTTTTTTTTTTTTTTTTGTTTTGGTTTTTGTTTTGGTTTTTCGAGACAGGGTTTCTCTGTATAGCCCTGGCTGTCCTGGAACTCACTCTGTAGACCAGGCTGGCCTCGAACTCAGAAATCCACCTGCCTCTGCCTCCCGAGTGCTGGTATTAAAGGCGTGCACCACCACGCCCGGCTGTTTTTTTTGTTTTTAAAAGATAAATCTGACTGTATTTTCCAACTGGTTATGCATGTGCACCTACTATGCCTGCTCTACAAACTTGCATGGTTCTTTTTACTGCTCAGCTTGTTGAACTGGGCCTATGATATGGGTGAGGTTGTATCCCCTGGAATCTGGAAAGCAGGCTATAACCTATGTCAGTTCTGCAGGTTAGGATGTAATGAAAACAGGGTGGGTGAGACTATGATACACAGGTTTGCTGAGGAGCTGTGTAGTTCACTCCCAATTAAACCCAGGTTAACATTATATGGCCATTTCTAAGTCATATACCAAAGGTACCACAGTGGGCTCAAAGGGCCCTGCTAGTGAAGGCTGCCACAGGAGGGTATATATTTAGGCACTGAAATTCTGCAGCTGAGGCAAATCCTGGAGAAGCTGGTTGTTGACTACCAGAAATTATTTGAAAGTGAGAATCTAGTGACACCAGCAGTGCCCTACATGTTTTGGTTGTATTATTGGTTTATTCAGTTTTCCTTATAAGTTCTTGAGATCTAAGGATATCTATGTCTTATGCCTGACATTTAGTTAATGGTTAAATAAATCTGGTCAAATAGACATGTATGTTTGTGTGCATGAGTATGTGCACCTGTTGAGGCCTGAGGGTCTCTATCAGCTCTTCTCGAACTGAAGTTACAGTTCTTGTGAGCTGCCTTTGTGTGCTGGAAACTGAACCCATGGTTCTCACTTACTGATTCATTTCCTTAGTCATTTGATTTATGTGGTTTTGTTTCATGTCTTTTGAGATCAAGTTTTTCTGTATATTCTAAGATGGCCTTGAATTGGGATTGCTCGCATGTGTTACCATGTCTGGGTTTATTTGATGGCTGAGGCTTCACAATATGCACGGTTATTAAAGCACATAAATTTTGTGTTTCCATTAGTGTTCTTGTACATAACCTCTTTTAACACCTAGAGGTTAGGTATTTAGACCTGGGGTAATAGGAAGGTTCTCTTTGTTGCCCCCTTGCTGATTTCCTTGGTGAAGGACGTAAGCAAGCTTCTTGCAAACCTGGAGACACACTCAGCACCATTTTATGAAATGAATGCTCTCCCTATTGTACAAGGAGGCCAGGTGTATTTTACTGTGGTTAAGTTTTACCAGGCCCCAGACTTTAATACGATGTTTTTCCTCTATAGTTTTACCTACTGACAAGTGGAAAGATGGGATTTTACTGAAACTATTATATGCATGTACTAATCATGTCAACTAGTTGGTATCTCAATATCTTACAAATGAGAAAATAAATTTGCCTCCTAGGTGAGATTTTTGTGACATTATTCAAAGGTTAACATTGTAATCATTCTTTTAAAATCGATTGGGGAACTGGCATGATGCTTTTATTGGAAAGGCTCTGGGGTTGGGTTCCTAATATCACACGGTGCTTCACAGCCATCTATAGTTCCCGTTTCCAGGAGATCTCATGTGCTCTTTGATTTCTCAGCATGAATGTGGTACATATATACTCATCCAGGGAAAGCACTCATAAAATAATTAACTCTGAAAAAAAATTTGGGGGACCTTGTGATGGCTCCGTGATTAAAGGTGCTTGCAAAAAAGGTGGCGATCCCTTATGTAAGTGTAGAGGAAAGAACCAAAAAAATTAAAAATCAGTTTTTTATGCCATTTTTACATTAATTCTCTATAGGGTCAGGTTGTATGTGTCACACAGTGACTATGGTAGTTAGAGGACAGCTTGTCCAAGTTAGTTTTCTCTTTGTACCCGTTGGGCCCAGACAATGAACTTGCATTGTCAGGCTTGGTAGCAAGCATCTTACCTGCTGAGCTATCTTGCCAATTCAAAATAGCAGTGATATTAAATCATTTAACATTCACATTTCTCCTGTTTGCTTTATGCAAAAAGTTGGTGATGAGTGGTTTGGATTAGTGCTTTCAGGTAGACTTTAGGAGTTTGTGACTGCTAGACAAGTGCGCTGCCTTGACACTGCTTGTGCATGTATGCTCTGAGACAGGCGTGAAACTCTAGAGACATTTGCCCATCTTTGCTTCCCAAGTATTTTTTGTTTGCCATCTAGTTTTTACCAGATATTTTCTTATAATTTTGTAATTATTGTTACTAGTTATTTTTTAGCCATATGAATGTCCATATCAGGTCACGGGGGATTAAGTAAGTGCTTTTTGCACAATCTGAGAAGAATCAGTCTTGGTGGTATGGGTTGTGGTTTGTGTTTTTATAGTCCTGGCCCTGATGGGCTAGAGACAGGTGGGTGCTGCAGAGCTCATTGGCCAGTTGGTGTCAGTAGAAGATGCCTGACATTGATGCCTGTCTTCTACACAATCAGTATACACTGGTGTTCACACATTTTTCTCTCTCTCATTCATTCATATATATATGTACATAGACACCCACACAGAGAGAAGAGGGCCAACAAAATGGCTCAGCAAGTAAAGTGCAGCCAAACCTGATAACCTGAATTGGGTCCCCAGAATCCTACATGGTAGGAGAAAACCAACCCTCACAAGTACTCTGTGGTTCACCCACACTCACTCAGTTCCCCCAAAAGAAAAAAAGCACAAAAGAATGTATGTGCTGGTAAAAGATCCTAAAGCCTGCCTGTACTAGGTTCATTTTAAGTGGCTTCTTGAGCTTTTTCCTGTCTCTACTCTTGCATTGAAACATTGATTCTCTTGCCTGTCAGCGCCCCCCCCCCCCCGTTATAGCTAGTTCAAAAAGAATAAATTTAAATAATTGTTGCATATAGTTACTTGTACTTAAGTGATTCCTATAATTCTGTTTTTGAGAACAGGGTCTTTTATCTTCTAGGCTGTCTCAAACTCCTTCTAACTTGAGGGTGGCCTTGAAATCATGACCATCCTTTGAATCCCAAGAGCTAGGATTAGAGGCTTATGCCACTATGCTCAGCAGTTGTTTCAGTAATTCCCCAGAAGCTGATTTTCCTAAAAGTGTATTTAATTTTGCTGTGGAGAATAAGATCCAGAGTATCATGCATAGTAGTCAAGTGCCATCTTACCATTGAGCCATTTCCCCAAAACCCTCCTTTAAACTTATAACATTTTTATGTTTCAGATTGTGAATCGGCACGGTCCTGAGGCAGACAGGCATTTATTACGCTGCCTATTTTCACATGTGGATTTCAGTGGCGATGGTAAAAGCAGTGGCAAAGATTTCCATCAGGTATTTAGGGATTACAGAGTTTATAAGAATTACCCCCAATCACTTTGTAAATTTGCAGTTTTGGGCATAATATATGAACATTATGTACAGAATAACATCTAAACATAATCTTGCAATTAATTGTAGCTAAGATGTATTGAGGATTCATCTGTCCTCTAATAATCCACCTGGCTAATATACTGATGGCAGTCTAATTTAGGATTAAGGACCCGCTGCTGGATCTGCCTGGCGAAGGAAGCAGGAGAGGGGACGCCTGCTGGAAACTCAGATGGGCTAGATCAGAATCTGAACTGAATCTCTTTGGCTTGATATTTTTTAGTCTTGTTAGAGTTAATTATATTGTTTTGTGACTTATTAATGAACTCTAATATGGATATTTTGGTTTAACACTTGTTGCTGATACGTTTTATATACCTAAATGGGATTTTACTAGTTTTGATAGTAAAGTTTTACAGCATCTAATATTCATAAGTTCTACTTTTATTTATGTGAGATGATGCTTAATGCTAATAGAAGTCTTTTATTTTTACCTTTTTGAAGACACAGTTTCTGATTCAGGAGTGTGCCTCGCTGATTACAAAGCCAAATTTTATCTCAACATTGTCATATGCCATTGATAATCCATTGCACTACCAGAAGGTTAGTATATTTTTATCTCTAGTAAGATTGTGATAATATCTATTTCTCCCTTTCATTTTTGACGACGGGTCTTTCTGTGTAATCAGGCTACTATTCTGCCTCAGTGCCGGGCTGTTGTAGATATGTAACACCATACTCAACTTGAGTGTGCTCTCTAAAATGACTCTGAGCTTTTGATTGGGGTGGTGGTGGTGTTCATTTTCTTTGCTTTTTTAAGACCCGGTCTCTATGTAGCCCTGGTGCTCAGAGAACTACCTGACTATGGCTCAGGAGTGTTGGGATTTAAGATGTGTGCTACTTACTGCATCTGTACTTCTTCTTTAAAAAAAAAATCTTGTCTCATCTTAAGATTTGAAGGATTAACTTTCTTTTGCACCTTTCTGAGAGAGTTAAGGAAGTTGCATGCTGCTAAGTGGAAACTTGCTAAAGCCTGACTGGGTCAAGGTTTTGTTTTTTGTTTTGTTTTGGTTTGGTTTGGTTTTGGTTTTTTTTTTTTTTTTTTTTTTTGGTTTTTCAAGACAGTGTTTCTCTGTGTAGCCCTGGCTGTCCTGGAACTCACTTTGTAGACCAGGATGGCCTCGAACTCAGAAATCCGCCTGCCTCTGCCTCCCAAGTGCTGGGATTAAAGGCGTGCGCCACCACGCCTGGCATCAGATTGAGTCAAGTATTAAGTATCAGTTTACAGTTCTAGAATATATTAAATTGCTTGTAGTGACCCAGAGTCATGTTGTATGTATATTGTGCCATTATTAGATGAACTAATACATTAAAACTCTGTAAAACATTTGCATCCTTAACAAAATAAAAATGAAAGTTAAATCTTTTTTAAAAATTGTTTCGTTTCAGAGTTTAAAGCCTGCACCCCACTTATTTGCCCAGCTGAGTAAAGTTCTCAAGCTAAGTAAAGTACAAGAGGTGAGTGTCTCAAGGCAGAGTCCTGAGCAGCAACCATAGCTACAGCAGACGTTCGCCTCTGTTAATATAACTCCTTCTTGTTTCAGGTCATTTTTGGTCTTGCCCTTTTGAATTCTTCTAGCCCAGATCTCAGGGGTTTTGGTAAGTCACTTTATCCAGAGTATAAGACTCTTCCTCCCTCCCTTCCCCGCTCCTTCTTCCCCTTTCATCTTTTTTCCTCCCTCCCTTCCTCTTTTCTTTCCTCCCCCCCCCCCCCTTTTTTTTTATTTTTGTGGTGTTAGGGATCAAATCTAGGGCCTTGGACAAGTTATACAAGCAAGACCTCTACCTCTGAGCTACATCCCTGGATTCTTAGTTTTGTTACTTTGGTTTTGTTTGTTTTTGTTTTTTCATAGTGTTCTATATATTTGGTTTTATTTTCTTTTTTGGTTTTTCAAGACTGGGTTTCTCTGAGTAGCACTGGCTGTCCTGAAATTTACTCTGTAGACCAGGCTGGCCTCGAATTCAGAAATCTGCCTGCCTCTGCCTCCCAAGTGCTGGGATTAAAGGATTAAAGGCGTGTGCCACCATTGCCTGGCTAGGTTTTTTTGTTTTTTTTTTTTTAATCATTTATCCACATATGAATGTTTTGCTTTTGTGTATGTGCTTCACTTGTATACCTGGATCCTGAGGAGACCAAAAAAGAGTGTCAGGTCCTTTGGAACTGGTTATGAGATGCCACGCGCCCGCTGCGAGCTGAACCTGGGTGCTCTGCAAGAGTAGCAAATGCTCGTAACTGCAGAACGATCTGTGTGTGTGTGTGTGTGTGTGTGTGTGTGTGTGTGTGTGTGTGTGTGTGTGTGCGCGCGCGTGCTGGGAGTAAAGGTGAGCGCCACCACTACCCACCTGGAACGATCTCTGTAGCTCTTGTTTTTTTAAGGCAATGTTTTGCTTATGTAGCCCAAGCTGGTCTCAAACTCACTAGCCTCCTAAGGCCTAAAATTATAGGTCATGTGCTGCTATGCCTGCCTGCTTTTCTTCTTTTTCTTCTGCTGCTGTTGCTGCTTTTTTCTTCTTTCTTTCTTCTTCCCTCCTCTTCCTCTTCCACTTCCTCCTCTTCCTCTGACCCACTGCCTCATGAGTGCTGAAGTTAAAGGCATGTCCTACCATATCTGGCTCCAACTGTGTTTTTTAAACAATTTTGTTGTGTTATGTTTACATTGTTGTATAACTGATTTCACAACCTTTTCATCTTTTCTTCCCGTTCACCGGTCACTGTCTAAGTAATAGTAATGGTAGAGCTATGTGAAAGCATTGGAGAGGCAAAGTGAATTATGGTGCATACAAAAGGTGGTTATTTAGATATTTATTTTTTACCTATTATGGTATAAAAGTAACTTGGTTTATTTGACTTTCAGCTGCCCAGTTTATCAAACAGAAGCTTCCAGATCTTCTGCGTTCTTACATTGACGCAGACGTCAGTGGAAATCAAGAAGGTGGCTTCCAAGATATAGCAATAGAGGTCCTACACCTCCTACTCTCCCATCTCCTCTTTGGGCAGAAGGGAGCCTTTGGAGTTGGACAGGAACAGATAGACGCTTTTCTTAAGACACTACGCAGAGGTAAGGCATAGCCATCATCGGTGGTCATAAGCTACGATTAAAAAAAGGCATATTGGTATATAAGTGAGGATGAAGATTTCCTGTTCCTTGTTTTTAGTCCTATAACAAATGACGAATTTTAAATATAAAAGCGTTACTAGACCTTTGTTAAAGAATAAGTATAAAGTAAGCCTTACTCCCATCTGTGATGTTTTTGTTGTTTAAGTACAATCACAGGTGAGAGTAGGCAGTGCTCTTTGCTGCCTTTTCTCCCCTATAGGAAGACTACATTATAGTAATAGGCTACTTTTAATTTGAAAGGTTGGCCACTTTTGTTTTGTTTTTTGTTTTTTGGGACAGGGTTTCTCTGTGTAACTCTGGCTGTCCTCTGTATTCTGTAGTCTAGGCTGGTCTGAAACTTAAGAGATCTGCCTTCCTGCCTCTGTCTTTCCAGTGCTGGGATTAAAGGCTTACATTACCCTGTCAAGCTAGGTTGACCTCTTTTGATAATACTTGTAGTATTTTCTAGGCAGTTGGCTTTGTAATTCAATATCAATAAATCCCCAGCCTCCCAGTCCTTCAAAAAGATAAATATAGATATGATTTACTTCCTACTGTTTGTATAGTTTAAGCTGCATCAACTTTTTCAGACACAAGAAGCTTTTACTGTAATGGATTCTGTTCCTCATATTATTTTGCTGTGAAAAGCTTAATATATGGTAATGAACTGACAAACAGGTACTGGAATCTACACAGGAAAAGTTAAAGAGTATACACGTAAGCAGTTGCTCTGAGATCCCCAAAGATTCAGATCCTAGGGTTGTCTTGAGGTCATAATGTGGCGTAGCTTGGGAAAATTCAAAAATTTTTGTTTTGTTTTGTTTTTCAAGACAACCCTCTCTGTATAGCCCAGGCTGGCCTTGAACTCAGAAATCCGCCTGCCCATGCCTCCCAAGTGCTAAGATTAAAGGCGTGCGCCACCATTGCCTTGTGGCAGTATCTTTTTATGTAGTTCTTGACCTCACAGAGACCTGCCACACACAGCTCTTAACCTGCGTGGTTTTGAGAATGAACTTGCAGAATTGGGATTGAAGAGATTTTAGAGGAAATAACAGAAGGAGAGATTTCCATTTATGTGTTGCTGAGCATTGCACCCAAGGCCTCGGGTATCATATGGAGTACGATGTGCTGCATTCTTAGCCTCGAGATTGTTGTTTTTAGTTGCTTAATAGTTGCATTCTCTCTCTCTCTCTTCAGATTTTCCCCAAGAACGCTGTCCTGTGGTGCTTGCACCACTTTTATACCCTGAAAAACGGGACATTCTAATGGACAGGATTTTGCCTGATTCTGGAGGGGTAGCTAAAACCATGATGGAGAGCTCGCTAGCTGACTTCATGCAGGAAGTGGGCTATGGTTTTTGTGCAAGGTTGGTAGGAAGACATACCAGATTCTAAAATTTAGGAACCATGGTCTTGGTTTAGTCACTGGGATAGTCCTGTTTTATCATCATGCACATACTTTACTATTTTAAATTAAATTTCTAGAAGCAACATGAAAAGAATGGGTACATTTTCAAGGGTTTTCAAGTATTGAGTAAAGAGATTCACTTCTATATGCCATATTTATTTTGATGTTGGTAAGAGAACCCAGCTGAGAAAGGTGTTGTGTTTCATCTTTGGAACCCATTTGATGGGAGGAAAGAGTAGACTTGAGCCAAGTTGTCCTCTGATATCCACACAGAACAGTATGCGTGCTTGTGTGTGTGTACTCCAGTGTGCACACAAAGGCTGTAATTTTAAAAATGAAGTTAATTAATACTAAAAATGGAAGTTACTTTTTTTTTTTAAGATTTATTTATTATTATAAATAAGTACACTTGTAGCTGTCTTCTGTCACACCAGAAGAGGGCATCAGATCTCATTATGGATGGTTGTGAGCCACCATGTGGCTGCTGGGACATGAACTCAGCACCTTCTGAAGAGCGGTCAGTGAGTTAGTGCTCTTAGCCACTGAGCCATCTCACCAGCCCCAAAGTTACTGTTTTTAAGCTAATGATTCATGTTTCTAGTTGCATAAAAGTAAAACAAAACATTAAATTTCCCTGTTAAGTGTTTCCTTCATACTACCTCTTCATTTATTAGTAGCCTATTTTAGTCATGGTGTATGAGGTGGGAGGTAGCATATTTTTAAAGTGATATTTTTGTTTCAGTATTGAAGAATGTCGCAATATAATCATGCAGTTTGGTGTTCGGGAGGTCACAGCTGCCCAGGTTGCCAGGGTTTTGGGAATGATGGCTCGGACTCATTCAGGATTAACAGACGGAATTCCATTACAGGTTTGTTGAATTCAACTGTTATACCAAAAGACTTTTTATTCTGTTTATTAAAGTGCAATATGATTGATTGATCTAAAGATGAGAGGAAATCATTTGTTAGTTGATTTACTTATTTATAGTTTCACTTTTACAGAGCATCTCTGCTCCTGGCAGTGGGATCTGGAGTGACGGAAAAGATAAAAGCGAGGGGGCACAAGCACACACGTGGAATGTTGAGGTTTTGATTGATGTTCTTAAAGAGCTGGTGAGTGGTTGTGGTCAGGGCTTTGGATTCATAGTACCACTGTATTCCCCGGGGCGGGGGGTGTGTGTGTGTGTGTTCTTGTGTGTTTTATAAATTCGATGGCAGTTAAATAAGAGCAAAAGTGTACTATTTCAGCTGTATTAGATCAGAAAGCACCAAGAGCATTTACAATGATTATATTTTAAGCAATACATAATCAAATTTAAACCCTCTTTTTGAAACTATCTTACTGAATTTAGAACAATTGCTTTAGGTAGGTTTTCTGGCCAGTGACCTCTATAGATCTACTACCTCTTGTGTTGTCCCAACCCCACCTGTCCATTGATGATGACAGATATATGCAGCCATGTCCAAATGTTTTGGAGGTGCTAGATGTTGGACTCAGGTTTTCTGTTCTTGAAACTGACACAAGTAAGCTATCTGTAGACTCTACTTTTACGGTTCTGAATTGAAATGGTAAATTGTTTTTGTTTATTTCTTTGTTTTTTTGATTTTTGAACCACCACAGCCCGGGAGTAAATTGAATAAGGCTGTTCTTTTGACAGGTTCTGAGATAGGCTAACTCACTGCAAAGTAATAAGTAACGAATTATTGAGAAGGTAGCATGAATTCTTTTTGTAAATTCAACAAAATAGTTTTTATTATACATTGATTGATCTTTTTCTATTTTTGATTATTCAGAAACTAATTGGCTTTCCATGCAAAGAAAAAAAACTGAGATGAAAATGTGAAAGTGCTTAAGTAAAACATAAAGGGCAAATTAGATACCATGAGTAGGAAGGATCAATGACATTTATGCAGCAGAAGAATAGTGGATTCAAATAGAACACCTTACTGATACAAAGGACAAACTATGAGAATTACAGATTATAGTTTGGAATGGCTGTAAGTCTGAGGTAGGAGTATTGCACTATTGGAGACCAGCCTGATGTGCACAGCAAGCTTCAGGCTACCTAGGTGCCATCACATGAGAAAAACTGAACAAATGGTCAGACTTCCTGTTACTTAGTGTGCAATTGGGAATTTAACTTCGCTAACATGCTGAAAGCTGTGTTTAGTCTCAGCATAGCAGAGAAGACAAACCTTAATCTTCAGCCTGAAGCTACGTAGAAAGGAATGCTCTTGGAGCACCTTGATTCTACCTCCTGAGTTCTGGGACAACAGACATGCACCACTAACCCTAGCAATATCCGTATAGACTTGGTGGGTTAGTAAGAATTGAATCTAAGACTTCATATATGTTATTCTTACAAGGTATCAAGGTATCTGGTCTATTTCTCATTTTTAGTTTTCCATGTTTGCAACTTTCAAGGAAGACCCAGTTACAGAGAACCATGGTATCCTCTCATAATATCGCTACTAACAGAATTAGTATTCCAGTTATTTAGTTACTCGTAGTATTGGGGTCAAAGCCAATGCCTTGGGTTTTGTGTGTTAATAGGCACATGTGTCTGTTTGGTAGTCAGAGTTGATGTTTGTTGTTGATGCTCTTTTCATAAATCGCTTTCCACTTTATGGTTGTGTGTGTGTGTGTGTGTGTGTGTGTGTGTGTGTGTGTGTATGAATGCAGACTTGCACATGACAGTCAGAAGACATCTTTATATGTTAGTCATTGCTTTCTACCTTGTCTGAGGCTATATACCACATTTTTCTTGTTTGCTACTGCTGTCTCCAGTCTGGGTAGTTCAGACTTTGTTTCCAGTTTTGCTGAAGGAACACTGGGATTATAGGACTAATTATATCGTAACATCGCTGATTCTGGGGTTTCAAACTCAGTGCAAAGCAAGTAACCGCTTTAGCCATTTATCTAGCCTTTCACCACCCCCCCCCCCCCCCCTTTTTTTTTTTTTTAAAGACAGGGTTTCTTTTTTTTTTTTTTTTTTTTGTTTTTCGAGACAGGGTTTCTCTTTATAGCTCTGGCTGTCCTGGCACTCACTTTGTAGACCAGGCTGGCCTCGAACTCAGAAATCCGCCTGCCTCTGCCTCCCAAGTGCTGGGATTAAAGGCGTGCGCCACCACGCCCGGCTAAGACAGGGTTTCTTGTTCTGCCTACAGCTAGCTGATCAAGGTTTCCTGGCCGGTGAGCTCTAGGCACTGTTTCTTTAGCACTGAGATTGTAGACATGCAAAGCTTTGTTTGAGAGAAGGCTCATTTGCTTTTGCTTCCAAAGTGCTGGGATTAAAGGTGTACACCATCATGCCCAGCTTTGACTTTCAGTTGAGATTTCTCCTTAGGCTCAACCTTCTTAATACTTTGTCCCTTTAACACAGTTCCTCATTATGTGGTGTCATCCCCACCACCACCATAAAGTCATTTTTGTTGCTATTACTGTAGTTTTGGTAACATTACAAATTGTATTGTGAATAATTCCAATGGTCTTAGGCAACTCCTGTGAAAGGGATTGGATAGAGTAGCCACCCACATGTTGAAAAGTGCTGCTGTATGTAGTTCCTTATGGTTTTTTCTTTTTCCTTTTATTTTTAACCATATTTTTGTGTTATTTCCTCCTTGCTTTGGTTTTGAAACAGTATCTGATGTGGCTTAGGTATCTGATGTTGCTTCTTTATGCTTATTTCTTAGAACTTTGATTTTGATGGAATTCTTGAAGTTCCCATGGTGGCTTAGAACTTGTAATCCACATTTCTTAGTAGTGTTTCTCTGTTGCTTAACAAGGAGTGACATTCTGAGAATTGTTTTATTAGGTCATTTTCTCACTGCAATCAGAATAGTGTGTACTAATAAATACAAGTCTAGGAGGAATAGTCTATGTTGCTGAGTACTTGCCCTCTTCCTCCATCATATTCAAATAGTATATTAGTTCTGAGTACTGTGGATAGCTGTACCACAATGGCATGTGGTTGTCTACCCAAACATAGGAAAATTACAATGTGAAAAAATAAGTATGGCTGTGGATGTAGTTTAGCAGTAGTGCACTTGTATTGTGAAGGCTCAGGTTATAAGTATGTGTACTTTATTATTAGACTTCTGTTTTTGGTTCATTCTTCCCCCTCTTTTTTTATTTTTTATTAAATACTAGACAGGAATTTCTTTGTGGTAGCCCTGGCCATCCTTGGACTTCTGTACAGACCAGGCTGGCCTGGAACTCACAAAGATGCCTTGCTCTGCCTCTGGGGGTTGTGCTTACACAGACGAGCACCACCATACCTGGCTTGTTAGACTTTTTAGATATTCTATTTTGAAGATGAGCTAGAGAGATATCTGGCTGAGAGATTTAGAGCACTTGCTGTTCTTCTAGAAGACCTCCATTTGGTTCCCAACACTTATGTGATGGCTCATAACGGCCTGTAACTCAAGTTTAAGAGTGTTGGGTGCCTTCTTCTGACCTTTATGGAAACTGTACCATGTACATGATACATACATGCAAGCAAAGTACTCACAGAACATAAAAGTAAATCTTAAGAAAATGTTTATTTTAAAAGATTTTTAATAGAACTTGTGATATATAATTTACTGAATAAGGCCCTAGGTTCAGTCTCCAGCTCCACTAAAATGTGTACATTTTAATCTATTATAACTTTAGACTATAGTGGTATTATTATATTGAGACGGTCCCACTGTAGCACGGGTGGAGTGGGAGCTCTTGATTTTTTTTCTTGTCATTCTACTAAATGCTGAAATAATGAAGATGCTGTTATGCCCAGCTAATTTTTTGTTGTTGTTGTTTTTTGAGACAGGGTTTCTTTCTCTGTGTAGCTCTGGCTGTCCTGGAACTCACTCTGTAGACCAGGCTGGCCTCAAACTCAGAAATCTGCCTGCCTCTGCCTCCCAAGTGCTGGGATTGCAGGCATGCGCCACCACTGCCTGGCTTCATGTAGACTTGTAATCACACTAAATTTGTAACACATACATAGTGCAATGGTACAAACCTTCGGAAAGGCTTTTGAGAAATTGGCAACCTTACCAGAAGTAGGCCTGTGGCATTTTACTCCTTTTTCATTGTGCTTCAGTTTGGAAGCAGATAATGCATCAGTACAGACTAAAAAAAAAAAAAAACCTGTTTTTTGAGGTACATGTATCCAGACTTTATAAGAAACAGGCCACAGTGGTAAACACCTTTAACCCCAACACTTGGGGGAAGAGACAGACAGGCTGATTTCTGAGTTCAAGGCCAGCCTGATCAAGTAGTGAGTTGTAGGCTGTCGGGCTGAAATTTTTTATATAACATGAGATCCAGTCTGGGAAAGAGTGAAAATGAAACGACATGAAAAAAAACCTCACAAAGAAGATTGTTGAAATCTGTTATACATCTTTGGTATTGATGGATATTCTAAATAGAATACTCTGAATTTCAAAATTATTTTGACCTTTAACTTTGAAATGTTTTCATCTTTTTAGAACCCGAGTTTGAATTTCAAGGAAGTAACTTATGAACTGGACCATCCTGGATTTCAGATTCGTGACAGCAAAGGACTTCACAATGTGGTTTATGGCATTCAAAGGGGTCTGGGCATGGAAGTGTTTCCAGTAGATTTTATATATAGGCCTTGGAAACATGCAGAAGGCCAGGTAAGAATAGAGTGATGCTTAGCTATAGAATCAAGAAAAAATAAATCTTAGGGCAGTTTACCTATTGATCGCAATATTATATTTATTTTGCACAGGTTAGGGAAGCTTGCATGTCATCTGGTTTATATTTGTATTTTCACAGTTTTAGAACTGATCAGAGTTCTTTTTTTTTTTTTTCCAGAGTTCTTTAAGGTGTAGTAGCCAACCTTTTCTAATTTGATGATGTTTATCTCCCAAGACCATCTTATTGTTCTATCCCATCTTTCTGAATTCCCTGGTTTTCAAAGGGCAGACATTCCCTGCTCCGTCCGGCCTTGTTTTTGAAGGGCGTGTATCTAACAACCTTGAGATGAGCTTCATGAACGTGGTTCATATGTTTTCAGCATCCCACGTTCTCTTGTGGCACTTAAGGACTTTGTCTTCTTTTCCAGCTCTCCTTCATCCAGCATTCCCTGATAAACCCAGAGGTCTTCTGTTTTGCTGACTACCCCTGTCACACTGTTGCCACTGATATTTTGAAAGCACCACCAGAGGATGACAATCGAGAAATTGCCACATGGTAAACATTCCTGCGCTTTTGAAATACAGAAGCTCATACTGAGCACATAACACTGTTAAGATAGTCAAAGAAAATTAATTTATTTTTAAAGTTTATTATATATAGTGGTCTGCCTGCATATATGCCTACAAATCAGAAGAGGGCACCAGATCTCAATATAGATGATTGTGATCCACTATGTGGTGACTAGGAATTAAACTCATGATCTCTGGAAGAATAGTCAGAGGTTAAGAGTTTTTAACCTATGTATCATCTTTCCAGCTTGGAAATTTTATTTTTAACGAAGTGACTTAATAAAGTTTTTTATAAAGGATGTTGAGTAAAAATTATTTTTTTTAGTTATTGTCACTAGTTAAATTTTTGTTTTTGTGAGGCTGATATTTAGGTATTTTCCACATTTAAATCTTATTTGGCTTAGTAGGTATTTTTGTAGGCATTTCAGTGACAGAATGAAGACACAGGCTAAACACATTTTTTAGTTGTATTAAGTTCTCTCAAGTTATTTTTTGCCATTGATTTATCATTTGTTTTCTAGAACAGTCCATGTCTTCCGTTTTCCTAATGGACTAAATGTAGAGTTAGATTATTAGATCTAATTTAAGCCATCCAGATTCTAATTAGTTTGTTATGGACTTCACAGTTGCATCATACTGAAATCTTTCCAGTGTTAAGTGTTAAGGTTGTATTTTTGATATAACTTTATCATATGAAGTATGTCTTATTAATATATTTAGGATTTTTAGCTTTTGTGAAATCTCATTTGTTTTTTCATCCCATTCATAAAAATCTTGGTAGTAAAGAACCAATGATTATGCAAATTACTTATTGGTTGTTAGTTTGATTTCTTTTAAAATTAATCTATAGGCATAGCAGCATGCCCCCTCCCAACATATCCAATGCATTCTGAAACCAAGGACTTTACACGTTTAGGCAAGTATTTTCCTCCCTTGCATGTAGTTTTAAAAATCCACAGCAGCCACTTAAGAATATTCTCTAATACCAAGGCTTGGTAGAAATGTGATGTGGGTAGTTAAATTCTGTAGCAGATGTCACCTAGTCTGGAGTGAATTTGAAGGCTAGAGATATAGCTCATTATCAAAGTGCTTTTAAGGACATGGATTTAGTGCCCAGTATTCAGGGAAAACAAGGCATTTTTAAAAGTATAGTTGATATTGTTAGTGATCTCAGGCATTTCCCGTTCATTTCCTTAGGAAAAGCTTGGATTTGATTGAGTCTCTGCTGAGGCTTGCAGAGGTCGGGCAGTATGAGCAAGTGAAGCAACTCTTCAGCTTCCCCATCAAGCACTGCCCGGACATGCTGGTGCTGGCCTTACTCCAGATCAACACTTCCTGGCACACCCTACGCCATGAACTCATCTCTACTTTGATGCCAATTTTCCTTGGAAACCATCCTAACTCTGCCATTATTTTGCACTATGCATGGCATGGGCAGGTAAGACAAATAAGCAGTTTTTCATTTCAGTTATTGACAGTCTTAAATCTTGGAGTTTCCTGTTTCTAGTGATGGTGTAGCAGTTAAAGACTGCTTGCTGCTCTTTCAGAGGACCTGGGCTCAGTTCCCAGCATCCACGCAGCAGCTAACAACCATCCATAACACAAGTTCTTGGGCAGCCAGCATCCTCTTCTGACCTCCAGTGGTATTAGGCATACACATGATGCCCAAAACATCTAACAATCACATAAGATAAATTTAAAAATGAAACATCTCAGTGTTCTAATAGACAGATTTATTATCATCAAACATGTTTTTAATCTTAGATCCTATTGTCATTTCTATGTAGATATTAAAACTTAGCATCCTTAAAACTTGCTACTTGGTATGACACATATCCCATTGACATCCATGAAGAGCTTACTTATTTATTATGACAGTGCAAGGTCCTGGTCCTAATTTCAGCAAAAAATTAGGAAAATCACAAAAGAATCTTTTGTTTTGGAGTCAAGAGTCACATGTATTCCAGGCTGGACTGGAAACTCCTATGTAGAAGGATGATGACTTTCAGATTTTGTAGCACAGGGTTTTAAGTTTGTTAAGAAAGCAGGTTAGCTATATCATATCCCCTAGCCCAGAGATAGCTTTACATGCCACTTGTCATCTTTCCTAATTAGATATATAATAACAAATAACATAAATGAACAAATAAAAACATTTTTATTACTTTTCCGAGACATTGTCTCTAGGTTTTGGTGTGGTTGTGGTGTGTATATGCTTAGTGTACTTGCATTCAGAGGATTAGGCTATCTTACCCTGCTTCATCTTTCTCTTCCTTTAACCTAGAGCTAGCCTGGCAGCCAGCAATCCCAGCGAGCTTCCTGTTTCCACTCTTAAATTGCAGGGTTATAGTCATGCAGGTACTGGAATTCAGACTTAGATACTCATGTTTTCAAAGCAATCACTTTTACCTGTTGAATGGTTTCTCTGTCCCTACACCCCTAATTTTATAGACTAAACTTGCCCCTATCGCCCACAAAGGAAAAAAATGGTCTCTGCCTGCTCCAGAACTCTTTTGAGTGCTAGTATTGCAGGAATGTGCACCTGCCTTAACATTTTCCCCCCTCTTTTATTTTGTCACGTTTTTAAGTCTTTTCATGCAGGGTCCCTTGATGCGTCAGATAGAAGCACTAAGGCCAGAGTAATCATGAGCGCATGTGCTGCATGCTGAAGTGACAGGTGCACAGCAGGCCACTTGGCTGCTTATATCTTACTTTGTGTTTGAAAATGAATAAGCAGACTTACATGTTCATAGAAAACGTAGTTTTTTTTTAGTTGTTGACCAGGTTTGGGAAGGTGTAAAGAATGTTACTATAATTAATTGGTGCTTGAGCCTGACTGTCAGTCTCTGTATTGACACATTTTTCTTTTATGAGTAGAACATGGAAAATTAGCTGGGTATATTAATAATACCTACCAAATGGCTAACATGGTTCCTGTTAATGTTCCCTCCTCTTTTCTTAGGGGCAGTCTCCATCAATTCGCCAACTTATAATGCATGCAATGGCAGAATGGTACATGAGAGGGGAGCAGTATGATCAGGCCAAATTGTCTCGAATACTTGACGTGGCCCAGGACTTGAAGGTGACTTCAGAGGGTCAACAGCGCTTTACTAAAATGTGTTAGGAATATTTACATGTAACTAGCTCATTCGAATTAAGATTTAGATGCTTAAACATTGAAAGTTAACAAGGAGAATAATTTTAGATAGGTAAATCTGTCCTAAAGGCTGGTTTTGTTTGCTTGTTTTGGTGGCATTCAGAATCAGGCACTTTGACATGGTAGGGAAACACTCCAGCACCCAGCTATATGACTAGTCTTGCAAGAGGTTTTTTTTTTTTTTTAAAGCAGTTAATGATTGGTCATGAGTAATCTATAATATATAATTTTGTAGAAAGTAGGTTAATTTCAACTTCGTTGCAAACTTGTTACAGTATTCTGCTAGTTATCCAAGGTATTATTAATCACTGTTAATATAAGTGATATAGTTGTGTTTAGATATCAGAAGCTTGCATGCAGATGCTAAAATTTGGGAAGGGACAGTATTTGTACCCTTGCTTTGCTCTTGATATTGTTAATTGAAAAAGAGCCAAGTAGTTAACTTATGAAGGTAGGCATGAGTTGACCTTTTTAAATAGGGCTTTAATTCTAAATAGAGTACTCCCTTAAAAAACTGACCAAGCAAAGAGTAGATTTTTTTTAATAGACATGTTTTTAAGACAGGAATTAGAAAATAGTACAAAAAAATGGCTATCACTGGACTTTGCACATGTTTCTCTTTAGGCCCTGTCGATGCTGCTGAATGGCACTCCATTTGCCTTTGTCATTGACCTTGCTGCACTCGCTTCCCGGCGGGAATACCTCAAACTTGACAAGTGGCTAACGGATAAGATAAGAGAGCATGGGGTAAGCAGTGTGCAGGAGATGTTCATTTCTTTCCAAAACTGGGATCTAAACTGTCTTAGAAAAAACATAATATAAAAAGGATGTTAGGGAATTGAACTCATGACCTGGTACATGCTAGGCCACCCCAAAAAGATGATATCTAATATGTTGGTCTTTGTAGATGGTAGTTAATTGTGTTTAGAAAGTTTTTAAAATAGATGTAAAATACACTGAAGCCTTTTCTTTTTTTAGGAGCCTTTTATACAAGCATGTATGACTTTTTTAAAGAGAAGGTGCCCTTCTATTTTGGGTGGACTTGCCCCAGAGAAAGATCAGCCCAAAAGTGCTCAACTTCCCGCTGAAACTCTGGCAACAATGTTGGCTTGTCTGCAGGCTTGTGCAGGGTAAGAAGAATATGCTTGGGGATACTTGGAAATTGCGTTATTGTGCCGGGCTTGGTGTGGTTTCTACCAATTACCAAGACACTCAGGAGGTAGACACTGATGGATCATTATGAATTTTGAGGCCAGTTTAGTCTTGATTGAATTCATGACCTGCCAGGGTATGTGGAAAGGCACTGTCTTAATCAAGACAACCAATCAAAAATTATGTCTAATCACCTTTGGTCCAAAAGTGACATTGTGAGACCAAGGGCAGGTGAGTGAATCTCTTTAGTTCCTGGCCACCCAAGGAGAATAGTGAGACCTAGTCTTGAAAGAAAAGAAAATCTTTTGGTTTTTAGTCCCAGGGTATTACAGTGTTAACAGTGTGTTGTAGCACCACTCTTGAATGAGAATGTTGGCTTTCTTTGACCTATCTTCTTTAAAAAAGCCATGTTATATGGGTTTATTTATAGATTAATTCTTCTGTGAAATTACATAAATGACTTCTTATTGGTATACCATCCTGTCTTAATTAAATCACCCTTTTGGTAAACACTGATATTTCAGCTAATTAGGTGCCTTCCAACTTTTTTTTTAAGTTCCTTGAATTTTTATGTGACTTTCGAGGTCATTTAGTACATCCCTACAGAATAGCAGAGCTGCTTTGGGAGTCACAGTTTATGTGTTTCATTGTTAGCTCATAGTAGGGCCTTGAAGAACTATTTTAAAACAAGTGATTGAGATTTTACTAGGAGTGATATATAGATAAAAGTTTATAGAAAACAGGTTAGGGGGTAAATTGTAGTCCTAATAAAGTTAGAACCTTCAGTACACGAATCTGGGATGTCTTTGTATTTTAGTTCTTTGATATTTTGATATTTTTGATGTACAAAACTTCTTTGCTGTTTGAAACAGTTTTTAAAGGTTTATTTATTTATTTTTATGTATTTTTTTATGAATATGAGTACACTGTAGCTATCTTCAGACATACCAGAAGAGGGCATTACAGATGGTTGTGAGCCACCATGTGGTTGCTGGCAATTGAACTCGGGACCTCTGGAAGAGAAGTCAGTGCTCTTAACCACTGAGCCATCTCTCCAGCTTTGTTTGAAACAATTTTATTTAAAAAATTATAATGATTGCTGGATATTTTATACAAGATTGTGTTATCTGTAAATGTAGACAGCTTTCTGATACCCCGCCCCCTCCTTTTTTCCTTCCTGAGGCAGGGTTTGTCTGTATATACCTGGCTGTCCTGGAGCTAACTCTATAGAGCAGGCAGGCTTCAAACTCAGAAATCCACCTGCCTCTGCCTCCCAAGTGCTGGGATTAAAGGTGTGGGCCACCAGCTTCTAATTCACTTTCTGATTTTATAATCTGGGTGTTTCTCATTCCTTTCTGTCTTTCCTTTTTTAGATTTTATTTATTTTTTATACACCAGTGCTCTATCCGCATCTATGCCTACATGCTAGAATATCCCATTACAGATGGCTGTGAGCCACCATGTGGTTGCTGGGAATCGAACTCAGGACCTCTGGAAGAGCAGACAGAGCTCTCAACCACTGAACCATCTTCCCGGCCCAGTGTTTCTCCTTTCTTTTCCTTCCTTCCTTCCTTCCTTCCTTCCTTCCTTCCTTCCTTCCTTCCTTCCTTCCTTCCTTCCTTCCTTCCTGATTTATTTTATGCATATGAGTATACTGTAGCTGTTTTCAAACACACCAGAAGAGGGCACCAGATCCCATCACAGTCGTGAGCCTCCATGTGGGTGCTTAGAAGCACTGGAAGAGCAGTCAGTGCCCTTAACTACTGAGCCACCTCCTGCCCCTTTTTACTCTTTCTTTTTTTTCTCTTCTCTTCTCTTCTCTTCTCTTCTCTTCTCTTCTCTTCTCTTCTCTTCTCTTCTCTTCTCTTCTCTTCTCTTCTCTTCTCTCTCTTCTCTTTTCTTTCTTTCTTTTTTTTTTAAATGGTAGGAATTCTTGTCCCGTTCCTGATTTTGGACAAAGTGTTAAGTCCTTTATGGTATTGATACCTGTGGGGTTTCATAGGTTTTGTTTTTCAGGATAAATTCCCTCTGCCTTTTAGGCTTTTTTGGAGGAGGATCGGGAGGAGGAGATCTTATTTTTCCTTTATGGCATTTGCATAAAGTGTCAACTATATTGCACTGACTGACTTTTAACTACTAAAGCAATCCTTTTGTCTTAACCTCCTGAGTCTGAGGATTACTGCCCTAGTTTGTGTGGTTATTATGAAAGCGTTTTGTCAAAAGATCTTTGTGCTGTTTGAGAACATTGTCAAATGATTTTTGTTTTTATTCTTGTATGTGATTTCTTATTGTGGAAGTGAGCTTTTGAATCTTACTATTAAGATCATATGGTAGTTCTGAATATGTATTTTCAGTATTTTCAGTATGCTATTGATGTTTATTACTGTTATCATTTTAAAGAATCAAGGTCTTTCTGTGTCAGCTTGGATTTAAGCAGTATATTGGCTTGAGACCCTTGACCGCTAGAGATCTTATTTAGGCTTGTTTTGCTCCCATTCTCCAATGGCCACTAGTTAAAAAAGAAAAAAAAATCTTTTATTCAGTAGCTGAAATGTCTTAGACAAGATACAGTTTTGCCAGAAGTTTTGAAGATAACCTAGTGTTGAGAAAATCATGTTGGTAAGTGGCAGATGCAAGGGGGTGGTGGACAGTTGTAGGCATGTGCTGCAGAGCATAGTTTTTGGTGATCAGAGTGGTCTCTTTAGGCATTCTGGGAAATAGCAAGTATATCTCACTTTTCTTCTCCTTGTAGGAGTGTTTCTCAAGAGTTATCAGAGACCATCCTCACCATGGTAGCCAATTGCAGTAATGTAATGAATAAGGCCAGACAGCCACCACCTGGAGTTATGCCAAAAGGTCGCCCTCCTAGTGCTAGCAGCTTAGATGCCATTTCTCCTGTTCAGGTAACAGTTTCTTCTTATTTTTGTTCATAGATTGAGAATAGACCAAACACCTGCATCTTTAGTAACAGCTTGAGTTTATTTTACTTCAGATACCTGCATGTGTAACATATTTGAAAGAAGATCCTTCCATAGGCAGTATAATTGAGAATAGACTTTAATAATCACAAAGAACATGACTGAGAGAAAAGATAAAATCATTTATATAGGTAGATGGAGAGGGTTTCTTTATAAAATTAGAGTTACACTCTTGGGAGAATCGGCACTGCCTTTGAATCTGATGTGTCTTGTTTGTAGCTTCACGGGCCAAGCAACAGTACTAGAGCATAACGACTTGTTATAACTGGGCTCTTCAGCTCGCAACTGAACTGCTCTTTTAAAAACAAGGTACATTTCAGTTACTCCCTGACATCGCCCACCCCATTCTCTTTGGGAGCAACATATTCCACTTTGGTTTCAGATGCACTAAATGGCAGATTGGGGTTTAAGGAAGGAAAGCTCTTAGAGACTCTTTCTTCAGTGTCTCCCTCCTAAGGCATTTGCTTGTCATTTCCCATACTCATGAGGGTGTGAACTGGCATCATAACTACAGTGCTTGGAGTGCTGTTATTTTTTTATTTATTTATTTTTACAGAAAAATTCAAATTAATTTATTGTTTTTATAGAGTATCACAGAATGCTGTTATATTTGATTTATTTTCCAGCCAGCGAGTTGCTCATATAATCTTATTTTCAAATATAAAACCTAAAACAGCAGTAAGTTATTTGAAAATAAGTAAAAGAAGTAGTAAGAGTCTCACTTAGATTAGGACCTCTGTTGTGCCTGATGGACAGATCCTCTGAGTTAACTTTACCGCATGGATTGCTGTTATTAGATTTAAAAAATTTCTGCAAATAGCATATTTTGTTTTTGTTGTTTCTTTTTGAACTCTGAAAATTATAAAATTTGATGATATGTTTTAAGTGAAATATTCTTTTGTAAGTAAAATGAGGCTGGAGTTAGTTTTGATTTATAATACTATAACATTTGCCCCATGTTACTACTAAAAGTTTAGTAGTCAAACAATAGGGAGGATAGTTATCTTGTCAGTTGTGTCATCTCCTATGGCTCTGGTACTTTATGGCAGGGCTTAACTCTTTAAACGTATGTCTTGTATGAAAAATGATTAGCAGACTTGTTGATACTGTTACACTTGTTACAATTGTGTGGGTGTTAAAGTGTTCAAAGTATAAAGCTATTATTATGACTTAATATGCGTCTTCTGCCGTAATTTGTTTTTCCTCAAAACATGTGTAATGCACATTTGTTTTTCTTTAGATTGACCCTCTTGCTGGAATGGCATCTCTTAGTATAGGTGGTTCAGCTGCCCCTCACACCCAGAGCATGCAGGGTTTTCCTCCAAATTTGGGTTCTGCGTTCAGTACCCCTCAGTCACCAGCAAAAGCATTTCCACCACTTTCAACCCCAAATCAAACAACGGCCTTCAGTGGTATTGGAGGACTCTCCTCACAGCTTCCAGGTGAGGGGAGTTGGGTACGGTCAGAATCATTTGTATATATTTTATTGTGCCTAATTAGTGTATACTAAAGGATTTGAAAGGAAAATAGGCAAAATGTGAAAGCTATGTATATCTACGTCCTGCATTGGGGAGAAGGAAACATACTGTCTAATTTTGTTCCTTTTAATGGAAATAAGTGATTAGGATTTTCTGTTTTGTGTGGGGTGCTGGTTGTTTAATACTGGGGCGGTCACGTGCTAATTGTGTGAATTCAGCGTTATGAAAAGACTGTGCATACCAAATTCAAATTTTTGTTTTGCCTAACTTATACAATACCCACATAGAAAATACTGTTGTATCTTTTAAAACCCTCTAAATTCCTTCTCCTTGATCTTGTTGATTTGTAATTTAATATTGAAGTAAATGTTCATATATTTCTTTCTCCTTCTACATGCTTCTCTTGGGCAGGCTCTAAGGGTTAGCACACTAAAGCCAAGGAGGATCATTATGGAGCGGCTTAGTTACTGCTGCTGGGTGGCTTTAGACCTGATGAATAATTTACTTAAGCTGAGATCACTGTGATATTAAAGCCTTCTTAGCCCAGATGTAACTATTAGCCTTTGTGGTTTTCATTGTTGGTATTTGCTTGTTAGTTTTAGGGTTAGAGTTGAGATGATTAAATAGAGAAATCCTAACTCATGATAATAATTATGAAACAATTGCATGAAATTCTTTAATACTATAAATGATAGGGCTGGTGGAATGGCTCAGTGGAAAAGTCTCTTGGACACGCGAGCCTGGAGATGGGAGTCTGTCTGCTCCTCTGGCCTGTGTCCTCTCACCCTCACACTTGTGTGGCGGTGTGGCAGTGTACCAGCCTCAGACATGCCTGCACTCAGACAGACGTGCATCGTGTGCACACAATAAGTTTAACTGTTCCTTGAAATGAAGTACTGACTAAACTTCTGGCTGCCCTCATTCTCTCTAGTAGGTGGTCTTGGCACAGGAAGCCTGACTGGCATAGGAACTGGGGCCCTTGGACTTCCTGCAGTGAACAATGATCCTTTTGTACAGAGGAAACTGGGCACCTCTGGACTCAACCAGCCTACATTCCAGCAGAGTAAGATGAAACCTTGTAAGTGGTAGTGTTGTCTGTGATTGTGAAGTGTGACTGACAAATGTAAAAATTTCATTTTATTTTCTGTTATCCTTAGAATTATGTTGCTAATACTGACTTGTATGTTGATAATAGGGTCATTATTGCATTAGATATGTCCTTAGACTTGTGGGAATACACAAATTCAAAACAATAAAACTAAAGCTATCGCTCCACCTGTACTGGATTGCCAGAACAAAATGATAGTAAAAGGTGTCTCAGCCACGCTGAGAGTACAGGTAGGTGTAGGAAAGGGGAAAACTGGAACGTGTCAGATTTTCATACAAATTTTACACGTCACACAGAAATCTATTAGTGTGGCTTTCAAGAAGTCAGGGACCCCAGGTGTGGTGTCATATGCCTTTAATCCCAGCATCTAAGGAAAGTGGATTTCCTGAGTTGTAGGCCAGCTGGGTGGATTCCAGGACATTGAGAGCTGCATTGAGAGACCCTTTCTCATGCGACAGAAAGCAGGAAGGAACCGGATGAGTGGAGGAGCAGCCAACATTTCACATTGCTGTTTCAGTCACAAATTTGAAGTAAATTACGTATTAACTTCTTAGTGTATGCAGTTTTATCTGCCTCATAAATACCACTGTGAAATAAGGATAAGGATCAATATTTATGGTTCATTTTTGTAGTAATATTGCCCAAACGAAAAAAATCATTTTTATATATCTAGCAGCTTAGTTGATTGATTTGCATGTTTTATTCCTGGGGCTAAATATTGATGCTAGAAGAATTGAAAGACTAGCACAATGATGTACACTTGTAGGCTACCCTGGGCTAACTTACTTTATACATACTAGTTCTAATTTTTTCTTAAAAAACAAAGGTGGTTAAGAACTCTGAGTATTCTTCAGAGGACCTAGGCTCCTTTCCCAGAAGCCTACCCGTTCTGTCAGCGTGGCATGATGAGGACAGATCTCATGTCAGGAACTCTAGGGGCTGACCCCCTCTTCTGGTCTGCAAGGGCGCCAGGCATGTGCACAGACATACTTACAGACAAAACAAGTAAATTAATACACAGAAAAGTAATTTTTTAAGATTGGGGAGCAGGACGGGTGTTTGTGGTACAGGCCATTAATTCCAGCACAGGCAGATGGATCTCGAGTTTGAAGGCCAGCCAGAGATAACATATTGAGGTCCAGGGCATCCAGAGATACTGCCTCCCAATAGTCATCCTAATCGTCGTCGTCGTCGTCCTCCTCCTCCTCCTCCTCCTCCTCCCCACTGACTTGACACTATGAGTGTGAAAGGTTTGTCTGAATGTTAATGTTTTGTAGCATGCTTTGTGTGTGTGTGTGTCTCGTTTTTTGTTTATTTGTATATTTATTACAAGGCAATAAAGACAATTATGAGTCATGAGTGGGTTTGTTAATGGTAAATATGTTAGGAGTTGTAGCCTATTGAGCTTTTTACTGTAGTGGGATTTACAAGATATTGTAGCAGAACTAAGTAAAGCAATTTATTTAGAAGTCTTCCTTGTCTGCTTGGACAGCTCTGGCCATAAAATCTATCATTTGACCCTTGAACCTTCAGTTTCTTTTATATGGCCCCTTTTCCCCCCCTTAAAGTTAGAACCATATTAGTCTTTCTAGCTTTCTGGGGGAATTGAAAGACTATGACTTAATAATTAACTGATAGCCTTTTCCTCCCCAACAGCCGACTTGTCTCAGGTGTGGCCAGAGGCAAATCAGCACTTTAGTAAAGAAATTGATGATGAAGCAAACAGTTATTTCCAGCGAATTTATAATCACCCACCACATCCAACCATGTCTGTTGATGAGGTGAGTGTCCAGGATTCCTAATTTCTCCTGTCTTCATAAACTCGAAATAAGGACACTTTGAAGGTTTTTAGAAATTCTCTTAAAATGTTGTAATTTTTTGAAATTGTAATGTTTGTGTTAAGCTCTTTTTTGTATTGGTAAATGCTTTTCTTAGCAAGTCTGCTGCTATTAAGGCATATAAGGAAGATTCTTGGTAAAGTTTCTTGTATGTATGTATGTATGTATGGTGTTTATCTTGCTTTTCTAGGTATTAGAAATGCTACAGAGATTTAAAGACTCTACAATAAAAAGGGAACGAGAAGTATTTAACTGTATGCTGAGGAACTTGTTTGAAGAATACCGGTTTTTCCCCCAGTACCCTGATAAAGAATTACATATAACAGCCTGCTTGTTCGGTGGTATAATTGAAAAAGGACTGGTCACTTACATGGCATTGGGTCTGGCCCTGCGATATGTTCTTGAAGCCTTACGGAAGCCTTTTGGATCCAAAATGTATTATTTTGGTATTGCTGCACTAGATAGATTTAAAAATAGGTGAGTAGTTACACTGACACTTCTTTCTCTCTTGTTCCCCCAACCTGCAGTGAGATTTGGTATTTTCCCTTTTCAGCCTTCTTTGGTAATATCTTTTTTGTGGAGCAGTAGTGTATATTACACACAATGCATACATTTCAACATTAAATATATACTGACCTATATATTTGCCCAAACCAAGTCCACGGTTTGGGCAAAGTGAACTGGTTTTCTGTTTGTTTGGCTTTTGTTTGTTTGTTTTTTGGTTTTTTTTGTTTGTTTTTTAAGCAGAGATAATGACTCTATTTAATTTGTATTACATAATTTTAAGTTACTTTTTAAATTTTGATTGGATCTCTCCCAGTCTGGCCTGGAAACCCCAATTCTCCTTCACTGTCCCAAGTGCTGGGATTGCAGGCCTGTGTGACCATCCCTGGATGATGGTTTCTTTCCTGTGTGCAGTGAGTGAGGTTCATGAGTGTATTCTTCCCCCTACTCCCGTTTTGGTGGCCTCCCCATGTTACTGATTTTTTCCCCCTTTGAGACATGGCCAGGTTGGCTTTGAGTTTGTGTCGCTGTTGTTAATTCTGGGCTTGTGTGTGTGTGTACTACTCTTGGCTGGTAGTCTTCCATTTGACATTCTCTTCAAAGTAACAGTGGAGAAATGATTTTCAATTGTAGTGTCTGAAAAGCACCCCACCTTTTCTCTGTACACACATGAAATGATGAGTGAACACTTTCTTCTTGGCAGATTGAAGGACTATCCTCAGTACTGTCAGCACCTGGCGTCCATCAGCCACTTTATGCAGTTCCCACATCATTTGCAGGAGGTAAGTGCCTTCATCTGTAATCCTGTCAAGTGGGTAGAGGCTAGACCTCCCTTGATTTGTCTGGAGATTTTGTGAGAAATGCTAGTAAGATTAAGGTGTTGTTTTGTTTTTCTTTTTGCCTTTTAATTTGTTGTATTATTGTATGAGGGCATGCACTTCATGGCCTATACGGAGGTCAGAGGACACTTTGTGGATCACAACTCACTTATATGTTCTTAGAATTCAGTTGCTGTTCCTTGTGCTTCCTGGGCAAATGCTCCCCTTACTGTCCCATAACACTTGCCTTTTGTGTGTGTTTGTTTGTTTGAAACATGGTCTCACTATGTACGTCTAGCTGCCAAGAATTCAATAGGTTGCCTCAAAATTCAGAAATTGTCCTGCCTCTGCTTCTAAAGTGCTGGAATTAAAGGTTTATGACACAAAGCCAAGATTAAGATTCTTCATTGATCTGTGTATTGTTCCCTGCCCACTTTTGGCTTAATAATAAACCAGATAAAAATGACATTCATGGTGTTTGTTTTGAGCTCTGGTTTTCTTGGTTGAATTAAAAGGCCTTTACTAGTTCTTGTGGCCTGGTGATACTTTTGAACAGTAGATATATTTCACTTAGTGAATCTTTGTATATATCTTTGTATATGATTTTACAAAATAATGGAGTTCAAAGGTTGGTGGCACCCACCTTTAGTCCTAGCAACTGCATCTCAGATCAAGGCCAGCCTAGTCTATATAGTGAGTTCCAGTCTAGCCAAGGCTTTATACTCTGACCCTGTCTCAAAAACAGACAACACCCAGGACAAAATTACACAATCCCAAGTTGGTTTACAAATCACCTACTTTAAATAAATAAATAAATAAATAAATAAATAAATAAATAAATAAAATCTGTAAAGTTACCTGCTTAGATTCTGTGGAGGAACTCGCTGGGAGTCAGTTTCTACAAAAGTAGACCTATGAAATAATGCATATTATTCTTTGTGTTCTATTAAAATTTGAGAACCCTTTTTAGTGGTTAATTTTGAAATTATAGATATTATGCCTTTGGCTTGCATTTGGATATTCAGTTTGAAATGAAACTTGTTTAATCTCTTAGAATTCTGTTAATTTACATACAGTTGATGGACATGGTGGTGGCCTTTAATCCCAGTACAGGGGAGGCAGAGGCAGGTGGATTTCTGAGTTCGAGGCCAGCCTGGTCTACAAAGTGAGTTCCAGGACAGCCAGGGCTACACAGAGAAACCCTGTCTCAAAAAAAAAAAAAAAAAAAAAATTTACATACAGTAGATAGACTGTAAGGAATAACAGTGATCACATTTAAAATCTTAGTCTGCCAGCAGTGATTACAGTGTGGGAAAGGGAATTCTCAGGCAGCTTCTACAGGCAATTAATGATTGCTAAGAGGGAGAATTAGTCTTTCCCAAGGGATCACTTCCTAATTAGTCAATTAGTTATTCTGTATCAAGTAATCAATCTTAAAAACTAAAGCAATATTGAATAGACTGAGCAGATTGTATGGATGTGGGGTGGGGGGTAATAAATAGAGGCCACGAATTTGATGTTGCAAGGGTGGTACATAAGAAGATAATTATATTTTAATTAAAAAATTGCACATTTTTTTTAAAGGTCCTGCCTTCCTGTTGATGATTCTAGGGACCAAATAAGACTGACAATCCCTTCTCATGCATATGCCCCATAAGACAAGGGCCTTAAAAAAACAAGGTGTCACTCTCCTTCCTCGCCCTCAGTGATCCCCATCACTGTTCCCACTATCTGCTAGGTTAAAGCTGTGCTCCCATGCACCTGGATTTAACCAAACACTAAACCAAACTGTAGTCCTAAAATGGCCTTTAAAATATCATTTACTCTGCAAATGGTTGATTCACACCTTTAATCCCATCACTGGGAATACAGAGGCAGGCAAGTCTCTTGAGTTCAGGTCAATTTAGGTCATAGTGAGAGCTTTTTCCAGTCTCTCCCCAACCCCAACCCCCCCCCCCCCCCTAGAAGAAAACAGACAGTATTTCAGTTAGCAAGAAGTTACACATTGTGGTTTTACTATTCAGGTAAGGGTGATTTGAGGTAACATCAGAACTCCATGCCAGTCCTCTAACTGAGCTCTGAAATGAAACTGTTCATTAATGTTGTTGGTTCTACTTAAGCTGGCTTGCGGTTATAGTTCTGTTTCATAATGACAGTAGTATGGGCATATAAAACACAATGTAGTATGTTTATGCTGAAGTTCAATCAAATGTAGCTTGAGATAAATTTTGAAATTTTTAAAGGGCTTAGGATTTTTTTTTTTTTTTTCCGAGACAGGGTTTCTCTGTATAGCCCTGGCTGTCCTGGAACTCACTCTGTAGACCAGGCTGGCTTCAAACTCAGAAATCCGCCTGCCTCAGCCTTCCATGTGCTGGGATTAAAGGCGTGTGCCACCACTGCCTGACAAGGAATTTTATTTACAGATTAACTGAGACTGCTTTTTAATGTTGTTTTGCCAGGCTAGTTTAAAGCACTTTACCATACTAATTGAACTTTATTGGTGTGCACAGTATCCTCTTAGGTATTGTGCCAGTATTGGGCAAGAATTAAAGGAGAAGTAAAATTATTCTTATCTAGACAGAAATTCTTGATTTCTATTAAGATGCCTCTATATGTTTGCTTCTGTGCCCACATAGTACATTGAGTACGGACAGCAGTCTCGAGATCCTCCTGTGAAAATGCAGGGCTCTATCACTACTCCTGGAAGTATTGCACTGGCTCAGGCCCAGGCTCAGGCCCAGGTTCCAGCAAAAGCTCCTCTTGCCGGTCAGGTTAACACAATGGTAACCACCTCAACAACCACCACTGTTGCTAAAACAGTTACAGTCACCAAGCCAACGGGAGTCAGCTTTAAGAAAGATGTGCCAGTAAGTAGGTCTTTTGCTTTCCGAGGATCTGTTGGTATAAATATGTAGTAGAGAATTTGTACATTATTTTACTGGAAGCATAAAGATCAGCATTTCTCCCTATATTTCCAAGAGAGCACTATGCAATATAATAATTCAGTAATGGGTTTAATGGTCTTACCACTGTAGTCATACCATGTTTATTTTTCAGGCTAATGGAAATCTATAATCTTTTAAAAATGTTTTAATTATTCCCTTTATATCCTATTGTGTAGTTTGTATGTCTGTGTGCTGTGATGTGTATATGGAGGTCAGAGGTGTTAAGTAGTCCTCTCCTGCTGACACGCAGGTCCCAGGAGTTGAGCTTAGGCTGGGCATGAGGCAAGTGCTTTTATCTTCTGAGCACTTGCCAGCACTTCTGTTTTCTAGGATTTTCCAGTGAAACACCTCGGCTTCTTTAACAGTGCATATTATTACTTCTAGCCTTCTATAAATACAACAAATATCGATACATTGCTTGTGGCCACAGATCAAACTGAGAGGATTGTGGAGCCCCCAGAAAATATTCAAGAGAAAATTGCTTTTATTTTCAACAATCTCTCACAGTCAAATATGACACAGAAGGTAAGCATGATGTAATAACATGAAAGGCCCTCTCCTTTTCCTTGATGAATGGAGGGATTGATTTTTGTTTTGTTTTGAATCCAATAAGTCAGGTGATTACTGAGGAAGCTGAAGTGAGCATTAGGAGTTTGAGACTAGCTTTTTCTGTCACATAGTGGTAACAGAGCCTTTCTAAAATTAAAAGCCCACAAACTTAGTCTAAAAGGTATGATTTTAGCTGGGTGTTGTGGCACATGACTTCAAAAAAGTTTTTTTAAAGATAATTTTTATAGGAATTAAACGGCACCCTTAGTGACAGTATTGTTCTGCAGTGAGTTTTTAAAGATAATTTTTATCGGAATTAAACGGCACCCTTAGTGACAGTATTGTTCTGCAGTGAGTTGTAGCCTTCTGAAGTAGTGTTATGCTCTTCTGAGAAGGGAAGTGTTACTTTTTTCCCCCTTCTTTTCTTTGAGACAAGGACTTATTAACTAGCCTGGACCAGCCTGGAGCTCACTGTTAACCCGGATGGCCTCTAGATTCTGTCTGCCTCCCAAGTGCTGGGGTTAAAAGTACATACCACCATGCCTAAGTTTGATGGAAAATTTTATTTTATGTTCCTCCAGAAACTACTTTAATTGCTTATTATACCCCATGAGCACCTTGAGGTAGACCTTTGAAAAGAATAAGGAATGATGCTTGCCTCCTTAAAATAATACTTCAAAATGACAGTGGCTTTTAGGCTGAGCATGGTGACATATGGTGAAATAGAGGCAGGTGGGTTTCTGTGAGTTTGAGGCTAGCTTGGTCTATATTGTGAGTTCTAAGCAACCTAAGACTACATAGAGAGACCCTGCCTCAAAAAAAAAAAAAAAAAAGCAAGTAGGTTTTTCTGTAACTTTACCATGATGGGTCTTGTGGTATAAGCTTGTAATAATAGCACTTGAGCGGCTGAGGGAAAGATGAAGAGTTTAAGTGAAGTCAGCCTGAGCTGTTGCCTAGGAAAACCCTGCCTTTAAAAGAAGGACATATCATCTGTTAAGTCTGAAGATGAGTTGTTGTTAAAGTGTCACGGGGAAGTCCAAGCCAGGTGCTGTGTGTTGTGATTCAGAGAACCTGGGCTTCATTTTATCTGTTGTTGTTTTTGTTTTTAAATAATAATTCTCTACTGCTTTGTCATGTTGATTGGCTAGGTTGAAGAGCTTAAAGAAACTGTGAAGGAAGAATTTATGCCTTGGGTTTCCCAGTATCTGGTTATGAAAAGAGTCAGTATTGAGCCAAACTTTCATAGCCTGTATTCAAACTTTCTTGATACATTGAAGAATCCTGAATTTAACAAGATGGTTCTGAATGAGACCTACAGAAACATTAAAGTAAGAAGCGTTCTTACATTTCCTTCAGCTTTAAACTTGATCTTGCAGGTGGAACGTGGGAGGGTTTGTGTTTTTCTCTGTGCTCTCTGTTAGGTGTCCATGGAGAGTGCCATAGGCCTGGTTTGGAATGGTACTAGTGGGTCTCATGAACATTGTAAAGTCGTATCTGTGTGGGTGTCATACATGTGTATGTGCTCAGAGGACAGCTGCCAGGGGTGGTTTTCCAACTCAGACTGTCAGAAGGTCAGTGTGGTAACTGTCATCCTTACTTGCCCAATCATCTGACTGGACCAAGAACCTAATCATTTAGACATACCCCTAAGTATTACTTTAACTATAGTCCCTCTTTAAAGTAGGTTTTTCTGTGATAAGTAACAATACTCAGTATTTTTGTGGCATGGCATCTTGTTAACTTCTGTGTATGCATGTGTGAGTGCATGTGTGACCACTTCTTATCTTTGGAGACTAGGTACAAGTTCTCAGGTCTCTGTCCTCGATTTCAGTCCTATTTGAAATAGCTTTTGTTCTGGGATCCTATGTAGTATAAGGTCAAACTCTTATTATACTTGTTCCATAAAGTTTAACTATTTGATTTCTAAACTACCATTTATTTTTAAATATGAAGCTTTGCAAAGAAACAGTGCAAACCAAATGGAGATGGGGTCTTTCATTTCTGAGTAACTTGGGGCTGGCTTAGGAACTAGCACTATATTTAAACCTATGTATGGGAAATTTCCCCATTCTTGGTTACGCTGTAGTGCAAAAAGAATTCCTGGCTCCTTGTAGCACAGCTGACTGATGCCATTTTGCTGTTGCTTTATGGAGTTAAGGAACATGACTGTACAGCTTCATTATCTTTTATAGGAAGGAGTACTGTAGCCTTTGGAATTTCCTACATACTCTGAGGCAAATAATAACCATTCATTTGTTTGCTTTCTCTGTCATGCTGGGATTCAGATTCAGGGTCTTAGACATGGTAGATCAGTATTCCACCTCGTGAGCTCTTTAATACATTTTTCAAAGGTAATGTCGACAGTTTGCAAATGCATGCAGTAAGATAACATCAACGGGATACACGGGATAGGTCTGCTTTGTGTAGGTGCTCAGAATTGATTACTTTTACAAAGGCCAGGGAAACTCTCAAATACGAAATTGAGAATTCATATGCTTATTCACTTATTTATAAATTCTGTATTATCGCAGGTGCTGCTGACTTCTGATAAAGCTGCGGCCAATTTCTCAGATCGTTCTTTGCTGAAGAACTTGGGACATTGGTTAGGAATGATCACATTAGCTAAAAATAAACCCATCTTACACACGGTGAGTTTTAAGATGGATATATGTTTTGAACTTGGCTATAAGAAATGTTTTAATTGTCACTGGGATTTTATGTCTTTGACCATGTTTGAATTCTTATTCTATGCTCGTGGTCTCTTAGGCTCTTTTAGGATACAGAAAAGCCAGTGGGTGTGCTTTTTGTCAGGCAAGAATCAGATAATGTATGTTGGCAAATGTGCTTTTAGTGAGATACTATTCTTCTTTTTTTTCTTTTTGCACATTTTATATATATATATATATATATATATATATATATATATATATACACACACACACACACACACACACACACACACACTTCAAATTTCAAATGCTGTCTGGAAAGTCTCCTATACCCTCCCCCTGCCCCTGGCGTTCCCCTGTACTGGGGCATATAAGGTTTGAAATACCAAGGGGCCTCTCTTCCCAGTGATGGCCGACTAGGCCATGAGATACTATTCTTAGGTTCTTATTTTATTTTAGTTTTCCCTGAGGACAGAAGAAAATCAGCTTCTCAAATGTTTTGTTTTAAAATTCTAGGACTTGGATGTGAAATCTTTGCTGTTAGAGGCTTACGTTAAAGGGCAGCAAGAGTTGCTCTATGTGGTGCCCTTTGTTGCCAAAGTTCTAGAGTCCAGCATTCGCAGCCTGGTGAGTAAATGTTACTCCTGGTGAATTGGTGAGAGGCTGCTAACACAATACCAAAAGATCATAGCCTTATTCTTGTGCACATAGAGCTAGTTGAACAATCTTCCTTACTTGGTGCTAAATTATTACACATTAAGTTAGGTGGAGTGAAGAGGCCGAGTGGATCAGCTTTCCATTCCGCTTTGCGTTTTTCTGGAATGGGTTGTATCTAAGAATGGGGCTTTTGTCACTGTCATGTTTATTTACTTGTTGGAATAATACAGAGTAAAGGTTTGATTTAGAGCTGCCTTAATATCATAGCTCTTCTTTAGGTTTTTAGACCACCAAACCCCTGGACAATGGCAATTATGAATGTATTGGCTGAGCTGCATCAGGAGCATGACTTAAAGGTAAAAGAGTTGCCTCTCTCTCAGAGGATTCTGGGCCTTCAGATGATTTAATGTTGCAGTAAAGATAGACCAGTACAGGGGGTAGGCAGTGGTCATTGCACCGGCAGATTGAGTTGTAGGATATATTATGGACAGAGCTCAAATTTTCTCTTATTCTAATTAAATACTGGAATTCTGCAGTTAAACCTGAAGTTTGAGATTGAGGTGCTCTGTAAGAACCTTGCATTAGACATCAATGAGCTCAAACCTGGAAACCTGCTGAAAGATAAAGATCGTCTGAAGAACTTAGATGAGCAACTCTCTGCTCCAAAGAAAGATGTCAAGCAGCCCGAAGAGCTTCCTGCCATCACAACAACAAGTAAGTGCAGAAGTCCATCAGATCCTTCTCAGATGGTACCACTCCACAACCTAGTCACCTAGCAACCCACCCCACACCATGTACCATCTGATTATCAAGTGTAAGCAGCATCTAAAGATAGTCTTCTTATTAGATTGGCTCACTATCTCTTAAGATAATTTTAAGCAAATATGAGTAGATGAGTTGTTCTTATATCCTAGCCTGGCTAGCTTATCTCTTAAAACATTTAAGTATCACAGTACTTGAATGACATAATAGTATACATTATTTCTTAAAATCCAGGGTTTGCCAGATCAGTCATGCCTACAAGGACAATATTATCTGCATCAAGACAATCAGGACTGGGTTTAGAGGTACAGGGCTCTAATCTTGAGAAACTAAAGGCAGGAGGATTTAAGCTTAAGCTACAACTTAAGCTGCATGAGTTTGAACGAGCCTGGGACCCTGTTTAAAAATCAGTCCACAGACAGTCAGACAGACGCACAATGCACAGAGAGAGAGAGACACACACACACACAGGCACTCACTAGTGAGACACACAGGCACACATACTCCCTGGTGATGGTGGGATTAGCTTTGGGAGTTGGATGTAGTTATATTAAAGGTGAGGAGTTGGTAGAATATGCCAACCAACACCCAACACCTCTTCTCCTACCAGCCTTCTTTCTCTTGGCATCTGACAAATTCCAAGTGAGCCTGGTAAAGGCTAGGTTGAGAACATGTACCCACAACACTGCCAGATATTGGAAGCTTGGCCTGCCTAATACAGGATTATCCTGAAAAACATTCCTGTGCTGTAGACACTGCCACTAACAGACGGGCCCATATGTCATACAATAGCAGAATTTCTTTTTCAGAATGGGAAAAATATGACATTAGCTGCCCCTACTCAAGAGTTGAGACATAGTTTAAATAGATAAGATCCATTTATTATCCAGCTAATTTCTTTGTTCAGTTGATAAATGTGCTTTTTATCTTTTACTTTACATGTAGCAACTTCTACAACACCAGCTACCAGTACTACGTGTACAGCCACAGTTCCACCACAGCCACAGTACAGCTACCACGACATCAATGTCTACTCTCTAGCAGGCCTGGCACCTCATATTACTCTAAACCCTACAGTGAGTAAAAACTTATCCTTCTTCTTTTAAAAGATTGACTTATTATGTGTTTTACCTGAATGCATACCTGTGCACTACATGCTTGTTAGGTACCCAAGGTGATCGGAAAAGAACATCAGATCTCCTGAAATTGGAGTTACAGGTGGTCATGCGTGAGCTACCATATTGGTTCTGGGAATCAAATCCTGGGCCATCTCTGCAGCCCCAGAATTCTTTGACTTCTAGTTTGTGGCAGTGAACTCTTGGTTACTTACTTCCCTGTTTACCAGCTTTCCCCTGGGAATTTTTTAAAAAGTAGGGGATCTATAATATGTATATTACAATAGGCAAACATTTTAAGCGGTTAGGATTCCTATTTTTTCCTCTTAACCCTACCCCACAGTGATTTAATTATGCCAGCAATAAAAAGCACAATTTTAGATAATCCATACATAGGTCAAAAGATTCTTCTTGATGTATACTATAGTATTTTTCTTTGGCCTTCATTATTATGCCACTTTGGCCTGCTATTTAAAGCTACTTCTTTTGGCAGAATGTAGTTTGTATAAATAATTATTAATCCAAAGTCTTTAAATTTAGTTTTATTTTATGTATATGAATGTTTTGCCTGCATGCATGTATAAGCCCACATGTGTGCCTGAGAAGGTCAGAAAGGGGCAGCAGATCTGGAAATGGAGTTAGTTGTGAAGCTACCACGGGAGTGCTGGGAACCACACCCCAGGGACTCTGCAAGAACAGCAAGTGCTTTTCACCAGCCAGCCATCTGCTGATACTGCCTTCCTAACGACTAATTCAGCTATAACTTTAACCTAGAAAGTCATATGTCAGCCGGGCGTGGTGGCGCACGCCTTTAATCCCAGCACTTGGGAGGCAGAGGCAGGCGGATTTCTGAGTTCGAGGCCAGCCTGGTCTACAAAGTGAGCTCCAGGACAGCCAGGGCTACACAGAGAAACCCTGTCTCGAAAAACCAAAAAAAAAAAAAAAAAAAAAAAAAGAAAGTCATATGTCTATAAGCAAGTACTATTTATTTAATGAGCTTGTTAAAATTGAAGATAAAAGAAGTCACAGGTTATACTGACTTCTTTTCTTCCTAGGTTCTGTTTCCTGGGGCTTGGTTAGTTTTATGAATTCTGTGGTTTCTGTAGCATTGAAGGAGTACCAGAGTCAGATGTGATTTGTGCCTCTTTTCCTCCTTCCAGATCCCTTTATTTCAAGCTCATCCTCAGCTGAAGCAGTGTGTGCGGCAAGCAATTGAACGAGCTGTCCAGGAGCTTGTCCATCCTGTGGTGGATCGCTCAATTAAGATTGCTATGACTACGTGCGAACAGATAGTCAGAAAGGACTTTGCCCTGGATTCTGAGGAGTCTCGGATGAGAATAGCAGCTCATCACATGATGCGGAACTTAACAGCTGGAATGGCTATGATTACTTGCAGGGAACCTTTACTGATGAGCATATCCACCAACCTCAAAAACAGCTTTGCCTCAGCCCTTCGTGTAAGCAGACTGTTTTGTGTACTATAAAATTTATTACTAGTCTGTAAGAGTTTGGGCCTGTGCTCTGTGTGTGTGTGTGTGTGTGTGTGTGTGTGTGAGAGAGAGAGAGAGAGAGAGAGAGAGAGAGAGAGAGAGAGAGAGAGAGCACGAGCGAGTTAGGGCAAACTCCTAGCACTGAGAGAGAGAGAGAGAGAGAGAGCACGAGCGAGTTAGGGCAAACTCCTAGCACTGAAGGACACTTCCAGCCTCTTGTGTCTTTTAGATTCTAAGTTGTGTTAAGGCAAAGTGTTGCATTTGCTTCTTTATGTAGTTTTGTGCTCAGTGTTATTTGTCAGATACTCATCAGTACCTGAGCATATTCTTAGAGAAGCAAAGATTTTTTTTAGTTTGGAGCCAGTGTCTCAAACATAGATGAATTTAGATTACAGCAGTTGGACTAATAGTTTATAATATATAAGTTACTTCACTTTATCTCTTCAAGTAACTTTTCATTTTGAAGTTGTGGATATCAGATTTAAGAATTCTTGCTTCTTAACAGTTCACAAATTGTTCAGTATGTTCACCACAACCTGATGAAACGTCGAAAAGGATTGTCATCTTATATGTGAACGAATTAGGAATATTCGCAGGTTTCAGCTGGTACATAGGTAGTACCAGAATATGGAATGACCCATTGACCATACCGCATTTCCTGTTGTACATTTTAGAATTGCTCTTTTCTTTTGTCTTGTGTTCTCAATAGACTGCATCCCCACAGCAAAGGGAAATGATGGACCAGGCTGCTGCTCAGTTAGCTCAGGACAATTGTGAATTAGCTTGTTGTTTTATTCAGAAAACTGCAGTGGAGAAAGCAGGCCCTGAGATGGACAAGAGATTGGCAACTGTAAGTGTTTAGCATGTATCTGTAAGGTTGTGGTTTCTTTGAGTCTGAGGAAGTGTCTCATAACAAGAGCCTCAGTGACATTTTGTATTTGTAGGAATTTGAGCTGAGGAAGCATGCCCGGCAAGAAGGACGTAGGTACTGTGATCCTGTGGTCTTAACCTACCAAGCCGAGCGGATGCCGGAGCAGATCAGGCTGAAAGTGAGAACTGAGCCTCTTGCCTCCCTGCTTCCCCTTCTCTTTCTCTCTCACTGTTGCATGAACCCCTCCTAAGGACTGTGCATCTGCATGCTGCTGCTGAAGGAAGCATCTCTAGTAGCAGTTCACTTTCACATTTCCTGAGCAAGTATAAAAAGAGTTCATGTACTACTGAAGTTCTGTTTTCCCAACTTAAATTTGCCTTTTCATATTTTCTGGTATTTATCTTTTTATTGGTGGCTCCTTATTGATCCCAACAAGATGGTGAGGGTCTGATACTATTTACCCCAAGGGAGAGGAGACTTCCTCTTGAGGCAGTCTCCTCTTGAGACATTTCCTAGTGAGTGTTGTTGAGACAAGGCTTCCATGCAGACCAAACTGCCTCAAACTTATAATCATCTGGTCTCTACGTCCCAAGTGCCGGGGCAGGGATTGCAGATAGTGCTGTTATAGGGACTCCAGTAAGGAATGACTCTAAGTGACACTGACTCTAACAGGAAAATGAGAAAACCTCTTCTGTGATCTGTTGGCATGAATGCTGGCATATGTTGTATTAACTGTTCTATCAGAATTCTGTGCAAGCTTATCATTTGTAGAAAATAAGTTTTAGCTGGGCATTGTAGCAGGGGGTCTTGTGAGGGTGGGGAGAAGCAAGGATCTCTTGAGTTTGAGACCAGCCTGATCTAGTGAGTTCTATTACCAGAGAGAGAGAGAGAGAGAGAGAGAGACTCCATCTCAACTCTTCCACCTCAAAATAAAATAATACGTTTCTTTTCTTTTTTTTTAATTTTTAATATTTTTTATTACGTATTTTCCTCAATTACGTTTCCAATGCTATCCCAAAAGTCCCCCATACCCCCCCCTCCACTTCCCTACCCACCCATTCCCATTCTTTTGGCCCTGGCATTCCCCTGTATTGGGGCATATAAAGTTTGCAAGTCCAATGGGCCTCTCTTTCCAGTGATGACTGACGAGGCCATCTTTTGATACATATGCAGCTAGAGACAAGAGCTCCTGGGTACTGGTTAGTTCATCATGTTGTTCCCCCTATAGGGTTGCAGATCCCTTTAGCTCCTTGGGTACTTTCTCTAGCTTCTCCATTGGGAGCCCTGTGATCCATCCAATAGCTGACTGTGAGCATCCACTTCTGTGTTTGCTAGGCCCCAAATACGTTTCTTTTGATTGTGAAGTGAATTCTACCCAAAAAAGGCTTTCTTCTTTTAAGGTTGGTGGTGTGGACCCAAAGCAGCTAGCCGTCTATGAAGAGTTTGCACGAAATGTGCCTGGCTTCTTACCTACAAATGACTTAAGTCAGCCTACAGGGTTTTTAGCTCAGCCCATGAAGGTAAATACCTCATTTGATTAATTTGTTTGTGTTGTGGAATACAAATTAATAATGCATTGCTTTCTGCTGGGGAGCTTGTTACTGGGTAGGGGAATGGAAGCCATTGGGTTACAACGTATCTTTATTAGATCAGCATGACAGGCAGTGTAGTGAGTCCTGGCATTAGCTTGACTACTGTTTAGTTCAAGGAAACTTAACTCTTGATTTCCCTTTCCTTTTTTTAATATTTGTTTCTTTACTTTATACTTAAATTTAATGAAAGGGAGTTCCTAAGATTGTGCAGCACATTTAATTGAAGTTGACACTACAAGGAAAACATTTTCCCATAAACCACTTGAGTTGTAGAGCTGCTGTCGGCTTTGTTTCTGTTGATTTACTTTTAGAAAGAAAATGACATAAAGCGCCTTTATTGAGTTTGTATTCTTTTCTGAAGGCTCTCGTCTCTTCTAAAAATAATTTTAAGGTTTAGTTTTTATTAATTTCATCTCTATTATTTTCTCACTTACCCATCTCCAGTTCCTCTGGAGTCCCAGGAAAGAGAAAAAGATTACTATAAATTGTCCTCTGACTTCCACATATGCATCCATACTCTGCTGAATTTAATGAGGGCAGCCTGCATCGGCATGGGTATAGGTGGGATTTTTACTGGATCCTAGCAGCTTAACATAAGCTACACCCCAAAAAACAGTTATTCCTTCTCCACAGAGCCTCAAGTGCCTCTCTCTCATTTCTGGTGGAATGTTGATGGTCCAGCTCGTGCTGTGAGCAGAGCCTGTATCACACACAAGCACGTTCTCCCTGCCACCTGCCTCTTACATTACATTATTTGTACCCTTGTTTAAATATTCCCTGAGCCTTAGAGGAAGGAAGCATTCAGGGCAAGGTCGCAGTTACACATCCTCAGCCCCGTGACCGTCTTCACCGTTAACATTGGAGAACAAGCTTCTGCAACGTAGGTGAGAGGAGTATAGAGTATAAAGATGCCTATTTAGAAGACAGTTTGACAACATGTCCACTTAGCGAAACAAAAGTAGTCATTTCTTTCCCACCAGAGTCTTCCCATCCATGGGCTTTTAGCTGGTTTTATAGTATGAGGCTTGAATTCTCTCCTTGGAGTGGGACTCATTTCAGCCAGAAGGTGGCAGATTATCCCCATATTGATGCCACTATTGCACCGGTAGGCATATCTTACTTGACTTATAGCTTACATGGCTCATAGCTGAGGAGGGCCATAGAGAACTCCCTAGCAGCCTACAGATTAATTTCTTTTGCTAAGAAAGCTACCTAGCAGAGAAGAAGCTTGTTTTAGTTCAGTTCTAGCTTGTTTGGTTTTGGTTTTTTCTCCCATTTTCTGTCCTACAAGCAACGTGCATTGTGTTTTTGCATCTTTTTTGCTTGGCAGCTGTGAGTAATTGCGGTAGCCTCTCTTTTTTTTTTTTTTTTTTTTTTTTTTTTAGGGGCTCTAAGTCTTCCCTGAAAAACAACCTGTAGGGGTATCGAGTGGGAATTTTGGTAACTAGGGTATCATTTACTAATGTTTAACACTGCCCATTCATTCAGTCTTAGGTTTTCTCTTCCCATCACCTTCTCTCAATGTGTATACACAAATAAGTTTTGTTTGCTTGTTTTTGTTTGTGTGTGTGTTGGTTTTTTGTTTTTTTTTTTTTGTATTTGAGATTGGGTTTCATAGCGCCCAGAATCATTTTGCCTCTGTAGCCAAGGGTGACTTTGCCCTTCTAATCTTCTGCCCCCACCTCCTTAGCGTTAGAATTACAGATATACACCACTGCACTTGGTTTATGAGTCCTGAAGACTGAGCCTTGTGTGTGCGAAATAAGCACTCGCTCGACCCACCAAACTACAGCCTCAACTTTTTTTGTTTTTTAATTATTAGTTTACAAAGTGGTGGCACCCCACCCCCAACACAGGGTAGCATGTATCACTGACTGCCCTGGAACTCTCAGTTCTGCCTCCCCATGCTGGAGTTAAAAGCATGTGCCACAGTGCCCAGCCAGAGAAGAGAGTTTGAAGGTCTTTGGATTCTAGCTAAGCACTGGCTCACCAGAAGGTTTTGGAGTGACAGGTTCAGTTACATTGCTGTTGCCTTGATCTAGAATTTACCATTTCTTTTTATGCACACACAAACACCCCTCCCTTATACTTCAGGCATGTACAGTAATGCTCAAGTGGCTTATAGTGGATTCTTCCTTATGACCATAGTGTGCAAATGTTTTATGTTTTTTTAAAGATTTGTTTATGTATATAAGTACACTGTAGCTGTACAGATGGTTGCGAGCCACCATGTTGTTTCTGGAATTTGAACTCAGGACCTTCAGAAGAGCAGTCGGTTCTTTTAACCGCTGAGCCATCTCTCCAGCCTGTGTTGTGCAAATGTCAAAATCAAGAAATTAAACACGAGTGTCTTCATCTAATTCTTTAAACTTCAAGTTGTTGCTTCTTCAAGTTGTTGGAGTAACGCACTTTTAGAATCAAACATTTCATGCAGTGGTTCTTTCGAATAACCCCCTGAATTCCCTCATTTGTTGTTCTGGGATTCACCCAGGACCTTGGGTATGGTAACTGAACCCTCTGCTGCTGAGCTACACTCAGATTTTTATAGAGCTTCCGCTACCCCAGGGTATGGATATGATTTTGTGTATGCATTCATGAAGTGTGTACGTGTGCATGTGTGGTAGACAAAAGACTGTGTTGTCCTCACTTTTCACCTTTTTTTGAAACCCAGTCTCTTCATTTTTCACTCCTATGTGCCCCAGGCTAGCTGTCCTGTGCGCTTCCCTGAGTACTCCTTCATACATTTTCCGACTTACTGTTAGAACAATAGGATTACAGGCACATGCCATCACACCCATCCTTACTGTCTTCTAGAGATGTGAACTCAGGTCTTCATGGTTGCAGGGTAAGCTCTTGACCCACTGAGCTATCTTTCCAGGCCAGTAGCAGGTTTTTGATAGGAAAAGCACATGGCCATGTGTGGCAGCGTATGCCTTAATCCAGTCAGTACTCAGAAGGCCGAAGCAGGCAGATCTCTTGAGTTAGTTACCCGCCAGTCTGGACTACAAAGCCGGATCCAGGACAGCCAGGGTTACACAGAGAAAGAAACCCTGTTTCAGAGGAAGAGAGGAGGGGAAGCACAGAAGTGATGTGTTTTTATTTTCCAGTTGCGGTTTAAAATTTGGTGGAAGTATTGTATTTGAAACTTGACACACGTTAAGTTGCAGAAGGCTTTCTGGATGGTACACATGCAGTACGCAGTCTTTTTCATTCTTTCTTGTTCATATTATGCTCTCTGATCACTTAGTTGTGTTGGTGATAGCACACACACAGACATTTTAAACATGTCTGTCCTGGCTGTGTATTACCCCCACATAATAATCCTAAGACTGAAGAGCTCAAGAGCCAGGTGTAGAAGAGGGCTTGCATATGTGAACAAAAAAAAATAAGCTAAAGCAATATGCCAAGGACTTTCTTCTATTTTATCGGTGCATTGTGTCCGTGAACAACCTTAAAAATGTTTGCTTATCTCTGGCTATTTCTTTTTCTAAAACAGCAAGCTTGGGCAACTGATGATGTAGCGCAGATTTATGATAAGTGTATTACAGAACTGGAGCAGCACCTACACGCCATTCCACCAACTTTGGCCATGAATCCTCAAGCCCAGGCTCTCCGAAGTCTTTTAGAGGTTGTAGTGTTGTCTCGGAATTCTCGGGATGCGATAGCTGCTCTTGGATTACTACAGAAGGTTGGTTCTTAAGCTATTGCTTGTAGAAGGAACTTGGTTTATAGACTTCAGACCGTAACTGAATCTATATATTTAGAATTGAGTTTTAAAAATTGATACAAACCAAAAAAAAAAAAAAAAATTAGTGCAAACCAAGTATTGTTGATTCCCATCCCTACCCCTTCCATAGAATGTACTTACAGCAGTTAGAAGTAGTAAGGACATCTTTTCCATATGGTAATATTTTCTTGGCACTATGGGGAATGGAAAAACTATAAGAAGACTTTAAGATGACAAATACTAAAGAATAAGCTTAAACTAGATAGAAGTTGAGAGTGGAGATTAGAATTTTGAAGCTTCAGAAATTATGTAGTCCTTTGTGTTTGATTTCCAGCTCTAACGGTTGGGTTGAGTGTTGTATTTTACATGCTTGTGGATCCTTTATGTCCATAGGCTGTAGAAGGCTTATTAGATGCCACAAGTGGTGCTGATGCTGACTTGCTGCTGCGATACAGGGAATGCCACCTGTTGGTACTGAAAGCTCTGCAGGATGGCAGGGCATATGGATCTCCATGGTGCAACAAACAGATCACAAGGTAGGTGACACTAGAAAACTCGTCATAATTATTTCATGTTTCTGAAGTTTATGTTCATAAATGTTATGCATGTGTGGTTTTCATTGCATGTGTGTATTTGTACTATGTGTGTGTACCTGGTGCCTGGAGAGGAGAGGAGAGGAGAGGAGAGGACATGTGAGCCCCTGAAGCTGGAGTTAGGACAATCGTGAACTACCTTGTGACTTGGGTGCTGTAAAGTGAGTCTGGGTCTTTTGCAAAAACAGAAAGTGTACTTTAAGCCATTGAGCCATCTCTTCAGCCCCATGGACTAGATTTTGTCATACTTTATTTTTCTAAATGTTTTTCTTTTGCCTACAAGATAAATGGGGCTTTGAAATCCCTGATTCTAAGGGGTAAGAATTGTTGAGTAGTTCTGACACATGGCTTTGAGAAGTAAACTTTAGGTCATTTGTTTTCATGATCCCACATTCATAGTAGCATTCATGGTAAACATTTTAGTGTCTTGAATGAAATCCCTCCTATTTCCAAAATCTGAATGCAAAGTTCAGACATTTTTAACATTAGGCCATCTCTTCTGGCTAGGATTGTATTGGTATCATGTGGACCTCATGGCTCTAAGCCTAGGTGGTATTTGAATATCCCTAACCTGCCTTTTTTTTTTTTTTTTCAAACAATACTATTTTGTTTTTGTTTTGTTTGCAGTTGTCTTTTTTATTATTGTTTTTACTTGTGTGTGTACTCCAACTCACGTTATCGACTTTCTTAAAATTTTATTTATTTATTTATTTATTTATTTATTTATTTATTTATTGTATATGTGTATGAAGAGGGCATCGGATCCCATTACACATGGTTGTGAGCTACCATGTGGTTGCTGGGATTTGAAATCAGAACCTTTAGAAGAACATTCAGTGCTCTTAACCGCTGAGCCATCTCTCCAGCTCCTGCAGTTGTCTTTTTAAGACATCTTTGTATAGAACACATAGCTAATATGGTTAATACCGGTTAAAGTGCTGTTTTTTTGGGGGGGCCTCAAAAGATGGCTCAGCCGTTAAGGGCACTGACTGCTCTTGCAGAGGACCCGGATTCAAATCCCAGTATTCACATGGCAGCTCACAACTGTCTGTAACTCCCAAGATCTGACACTCTCACATAGACATACATATATACAGACAAAACACCAATGCAAATAAAAAGAGAGATTAAGAAAAATGCCCTTTTTTAGGTGCCTAATTGAATGTCGAGATGAATATAAATATAATGTGGAGGCTGTGGAATTGTTAATTCGAAATCATTTGGTTAACATGCAGCAGTATGATCTTCATCTTGCTCAGGTATGGAAGAAATTTAACTTGATTGAATTAGAGGATTCAGGAAGTGCTTTTGTTTTTTAATTGTTACTCTCTTGAATTTGCTGTGTTGCCAGTCGATGGAGAATGGCTTGAACTACATGGCCGTGGCGTTTGCTATGCAACTGGTAAAAATTCTGCTGGTGGATGAAAGGAGTGTTGCCCATATTACTGAGGCAGATCTGTTCCATACCATTGAAACCCTCATGAGAATTAATGCTCATTCCAGAGGCAATGCTCCAGAAGGGTAAGAATGAAGTGCTCTGCTCTCCTGTACACTCAGCAGTCTCTTAAGAGCTTCAGAAATTACATACACACTAGCATAATGAGTGACTTTGTGACTTTCTCAGCCTAAAACAGTTTTAGGTTGAGCCAGTATTGTCCTTAAAGTATGAACTCGTAATCCACTGCTGCCTTCCTGACTCAGGAGAGCTGCACATACAGTGACTGCTGAGTGGCAGCAGAAGTCGCCGTGAACACTGGCTCTGTTAGACTGGGATAAACCTCAGGGAGTGAAGTGCTTTCAGGATCCTTGGGAAGCCCAAGTCCTCAGCTGCCAGTGTACTGATACAAACTTGTAATGCCAGTGCTAAGTTAGGCACAGGTGGCATAGCCTAATCAGCAAGTCCTAGGTCCTGGTGAGAGACTTCCTCAGAAAACCAAGTGGATGAATCCTGCTGAAATAATATCCAAGGTTGTCCTCTGGCTTTCATGTGTGCACAAGGAATGCACACAGCACAAAACAAAACTTGGTGTAGTTGTGAATATTAGTAATCTCAGCACTGGGGAGGCAGAGACAAACTCATTGACCAGACAGCCTGTCCTGCCTGAATTTCTCAAGTTTTGAAAAGTAAACAACTGTGGGTTAACTGATTTTCACTCTGGATTTATCATACTAGGTTGCCCCAGCTGATGGAAGTGGTGAGATCCAACTATGAAGCAATGATTGATCGTGCTCATGGAGGCCCTAACTTTATGATGCATTCTGGGATCTCTCAAGCCTCAGAATATGATGACCCTCCAGGCCTGAGGGAGAAGGCAGAGTATCTTCTGAGGGAATGGGTGAATCTCTACCATTCAGCAGCAGCTGGCCGCGACAGTACCAAAGCATTCTCTGCGTTTGTTGGACAGGTAGAGCTTTTGGAAAGAAAGGTGCTTTTTATTCAACATAAGTAGGGTGTGATTACTCCACTATTAAAGTTTAGTTTTGTATGCCTGTGGTCAGAATTACCTCCATACTCATGCAAACCAAAAATACCACCACCATGCTTTGTTAAACTAATCTGGCCTACTTTATTCCTCACTGTTGATCACAGCTACTGTTGATTCAACATTCCTACTCCTTCAGTCCTACTCAGCCTATTCCAGTTGTCCTGGCTACAAGCTGTAGTGGGTCAGAAAATGATAATGAAGCTGCAACATACAAGTTTACTAAAATCGTCACTAGTGATAGAGTATAAGCTAATACATTACAATGTTGGGATATCACATTTTAACAACACTACCATACAATAAATCCATATTTAGTGGTAGATTATTTTTTTTTCTCATATATATGAATCTGACACAAATGGCAATTTAAATGTCTCAGAAATTGAGCTGCTTTTTAAAAATCAGGCTTACCAAAGTGTCTTAGTCATGTTTGTATTGCTTTGAAAGACACCATGACCAAGGCAACTCTTATAAAAGAAAGCATTTCATTTAGGCCTTGTTTTCAGCTTTCAGAGCATAGTGACATGCGTGGCATTGGAGCTGTAGCTGAGAGTGACATCCTGACTCACAAGCACAGACAGACAGACAGACAGGGGCAACAGAGACAGACTGGACCTGGCATATGCTTTTTGAAAACTCAAGAGTTCACCTCCAATGGCACACTTTCTACAAGGTCACACCTTCTAAATTTTCTCAAATAGTACCACTCTCCAATGCCTAAGCATTCAAATATATGAGTCTATGGGAAGCATTTTTATTCAAACCACCACACGGAGAATAAATAGTTGTAGTGGACCTGGGATGACTCACCGCAGAGAGCACATTCTTTGTGCTGTGTTTGCTGAGGACTTGAGTTTGGTTCCCAGGACCCACATTGGGCAGCTCACTGACTCAAGCTTCAGGGATATCCTGCACCTCTGGTCTTGGCAGATGCCTGACCTCATGTGCATATATGTGCACCACTGAACACAATTACACACTAACAAGCATGCATGAGCATTCACATAATCATAATTAAAAGCAACCCTTTTAAAAATAAACAGTTACAGACAGAATAAACTGGAAAAAATAATCACAGTCCATTTGTTTCTTATCATCATTGGCTGTTTTCAGTGACGTGAGGACGAAAGGGAAATTTAAGAGTACAGTCTCGAACTGGCCTTAACTCCTTTAGAGTGCTTTACAGTACTTTCAGTAAGCTAGAAAGCTTGACTGTTGTATTTTTTCATTTGCTCAAATTGACGCCAAAAGATGGTTATTTTTCCAAAGAATGATTGATCTATTTTTAAATGCTTTACATTTGTGGATTTGTTAAGAATTTGATTTACTTTTCAACATAAGTGACAACTAGTAAACTATGCTACATAAATTTCTCTGCTAAAAGAACCCAGGAAATCATACCATAAGTCAGGCTGAGAGGCCATCCTCCGTGTTTGTAGTCTGACTTGTCATTCCATTGATGGAATGCAGACGCGTGGCTCGGCGGCATTGCCTGTGTGAGTATGGATGTGGTACCTGCCTGGCTCCTCTTCGTTTGCTTTACTCACTTCTCTTGGGGAGATGGTGCACTATACTTTACTGCTCCTTTTGGTGATTGGACTTTTTATGTGTAGTGCTTTGTCATAGCACATATTCCTCTCAAGCTTTCCCGTGTCAAATGTGGAATAAGATCCTTTTGCTGGCCTTGTGCCTTGGTTTGGGAACATTGTGTAATTCAAACCTTTAGCTGTTTTATTATCAAGATAATTGTTTAAAAATTTCCAAGATGACTTTATGTCCCCCCCCCCCCCCCTTGGTTCCTAAGTAAGCGCTGACCCCTTCTTCTGCTGCTTTACCGGTTAGTGTTACTTCCCTGTTGCTGTCTTTTTGAGACAGTGTTGCTATGTACCATTTCCTGACCTTGAGCTAGTCTTTTCTACTAATTGTAACAGTATAAAAGATCATTATGTTTAAGTGACATAATCCTGGGTATTTATTAAATTAATGATTTTTCTGCAGATGAAGTTTTAAAAACGCTGCCACTGGTTAAATAAGAGGAAGGCGTCTATGAAGAGAAACTCTTAAAAGTGACCTTTATTAATATCATCTCCCAAACTGTAGATGCCCTTCTATTTAATGTTAATATCTTTTTGTCAGCTTCAGTCTTCTCCATGAATTAAAACTGAGAGGAACTCTGCCATGTCTCCTTCATGACAGGGACGTCATTTTCCTAATGGCATCCTTTCAGAGTAAGAAGTTAAATGAGTATAAACTAGAGTTTTGCCATTTGAAAGCTAACTGTGTAAAGTTGATTTTGAGGATGGTCTTACCATGTTGATTGATTGTTCCCACTGTAGATGCACCAACAAGGAATACTTAAAACTGATGACCTCATAACAAGGTTTTTTCGTCTTTGCACTGAAATGTGTGTTGAAATCAGTTACCGTGCTCAGGCGGAGCAGCAGCACAATCCTGCGGCTAACCCTACCATGATCCGGGCCAAGTGCTACCACAACCTGGATGCCTTTGTCCGCCTCATTGCACTGTTAGTGAAGCACTCTGGGGAGGCCACCAACACTGTCACAAAGATCAACCTGCTCAATAAGGTCTGGAATCCTTTCTTGTGTTCTCTGATCCATTGTAGTCTCTCTCTCTCTCTCTCTCTCTCTCTCTCTCTCTCTCTCTCTCTCTCTCTCTCTCTCTCTCTCTCTCGTTCTCTGATCCATTGTAGTATCTCTCTCTTGTGTTCTCTGATCCATTGTAGTGTCTCTCTCTTGTGTTCTCTGATCCATTGTAGTGTCTGTCTCTCTGTCTCTCTCTCTCTCTCTCTCTCTCTCCACACACACACACACACACACACACACACACACACCCCATTGTTTTGAGACAAGGTCTCACTGTAGCCCTGGCTGGCCTGGAACCCAATTTGTGGACAAGGCTATCTTCAGAATCCACCTTCCCCTGCCTGTGAGGTGCCATGATTGAAGGGCACCCCCCCCCCCCACACACACACACACCCAACCCCCAAATCTTTTTCATCTGGAAATGAAATAGAAGAGATAGTATCCATATGTTGTGTAGCAGAATTTAGAAGAGGGAGATGCAGTTGGTGTTTTGATGATGATCCAAACAAGAGATTGTGGTAGCTGGTGCACTCCTGCCTCCACTCGTGTCTGCATGGGTCACTAGGAATGGCATTTAATTCATTATTGACCTGATTTAGACAGTGTGAATCATGAAAATTTGAATATCAAACTAGTGCAAGACTGTAAACCCTGAGTGTAGTTTTTTCTGTGGAGAAATACAAGTGGGTCATTACTATCCCCACACTGATCGTTGATAACCCACACTTCCTGCCAAGCAAAGTGGGAATTGTTGCCCCATTAGGTCACATTAGACAGTCTAGCTTTGTTGGAGTTCAACATGATGAAATATGGAGAGACGTCCAGGTTTCTATACCTTTAGAAAAACCAGTGGCCTTTATTGAGAATATAGAAGTTTGGTCCAGTAAACAAATTTAAAAAACAAACAAGACAGAAAATAACTCTGAGTCAATCTAATTTCCCTTTTGCTGGCTGCCAGCATAGAAATTACTTGACTACATCTAAAGGCTTTCTTAGGTGACCAGGTACTGCTTTTCTAGCTTTGCTATGGACCAGCTATGTCAGTCTCTCTATGCTGGAGCATGTATCCTTTCCTTTATTGTTTGTAGTGCTTACAGAGTTCAGGGTAAGTAAGCCACTGCTGGTAGTGCAGGCCTGACTGAGTGAGGAGGTAGGAACATCACCATGGAACTTGTAAGTTCAAAGCCAGTTTTTGGACAGCTTAGTGAGACTTTGTGCAAACTTTTGGGTTTTTTGTTTGTTTTGTTTTGTTTTTTTAAAAGCCTGACTATAGTATTCAAGTGTTAAGTACTCAGCATTTGGGAGGGCCTAGGTTCAATCCAGGACACAGGTAAAAGTGACAAGTGGCTTATCTGTGTGGTTGATGGGATGTAATCTGTATGTTCTGTATAGGTTCTCGGTATAGTAGTGGGAGTTCTCCTACAGGATCATGATGTTCGGCAGAGTGAATTTCAGCAACTTCCGTACCATAGGATTTTTATCATGCTGCTGTTGGAGCTCAATGCACCTGAGCATGTGTTGGAAACCATTAATTTCCAGACTCTTACTGCTTTCTGGTGAGTGTTGTGTATAGTAGAGATTTCTATTTGTTGTTATTTAATACAGGGTCTCATAGCTCAGGTTTGATCTCAAAAGTTCCTGTATTGTTGAGGCTGGCCTTGAACTCCCAATTCAAGCGTCCAAGAGTTGGAATTGCAGGCACACACTCCAACACCCAACTTAATGGTTGATCTTTGTAGGTGTCAGAGGTTGTGCTGGGATCACAGGCAGTACTTTGCTGAAGTTTAAGGGTTGTTGGTTAAATGAGGTAAAAGTCAGGTAGAACTCTGATGTTCTGATGTGTTTCATTGTAAAGTCTACATGCATGTGTTTACTATATTTCAATTTGTGGTTCTGAAATTTTTCTTTCAGCAATACATTCCACATCTTGAGACCTACTAAAGCTCCTGGCTTTGTATATGCTTGGCTCGAATTGATTTCCCATCGGATCTTTATTGCAAGAATGCTGGCACATACGCCACAGCAGAAGGTGTGGCTGCAGTTTATCTCCTACAGATGAAGCCTGTAACTACCTGGGGCTTTCTAGCACTATTTATTTATGTCAATTTTATTAGTCACTTAGTAGTAGAAGAGACTTAGGCTTATCAAGTACTTGACTACATCTAAAGGCTTTGTTAGGTGACCAGGTACTGCTTTTCTAGCTTTGCTATGGACCAGCTATGTCAGTCTTTCTATGCTGGAGTTGTTAACAGTATTTAGGAGGAGTTTGTCACTGCAGTAAATGGCAAAGAAGAACTGTATGTAGTAAGTACCCTCATCTGTTTCTTCAGACCAGAAGAAAATTGTGTTGAAAGTGAAGTAGCCTCTTAATGAATTTGTCCTCTGGTTTCCAAATGCAATCCATGGCACACAGACACATGCATGGTGTGCACACAAAAAGAATGAACTAGAATTTGTGTGGTTGGTGATACTACAGTAAGTAGGCCACTTGGGGCTGAAAGTACAGAATTGAGGCTATAAGTTCAGCAAGGTTATTTACTAGGAGTTGGGAGTAAGAAAAGAAATAGTTGACCCAGAACTTAAAAGAAGGAATTATGGCAAACAGCCTATAGTTGGTTTGATACTATTTCTGCAATTTCCTCAGGGTGGTCTCATTTCTTTTTAGTTTTCTTATAGGCACAAAGTTAAATATTTTCCAAAGCCTCTGGAGTCCTGTTGTTTTAGATAACATTATCCACTGCTGTAATACTTAGACTTTTTGTTTTGTTGGATATTTGTGTTTCTGGCTGGCTTTGAACTTAGTTTTCCTCCTCAGCCTCCTGTGTGGTAGGGTTAGAGACACATCCCACCACACTGAGCTGATACTTCATTTTGCTAGGATCCAATCTAGGAGAGGCCCTCATGTCAGGTTACTATAGATAAGATGCAGTAGAGTGACGGGCAAGTTTGTGGTAGCCAAACAACTTGTAAATGTTACTATAACTTACGTACGTTTCTTTCTTTTAGGGGTGGCCTATGTATGCTCAGCTGTTGATTGATTTATTCAAATATTTAGCACCTTTCCTTAGAAATGTGGAACTCACTAAACCTATGCAAATCCTCTACAAGGTAATTTTTATTTATAAATAACTTAAAAGTGTTTTTATATGGGAACTATTGTTGATATGCTTTTACAGAATCATTTGATACTCAGAGGCCCTACTTAAAGGATACTCTAGTGGCACTCTAGGTACCAGTGTACCTTTTCAATGGAAAGTTGTTCTCTCATCTTTTTTATATCTCTTGCTCTACACTCCCAGCCCCCAACCACCACCATCTTAGCCATTTGCTACCATCTCACTGGGGAATTTAACTTCTATTTCCTTACTGTTTTCTTGTTTAACTTTTTTGGTAGACTTCTTTTATGTGTATGACTTTTGCTTTCCTGTCTGCTTTCGTGCATTTATTTATGTGCACCACATATGTGCCTGGTACTCAGAGAATAAAGAGGAGGATGTTGGATTCCCAGGAACTGGATACAGATAGTTGAGAGCCACCGTGTGGGTGCTAGGAAGCAAACCCCGGTCCTCTGCAAGAGCAGCACGTGCTTTAACTGCAGGATCATCTCGGCAGGGATGTTTAGTTTTTTGAGGCAGAGCTTCACTATTTAGCCCTGATTTACCTAGAACTCAGAGTTCCTCCTGACCCTGCCTCACTCTTGTTAGAGTTAAAAGCATGCGCTGTCTCACCTTCTTAGTGAGATTTTCATTTATAGATGTATCTTTTTGTCATGTTCCTTCCAGTGTTTGCTCATGTTCCCGGTGTTTTTTGTTTTGTTTTGCATTTTTATATTTTGACTTTATTTTTCTATAGCACTAGGGATAAAACTTAGGGCCTTCTTAAATATACTAGGCTATCTCAAGTTGCTAAGGTGTTCTTCCTATCTATATATCAGAATTGTTGAATTTACCAAAACTTGTTAAAAACTAAAAAAGGCTAGCTTTGATCCCATTCCCATTTTCAGTAGTTTTCTTGTTAGTTTGCCTTTTTACTTTTGTTAGTCCTCTTTCTAGTTTCTGAAGATAAATGATCTTAACTGCATGTATTAATTAAAGCCTATAGGTTTTGTTGTTGTTGTTTTTAATGTTAATAAAATATACTTTTGCTATTTTTGACAATGGAGGAAGAAATCCTGCTGTCTTAGTATGGAACTTTTTCCCTTTTGTGCAGGGTACTCTAAGAGTGCTGCTAGTTCTTTTGCATGATTTCCCAGAGTTCCTTTGTGATTACCATTATGGGTTCTGTGATGTGATCCCTCCTAATTGTATCCAGTTAAGAAATTTGATCCTGAGTGCCTTCCCAAGGAATATGAGGCTCCCAGACCCATTCACTCCTAATCTGAAGGTAAGGTTTTAACAGATGGAACATGTTTGTTTTGTTTTTGCTATTGTTTTACTGGGGATTTAACTTCTACTTCCTTAATGTTTTCTTGATTTATCTTTTGCTTTTTAAAGTTTTTCCCCCCTAAGATTGATTTTATGTGTGTATATTTGAGTTCATGTGCAGCAGATGCCTGTGGGACCTGCAGAGGCAATAAGGTACTGTGGGTCCGTGGAACTAGAGTCTGAGACAATCGTGAGCTGCCATGTGGGTACTGGGAACTGGACTCTTAGAGAGCAGCCAGCGCTCTTACCGTCTTTCCTAAAGGAAAAGTTTTTATCTTAACATTTCAGCCCCTTCTCTTATAATCAGTATATTTAGTCCCCCTCTCTCCAGCATATATACACTTTAGGTATTGATACTTTTAGGGTAGCTGATTCTGTTACAATTTTGATGAGGGTGATACTGTCGTTGAATATTAGTTTACTGTTTTCTCATATTTTTAACATGGTTTAATTATCAAACCCCAGACTGAATGGTAGGCAGTTGCTGGTCCCACACTGCATAATTGAAGAACAAAGTGGTCTTTGTAATGTCTATAGCTCACGAGGTTTCATGTGCATGTGTTGAAATTATTTAAGGAAGACGAGCCGCTTAAAAATCATACCACCAAGTAGCCTTTTAAATTTGTTTGTAGCTCTTCTTTAAGATCCTTTCTGAAACATTTTAAAGCATATATTTGTCTGGAGCTTCTTTCAGTGGCTGGGACTCTTGGTAGTAATCTCCTGTACCGATTTGTAATCTGACCTGGCATGGTGACGCACGCCTTTAATCCCAGCACTTGGGAGGCAGGTGCAGGCAGATTTCTGAGTTTGATGCCAGCCTGGTCTACAAAGTGAGTTCCAGGACAGTCAGGGCTACAGAGAACCCCTGTCTCGAAAAACCAAACCAACCAACCAACCAACCAAATAAATAAGAAATCTAAGGTTGGAAAAAATGGTTAATGGTGCAAATTAGATGGGCACAAAATATTCTTCAGACATTCCAGAAGAGGGAGTCAGATCTTGTTACAGATGGTTGTGAGCCACCGTGTGGTTGCTGGGATTTGAACTTGGGACCTCTGGAAGAGCAGACAGTGCCATCTCTCTGAGCCATCTCTTCAGCCCCTAATTTCTTTTCAAATAATGAGAAACAGCTAACATTGTGTGACAAGAAAAGGTGGATTTCTAGTAATCACAGTCTATGTGTATGTATAGTTTTAGAAAGCCATCCTAACACGTCTATGAAGGGGAAGGTTTGTTAACATCTGTGATTGATTGTGATTCTTGGGATGTGTGGCAGGTGGACATGTTAAGCGAAATTAACATCGCACCTCGGATCCTCACCAATTTCACTGGAGTGATGCCGCCTCAGTTCAAAAAGGATTTGGATTCCTATCTTAAAACTCGGTCGCCGGTCACTTTCCTGTCTGATCTGCGTAGTAACCTACAGGTCAGTTGGTTTGACTTAAGTTCTTTGCTGTGTCTTCTGTAGAGTGCAGTTTGTGCGCACTGTCTATCTATGTCCCATTTTCAGATTAGTATTTTAAACCTGATGTAGAAACATTGAAGTTGAATGTGGCAGTACACACCTGTTAGTTTAGCACAGAGGAGACTGGGGCAGACAGATGACAAGCTTGTGGCCACCGTTAGAGCAAGACCTCATCCCTGGACATACATCCCCAGATTCAAGTATTGTTGTAATTATTCACTGGGTAAGTTTACCTGAGTTACATACTGTACTAATAGTTCGTCTTTGACCCAGTTATAGATGAGACCACTATGGAAAAAACATTACTTTCCTGCAAGACCTAACAGCATTTCTAGAGTGATTATAGTTAAGTTTCCTTTATGGAGTGACTTGAAGTGGAATTGGCTCTGCAGGTTAGCATAGTATGCAACAACGTCTTTCTCGAAATTACATGATTGAGGTTGTGCTTGAAGTTTATTTTATAGCTGCATCATGAGCAAAAGTATTTGGTTTTCCAAAGGAACACAAGTCTTCTAGTAGAACCACTCTTCGGGCAGCTGCACATTTGTACAGCTCACAATCTTGAACAAGTTTCTTATATTTAAATCACAATATCAACAGCTGTCTATCCCTTTCAGAGAGAGAAGGCTTGAGGAACAGCAGTGCTGCCCAGCACAGTGGTGCACACCTTTCTTTAACCCCAGCATGGGGAGCAGAGGCCTAGCAATCTCTGCGTTTGAATCTAGCCAGAGCTACACTGTGAGATCCTGTCTCTGGGAAAAATAATGAAATATTAAGTGTTATTCATAGTTCTATGGTAAAGTTTTCTCTTTGCCCATTTAGGTATCTAATGAGCCTGGGAATCGCTACAACCTCCAGCTTATCAATGCATTGGTGCTCTACGTAGGGACTCAGGCTATCGCACACATCCACAACAAGGGCAGCACGCCGTCAATGAGCACCATCACCCACTCAGCACACATGGACATCTTCCAGAACCTGGCTGTGGACCTAGACACTGAGGGTGAGTGCAGCAGCTGGCCTGGCCATTGGCATCATCAGAGTCTCTGCACTTTGCCATAGATATAATCGAAAGAATCTAGAAATTTCCTTTAAGCTACAGTAAGGAATGTTTTTTTTTTTTTTTTTTTTTTTTCAAAAAAAAAAGATGAAGAAAATGGCCCCAAATCTTATCCTGTAAGTAAAGATGGTATGCCAGAGTGCAATAAGTGTGAAATAAGTATGTTCTTTTTGATAGCCTACATCTGAAGGTCGTACTACATTGTTTCATAAGTTTGTCTTTACCAACGATTACTAGGGTCTACTTGACAGGGGACAGAACACATTATTGAGTGTAAGAAGATAACGGGCCAGAGCTTGCTGTTCCTCTGTAGGAAATGTACAGGGCACATCGCTGTGGTGTCTCCTGGTTAACACTGCACTGTTTCTTTCTGTGGTCAAGATTCACAATCCCCAGCTTAGTGCTAAAGAAGCTCTGCTTGTTGTTTTTTGTTTGTTTGTTTTTCTCTTAGAAATTCATGGCCTCATTTTTATTGTTACTCCATGCATATATATATATGTGTATGTATATACACACATATTAGGGATGGGGCGGGGGGGCTGACCTTTTCTGTTTTATCAACCAGATAAGTAGTTTTGTCTACAGGAGGTGAGGGTGGTTTTGAAGATTGAGAGCTCATGCTTCAGTCCAGATCCACTACTTACTTTTTTTTTCTAATTAGGTATTTTCCTCATTTACAATTCCAATGCTATCCCAAAAGTCCCCCACACGACCCCCCCACTCCCCTACCCACCCACTCCCACTTCTTGGCCCTGGCGTTCCCCTGTACTGGAGCATATAAAGTTTGCAAGTCCAATGGGCCTCTGTTTCCAGTGATGGCCTTCTAGGCCATCTTTTGATACATATGCAGCTAGAGACAAGAGCTCCGGGGTACTGGTTAGTTCATCATGTTGTTCCACCTATAGGGTTGCAGATCCCTTTAACTCCTTGGGTACTTTCTCTAGCTCCTCCATTGGGAGCCCTGTGATCCATCCAATAGCTGACTGTGAGCATCCACTTCTGTGTTTGCTAGGCCCCGGCATAGTCTCACAAGAGACAGCTATATCAGGGTCCTTTCAGCAAAATCTTGCTAGTATATGCAATGGTGTCAGCGTTTGGAGGCTGATTATGGGATGGATCCCTGGATGTGGCAGTCTCTAGATGGTCCATCCTTTTGTCTCAGCTCCAAACTTTGTCTCTGTACAGATCCACTACTTAATGTTCACAGTTTTTATGCTTCTGCAAGAAGTCTTAGCGTTTGCTTTGAACTTGGTCTTCAGGGCATCCCTCGCTGCTTTGGTACTGATCTAGGACTACCAGATATAGCTGAATCCAGTCTGTTGCTAGTATGCCACCGTGGTGTTAGGAGGAACTATGTCAGGAGGAACTGCTAGGTCACTTCAGACTACTAATAGATTTTACAATATAACCTGCTCAGTCTGTATAATTGTTACCTGTGCATATGTTTTCAGGGCTGACCATTTGGTATTGGATAACCAGTTGCTGTTCTCTTCTTTGAGAAGACAAGACTGTTTTTTTCTACTCTGAGCATTTCTTGGTTGCCTGTAGGTTTTTTTGTGTAGAATTGAGGCCTCATGTTACGTCCTTTAGACAAGTGTCTAAAGACAAGAGTCTTTGTGATCAATGGTACAAACAAGATAATCAAATACAGATAAGAGATCTATTGCCACCTGAGCATGGTGGGAGCTTCTGGATTTGAAACTTTCTCTCCAGCTATTCTACCAAAGTACTTTTCAGAGTATAAGGATCATCAGGGGCAAGAGTCTTATAAGGGCTTTGAGGTTAGGACTGTTTGTGTCAGAGGAAGACATTGCCTTCATTATGTTTATTTCATGTGTACAACTTTTCAAGTACTACATGAAATAAAATGTTTTAAGTAGTTGGATGTTGAGACAATGCAGAACTAGCTTTCCATTGTTGTAACATTAAAGGAAATCTGTAGGATCAAGATTTTCAGTTAAAAAAAATTTTTTTTTAAAGAATGTAAGGTATTTTGCTGATTCATAATATGGATTGCAAATAACACCTACAGAAGCAAAAAAAAAAAAAAATGGGGGGCTGGTGAGATGGCTCAGCGGGTAAGAGCACCCGACTGCTCTTCCGAAGGTCCAGAGTTCTAATCCCAGCAACCACATGGTGGCTCACAACCATCCGTAATGAGATCTGGCGCCCTCTTCTGGAGTGTCTAAAGACAGCTACAGTGTACTTACATGTAATAAATAAATAAATCTTAAAAAAAAAAAATGTTCGTATCCAGAAAACCAATAATAAATCACAAAATTAGAATAATACCTACAGAAGCAAAAAATCCAAAAATGTTCATATCCAGAAAACCAATAGTAAATCACAAAACTAGAATAATACTCACAGTTTGCCCAAGGCCCACCATGTTAGATTATGTCTGACTGATGGTATCAGTCCACCTAAGAAACCAAAGCCTAAGGAAACTCATTTGTCTCTCATACTGGCCTTTCAGAGTAAATCCTAAATCTAGTTTCCCTAATTTCTAGGCCGATATCTCTTCTTAAATGCAATTGCGAACCAGCTTCGGTACCCAAACAGCCACACTCACTACTTCAGCTGCACCATGTTGTACCTTTTTGCTGAGGCGAACACTGAGGCAATCCAGGAACAGATTACAAGGTGAGAGATTTACTGTCATGATGCCTTAAAGGGGCTCTTTTCTCCTTATTCTGACTGTCCTGAAATTCACTCCGTAGACCAGGCTGGTTCAGACTTGGGGATCCAACTGTTTCTGCCTCCTGAGTGCTGGGATGGATGGTGTGCACCACCACTGACTGCCTCGGCTGTATTCTGAATGAGTTCTGTGCATTCCCAGTTTTGCTGTGTTATTATGCTGAGCCATGTCTAAGGAATTACAAAACAAGTTGATAATGGACAGTGGTTTGCTTTGAAATGCTGGGGACTAGTTTACAATAAAAGCAACAGTAGTTTCTTGGTGGTAGCCGTGGCAGTAATGTTTTTTATCCAGAATCTTGTTGACATTTTTGTGTACTTCATTCATGTTTTTAAGGTTTTAAAGGGAAACAGTAGGGTCATACTGTTTGTTTAAACTGTATAGGATTGGAGATTAGTGCACAATATAGTGGGGTGTGCATACAGACTTGTAATTTACCTGTTCACCCAACTAAATACTTGTGCCAGTTTCTGCAGCAAAGGCCTTAATCTTTGCCACCAGGAAACAAAAAAGTATAAGAACAAAGAATTGGTACTAGCCAGCACTTGTCATGTAGGAAAAATTTCACCTATTTTCATATGCTAAATTCTGAGTGCATCCAGGGAAGAGGCAATGAAGGTATAGTTGTGAATTTGTTTTTAATGTATTAACTAACTCTTCTATACCCCTTTTTAGGGTTCTCTTGGAACGGTTGATTGTAAATAGGCCACATCCTTGGGGTCTTCTTATCACCTTCATTGAGCTGATTAAAAACCCAGCATTTAAGTTCTGGAACCATGAATTTGTACACTGTGCCCCAGAGATTGAAAAGTGAGTTAAAATGTTAATTACCAAGCAGGGAGACAGAAAAGAATGTGTCTAATTTGGGTCTGTGAGTTAAAAGGGCAGTTATAGCTAATTCAGATTAAGAGATCTTTAGGCTAAAGTTTGTTGTGAAGTTAATTGGTGCTTGTCTCCACTTCTCAGGTTATTTCAGTCTGTCGCACAGTGCTGCATGGGACAGAAGCAGGCTCAGCAAGTGATGGAGGGGACCGGTGCCAGTTAGATGAACTGTGTATATCCCTTGCAGATGCATCAGCCTTGGTCCGCTGAACCAAGTTCATAAACTGAAGACTCCTCCTGACTTTCCTAGCCCTTTGGTTCTCAGGGGTCTGCCCCGCCAACTGCTGGGGTCGGTCTCCTGTCTATGTGGGCAAGTTCCAAAGTTTAAATGCATTTTTTTTTTGACTCTTGGCCAAAATTTAGAAGATGCTGTGAATATCATTTTGAACTTGTGTAAATATATGAAAGAGAAAACTTTTGTCTGAAACTTCTTGGGTTTGTGTAAAGTGTGTACGTATGTAAACTACCTTGTAACAGGCAGTTTGATGGCATGCTCTTGTCTCAGGCATAGCAGCATGTCTTCCGACATTCATGACATTCCAAAGATTAGCAAAATACTGAATTCATGCAACTTTTTTTAGACGTAGCTAAGGAAGCTTAAAAAGCCACTTAAGTTATAAGTGTAGACTAGATAGACCAGGGCGTTCTGCTTGCCTCTGGAAAGGTAGTTGACCTGTTTGGAGGTCCTAAGGGAGATCATACCCGAAGAGGAACATCTCTGGCCTGCGATTCTGCATCACCTTGTTTAGGCTGTACAGCCTAGTTAAACAACAAGAGTCAAAAAGCCTACTACAGCTGCTACTTTTCGTAAGGATCAGGATCGTAAATGTTCCGTGAACAGCTAGGCCCGTGTTATATTTCGTAGCCTTTGTAGTTTCTGGGCCTTAATCAGCTTTCATGTATGTGTGAAGTCGGTAAACATTAAAGTCATGACATGCATATGAGTCCACTGTGCCTTTCTCAGTAGCAGCAGCAGCCAGTGCTGGTTGTAAATGTGGACAGCCCAGTCGACTGGGAAATGTCACTTATACATGTGAGTACACTGATGCTGTCTTCAGATGTACCAGAAGAGGGCATCAGCTCCCATTACAGATGGTTGTGAGCCACCATGTGGTTGCTGGGAATTGAACTCAGGACCTCTGTCTGGAAGAGCAGTCAGTGCTCTTTACCACTGAGCCATCTCTCCAGCCCAATTGTCACTTCTTAATGACCAGATTTTCCTGTTACTACTTGATTCTTTGGGAGTCCTGCTATTGCATAGCCCAGGCTAGCATCTCTTGCCTCACTGGGACATTACAACCATCCCCAGTAAGGACATTTTTTTATACCATTTCTGTGTCGACTGGAGGAAGCTGTTAGAGCAAGAAAATCTGTGTGGTTAAACTAGGTGTGGGGGCTTTATCTTGGTATGAGTATTTGGAAGAATTCCACTTATAATTTGTCCTTGAGAGGTGAGTTGTGCTAAGACTGATGGTCCAGTAAGATGTCATACTTCTCGGGAATGTGCTGAAGAAAGTTCGAACTTCTCAAAGTTGAACTCAGCCCATGTTTATTAAGTTCTAAAAAAATCTGATGGCATTAGTAAAAATAGCATGCTCCTAAGACTGCTGACATCAATCTAAACGTGCCGACGTGTAAGTTTACCTTTGAGCTATTTTTCCTTTGATTCTAACTACCAAATAGCAAAAGTCCCAAATTTCCCTCCTCGCCAAGCAATAGAACATGACCTTAAAAGGTTCTCAGGAAGCCTGCTTAACTTGTGAGTTCCAACACCCGATGTAAGATCATCTTCTGACCATAGCAGACCTGTAAGGCTTGTTGTTCGCGCCAGCTCAGCGTGGCATAGGCCTCCTTATTACTGAGTAAGTCCTGGTCTGTTTTTAAGTTTGTGGCGTAGGTCTGTAGGGTCAACAGAACACTGTTTCGAAGAAGCCGTTTCCATGATTCTTGGAGCTTGGGGATATCTGTGATTGCCAAACTGTCTTCCGTCTCCTCCTCTCCCCATCCAGCCCGCTCTTTATAGTCTCTGAACTCCTCAGCAGGCATGCACAGTACCTACAAGAAACATGGGCCCTTTAGTTGCAACGCGCTACTATCTGTGAGTTTCAAGACAACCATACCACTGTAGAAAGTTAGGTCCCTCCCCTTTCTTCCCATACCCTGTCGGTCCTGTACCTTAAGTGTGGTAGCTAGCTCCTCTTCAGTCAGCACCTCCTCACGACCTATCACAAAGGCTCCCTCTTCCCCTACCATCTCCTGTTTGCACAAGAAATCCCAGCGTTCACACAGGAGCAGCTTTTCAGTTTCATCCTTTGTTCCTATAAAGTAATGGACGGAGAGAGCCGACATCAACCCCAGCAAGCCAACTGCAGTCAAGAGGTATACAGAACCTGGGATGGGCACACGCACCCTGCAGTGCAGCATCTCGGACTGTCACCATCTGAATGTCAGCCGTGTCGTCTGTGTTGTTAGGATAAGGCTCAGCAAAACCATACATATGAATCAGTTGCCAATTAGCCATTTGCCCATATGTGTTGAAGATTTCATGACCTTCAAGAATGGGCTGAGTAGCCACCATCCGGAGATAATCCTGGGTTAAAAGGATAAAGCTGGGACCACACCATAGCCCCCACCAGACCACTTCTCTCTTGGAAGAGCCTACTGAATGTGCGCTGAGGCCACAGACCATTTGTCTACTGTTCAGTCCTGTATACTGAGGGGGGTGAAACCAACTTTAGAGGTCAATTTAGTATATTAGGTGTATCTGCCTAGTTACCTACACAAGCTTTAAAAAAACCAAGCCTAGGGCCTGGTGATAAGTACCCAGTGCTGAGGAGGCAAAACTCTTGAGTCTTGGGCTAGCCAGGGATATATATATATACCTTGTCTCAAAAACAGAACAAGTTAAAAATAGCAACGGAGGCAAAGAATAAGTGAAAGTCACATCTGCTTACATCGGAGAGCAAAGTTTGACATGTATAGATGAAAACTGGAAGCTATGGCCTGGAACCTTTGATCCTGCCTCAGCCTCCTAAGATTACAGGTGTAAGACACTGCCAATGTTTACATCACATATACATCTACAGAATCGACACTAAAGTGGGGCCTTCCTTACTATGCCTCTGGCCCATGAACATCCCATCTCTTAATAGTACCGAACTGCTGTTAACGATGCTCTCCACAGGGCCTGAGGTGACTTGGCAGAGCAGGCAGCTATTCTGGTGGACTTAGGGTGTGTCCACACCATCTCAGTTGATATCAAAAGTACACCGGAGAGTAGCTAATCTCACCGCATTTTCACGATTAGAAGGAAACTGGAGCCCTGTGATTTGACTTGTAATGCGCACCACCTGACCAGGGATAGGGGTCCACTCACTGCAGAGTACTCTAGATTGGCATTATGATTGGCTATGTGGTTTAGTATGTCTGCAGCAGGCACCATCAAGGGTGAGTTGGGCTCCTTTTCATCATCATCTTCCTCCAGCGGTTCTTGAAAGCTGCCGCAGAGAGAACCCAGCTAAGGCCCAGTCTTGGGTGAGAGAACTGGAGTTCACTGTTCTTTCCCACCCTTCCCTCTCAAAGATGAGGGTCTGCTCCTCTAGGCTTCAATCACTGACCTATAAGCCATCACGAGGGCCACGAGCTGCCGATAGAGTTCCAGGGAGCGAACAGAGGGGCTGAAGAGATCCGAGTGAGCCTCCATGAAGGGCAGGACGATGGAATAGTATTCGCTACGGATGTTCACCAAATCCTTCTCCACGGCTTCGGGGACACCTGTACCCTTTAGGAGTCGCAACCGCTCTTCCTCCGGCCTGCAAGAACAGCCCACCCGGAGCCCTTCGCAGACTTCTCATGCAGCAGGTACCCAGTCCCAGAGCAAAGAAACTGCAACAGGTTCTTCCCGGCCCTTCCCTCGGCTCTCACCAAAACATGGGATGCTCCAAACGCCCCAGCTCTGGCCAGAGCGCGAAGTAAGGGCTCCAGGGTGATGCTGGGGCCTGCAGCTCGTGGAGCAGCGCCAGCAGCAGCGGCACCCACCCAGACAGGCTCTGCAGTGCGTCTCGCTCTAGGGAAGACACCGGGGTGAACGTCCAAGCGCCACTCCCCTGCCAGCCTCCGAGCTGGTCCCCTGCCCCTTCCTTACCCACCTCGCTCCAGCAGGCCGCTGATGGAACAGGTGTGGGGGGACAGAAGCGCGGACCGCGGCACTGCGAACAGGAGCTCCCCGGCCCGCACACTCTCCCGCGCCACCATGCCATAGCCGGCCACCGTGCCCTGCCGGCTCACCGTCACCTTAGGACTCAGCTCCAGCCCCACTCGCCGGCACCAGCGCAGGAAGCCGGCCACCGCGTCGCCCTCGGGCTCGCCGCCGCCGCTGGACCCCGCAGGGAGCGGCAGGGGCGCGCGGGCAGCTTTCGGGGAGGGGCAGGGCGCGACGAGGGGCGACCTGCCACTTACCCGCGCGCGCTTGGCGGGGGCCGCCATGCTGCGAGCAGCCGGGCCCTCACTGCGCTTCCGGGGCGGAGCTGGGCGTTTCTACCCCCCCCGGTTAGGAATCGCGCGTGCGCACGCGCACCGGCCTCCACCCTAGTTCCGGCCGTGTCCCAGAGAGCGGCGTGCAGGGACAAAACAGTTTCTTCCTCCATGGAGGCTGGGCTGCTATGCCGTAGTGACCGACTGATGGTTAGCGATTAACCATTATTTCACTGACTGACTGATTAGTCCGTTTACACCTGGGTTTGAAGTGGCTTGAAGGGTTTCCACATTACACCACACATACACAGGAGACAGACAGACAGACGAGAGAGAGAGAGGCTAATTAACCCTTGTTTTTCACCTGCATAAGTTAGAAATTTACATTTTACACTGGAAGTAATATAAGGTGAATAAATGATAGTACAAACGGTAACATGGAGAATTCAGTAGTTTCAGTACCTGGGAGGTTGAGACGTGGGGGGGGGGGGGGAGTGCTGGGGTTGGGGGATTACTGGGAGTTTCTGGCAAGCCAGACAACAGAGTGAGACCTTGTCCCAAAACAACTAAAACCAAGCAAATAGTGTTGTGCCCTTGCTTTGAAGCGGTCTTTCTTGCTGGCTAAACTTTCTGCTCGGCTGTGAAGTAGAGTTAGTGTCAGGACTGGTAAAATTATATCTCAGTCAGAGTAGATAGCCGCTTGGTAGAACCTTATCATGTATAAACACCCTGGTTCAATCTCTTATCACCCTAAAAGGAAAAAAAAAAATTAAGCAGGGTGGCCTACATAATTCTAACACCCAGGATGCTGAAGTAGGATTGCTGAGTATTCAAGACCAGCCTGGGCTACAGAAAGATGGCTCAACCCTCCCCCAACCAAATGTGTCTAACAGGCACTGTCCTCCAACTAGCAGCGCCCTGGGCAGCCAGGCAGCCTAAACAGTTGAGCCTTCCCTGTGATAGGAAACACGAAACACGTAGACTTAATTTCTTTATTAGTATTTCTGCACAGTTAACTTTCTATATCAAGGATTTTTGTTTTGCATTTTGTAATCTCAAAGTCTCTTTTATCAGCCACCAAACAGAATACACAAAATTAGGCTCTTAACTTTGTACAGAGAGGAAAATAATGAACTCCATTAAAAGTTCATCTTGACCAAAGAGAAGACAACTACCAATGGGAAACCACATACAGGAAGGAGAACCTGATATACATACATATATATATATAATGTATAGGTATTTATAGATATCTTAAGAACACAGCAAAAAGATGTCCAATACTTGGAGTGCTATCTACAGTAAGGGATTAGTTCTACCACCTTTAAACAGTCACATTCAGTATTCACGGAAGCACGTGAGTAAACTGGACCGGGGATAGGAAACGCTCCACTGGACTCCAGAGCAGTCTAGAAATGGCTTACAGTTACAGAAAGGGGCGGCACGTGCCACAGATAAATGGATGTGGGTGTCCTCAGAACACCCATATAATACCACATACATCATCCCCACTCCCCAGATACACACTTAGTGCTTTCTCTCCTCTCTGGGGATGAGAGCAGATGAAACCAATGGCCAGGCTGTGAGCGCCTACTTGGTGAGATGGCAGGCATAGTTGTGGGCTGTAGGAGGCATGGAACCTTTGTTGGAGGACGGCCCATTTCCCACCCAAGGACCAGGCAATCTCCAGCCCCTCCAGCAAGCAGAGGTCATTGTATCTTCCCATCTTGTGTCTTTCTAACAAGCTCACTTCTCAAGTATTGTCTGTGACACACTGGCCCAAGTTGACCAGGGCACTGTGACAAACACTTGGTGAAATCTGGGACAAGAGGGACCTACAGTACCTGCCAGCTTCCAAAGGGATGGGTAATCATGAAGTTCTCAGGGGCTACAACCAGCATCCACAGCAATCAACATTTTAACCTCTGCCAACAGGGACAAGAGACCAGGTGACCTTTGCCTCAGGGTGGAACAAGGCCCTGTGGTGGCAGGGTATGGGGGTTCCTGCCCCCATGTGAGGGTCCTCCATATTCTTCAGTCTGACTGGCCTTACACCACCTGTCCTGCCCAGAGAGCACCAGGAAAATGGCTGTCTGTCTAGAGCGCCCTCTTGTGGCTACCATCCTCATGACTGTCACCTCTACTATTAGAATAGGTGTGCTTGATGCAAGGGTTACAGGAAAGGGACACTCTTAAGGTCCAAGGCTGCCCATTGGTCTGACTCCCACTCACATCAGAGCCTTGGCTCACTACCCACCATCTTCAAACCCCACATCTGCCAGATCCAGGGGTTGGGCTGGACTTTCTTCAGTACTGTATCGACTATCCTGGCCATGCCCCAGCTGGGCAGAGGGGAGGGGCCACACTGAGTGAGACAGGAGTGTGTAAGGCGAGCCCCTCACACCATCTAAGACTGTTGTGCTGTGCTGTCCCAAGGTGGATCCCCTCATTTCTTTTTAAATAAAAGTAACCCCATTTCCTCCCCTTCACTCTCACAAAAATAAAACTAAAGGGAAGATGAGCCGGTGCAGAGATGGCAGTGGGACCTGGGGGCAGGTAAGCGGGCATCATGGGCAGGACGAGGGCTTCAGCAGGACACCTCCATGGTGTGGTTGACCTGGCCCATCCCCTCACTGCTGTCTGAGTGGGCGCAGGGCTGAGGGCGGCTGCCATCCACGGAACTGGCGCTGGTGAGAGATGCGGTACGTGAGCGTGCGAGGCGGGTCATGCTGGCTGAGGGCACTGTGGACAAGAACAGAGGGTCCTGAGGACAGGCAGGGTGGGTACCGGCCGGTGGGAAAAAGACAACGCAAGCAAAGCGGCCAGTGACACCCAGTCTTGCCACACGCAGAGGGTTCTGGCACTGGCTATACCAGGCCAAGGCATGCAGGACCAGCCAGCAACGGTGAGCAGGCCAGGCCAACGGGCTGCAGCCAGCAGGTGCCTAGGTCCCAGCAGCTACCCAGAGCTATGTATGGTCAGAGCAGGGCAGGTGCTTATAGGCACCCTGAGCTGGGATAGAGAGACGCTGTGTGGCCAAGTAGACCTGCATCCAAAAAGTGACAAGGGTGGGGTGGGGTAGGGTGGGTGGAAGGGGGGCAGGTTTGCTTCTGTGAAGGCAATCAGCCACAGACTGCCTGAATCTTGCTTCTACTACTGTAGGTAAGGCCAGTCCACCTAGAGGCTGGGCAGGGGGCAGACATAATGTCTGCAAGGCAAACCTAGCGCTGTTGTGCTTGCAGGTTCTGCTTCTAACTCCCAAAGCTCTGGCTGGAAGCCCCACAGCCCACAGCAACCTAGAAATAAGAGACCAGCTGGCTCTGATACCAGCCAGCGTGTCCGGTCCCACACGGGACAGAGCCCTCAGCAGACCAGGGTCTGTGGAAGAGCAGGGATCCTCCGGGGCTTTGAGCTGAGCATAACACGAGAAGGTTCCACACCACAGCAAGACACAGTGCAGCTGCAGCACTGCAGAGGAGCAGGGCAGGGAGGGGCGGGGCGTCCATGCATCAGCAGACAGGCCATGGGCTAGAGGCCATAGGCCATGGGCTACCTGCTCCTCCACTCAGCCTTCGGTCCTTCAAGTGTGCAACTGAGAGAGAAGACAGCCAGAGAGGGCAAGGGTGGGGGAGACACAGAACACGGTGAAGAGTGGACCAGGCCCAGGGCACCGAGATAGGCCGAGATGGGACAGACAGACCAGAGAGGGCTAGCCTGGGAAAGCCCGCTGCTGCAGCCCATCCAAACAGCAGCAAGGAAGCCACACAGCAGGCCTGACTGCTGTCTGGGGATTCTCACTCTCCCTCTTCTGCAGCCCAGGCTGTGTGGCTTAGGCCCAAGGAGGCCACGGAGGCCACGTCCTAGGCTAGTGCCCTTACCCCTCACTCTCCCACACTGAGGAGGCCTGCACAACCTCCCAAAGCCCCTCTGACTCCTGGGATACCTGGTGTAGTTCTCTTGAAGCCCAAGGACAAGGACACACCGTTTCCTGGCTTCACAGATGTCTACCAAGCTCCAAGAGCTCATGGGGCCTAGCATGGCATTCTGGCTGGTCCTCCCTGCCTACGTGTACCTCTCTTTGCTCTACCTCTCCCTGAGGGGCTGGCAGGGTGGAAGGATATCCTAGTTGCTGTCCTGAAGAGGTGCAAGCCCCAGGGGCTAAAGTATTTATTAGGGGGTGGGAGGGCACCAAAGTGAGGGAGAGCAGTTTGCATCCTGGGAGTTGTATGTTGGAAAGAGGGAAACCGGAGGTCCAGGAGGGATACAGGAGCCATTAGAATGGTGGGGGATGGGGGGTGGGGTGCATAGGCTGGGTCTCATCACTGTTACCTGGGGGAATGTTCCAGGAAGGATGGGGAGAGAAAGCTGCTTTAGCCCTTGTTCCTGGAGGAGCCTCAGGCTCCCTTCTGGATGTGCTAATAATGCTCAGATGGGCCCCCTTCCCTTCTCTGGTCCCAGACTCCATGGGCTTGAGTGCTAACCTTCTACTGTGACAAAGGGCCTTTGAAGTGCCATAGGGTGTGGGTGACTCACTTGAAACAGGCTTCCCTAACAGGCCCCAGCCTAGGTACTGGACCCTCCAGGGCTCCTCTCCCAAACAGGCCCTCCACACTGGGCTCAGAATAGCGTCCACCCAGGCAGAGAAGCTGGCTGGGCCTGGGACACACACCTTATGGGTGTTTGCAGAGGCTGGGGTCCAAGTCACCCAGACTCCTCAGTACATGGGTAATGTGTTCCTAGCCCTTGCCTGGGGTGGGGGAGGTGTACTTACTGTAGCCCATGCCTTGCAGGAAGTACTTGAAGGCCTCAGTCAGCTTCCCTGGCTGTAATCAGATGGACAGAAGAGGCTTTGACTGACTCCCTGAACCATGGGGAGGGTGGGGAGCCCTGACCCCCCCCACCCCCCATCCCCGCTAGTAGACACAAAGACACAAAAGCAGGCCCAAGAGTCTTACCTGTGTCACCTGAGGAAGACCGCCAGAATCTGCCATCTGAAAGGACCAGAGCAGGGTGAGCTGGGCAGCCCCTTCCCAACACCTCAACAGACATCCGCTCCTGATGATGCCACCCGCTCCAGCAGACCCCTCCCTGCAGCCGAGCATAGGGTGGGGGGAGGGGGAGGGGGAGGATGTCTCACCTTCAGGAAGGTCGTGGTGGTTGGGTCCAGTTTGGAGTTACACTCAACCTGGGAACAAGGAGCCAGCTGCAGCAATACCCCCACTCCACTGCTTAGGCAGGTTCTGTGCCCAGAGCAGGGACGGAAGTACAGGCCCTAGGGCTTCCCCCTACCCCCACCCTCAGGCTTTTTCCTGCTAGGGCTTCCTGAGTCCCTGGAGGCCCATTGGTCTGAGGAGCCTGGGACTGTAGTCACAGCTGCAAGTAGGACAGGAGTTAAACCCAGAAAGCCAGGGTCACTCCAGCAGGATGGACCAGAGGATCCAGACAGTGGGGTCCAGGGATGCCAAGGGACAGGAGGCAATACCAGGGGCCCAGCCTGGATCAAGATGGCTAGTGTAGCCTACATCTGCTCTCACAGCCTTCCTCTTCTGAGCACCCCTGGGCTCAGAGGCCCCTACCCCGAGGCTTCCTGCTGTCGGGTCTCCAATGGGAGCAGTGACATGCACTGCCCCATAGCGAGCACCCGGGCAGCTCCAAGATGAGTGTACTGATGTCCAGGAGTTACTTTAGAAAGAAATGGACCTTGGGCTCTAAACTAGAAGTGCAGGGGAGAGACCACTAGGAAGCCCGGCCCTAGCCTTAGCTCCATCCACTCTGCAGGCCTCTTCACCTGTATGATGGGAGCAGTCAGGCCCCAACGCTCTGGGAAAAGCATCATTCAGGGCCTGCCCCGGGCTCTAACCTCCCTCCCCTGGCCAGGACGGTCACACTCACCACCCCGTCCTCAGCAGGTGCATTATCTCCGACTACCAGCATCACTGGGCAGCTAGGAGACAGAGGATAAGGGTCATCTGGCCTGGATTTGGGGCAAAGGCAGGGACTGGCTGGAGGGCAAGAGTCACTCACCGGAGGGTCTTGGCATTGGGCACCGTCCCAGGTCGGTTAATATCAAGGTCTCTGCGGCTGGGGGAAGTGGAGGAGGGCAAAGGTAAAGAGGATATCCCAACACTGCCGACTGGTCCTGAGCTTGCTCTGCTCACACAAGGCTGTTTGTATCCTCCCTATCTTGACTCCCTTCAGAACCCCCAGGCTGCGCCTGGTATGTGGCATTTCCGTTCGTCCCTGCTCTGGGACCACACATATGACCACCCTTACTAAATACCTGCACCAGGGTCTCGCCCTTACTTGTAGTTCTCCAGCAGGAACTTCCTCACTACAAGTTTACAAGAGCAAAGATACGGCAGGGTGGGCTACCCTTGCAGAAGAGCTTCCAAGGGCTCCCACAAAGCACTGTGGGGACCCCGCAGCCTTATCTGATCTTCCGTTGTACAGGACTGAGCACCCTGTCCTGCGGAGGGGATCAAGGGTATTGCTGGCATTTCCTCCACCCAGCAAAGGAGATGAGCAAGAACCCAGAGACCAGACTCCACGGCCCTGTGCCCCCTCAGCTCTCAGACTTCAAAACCGGCTCATCTACAAGCTGAGGGAATGGCGCTGCCTGCCCTGCGCCCTCCCATGGGGGATGGGGACACCCGCACCTGTTGTACATGTTCCAGAAGAGCTGCAGGTTGGCCTGGTTCACCACGTTTGAGATCTGCTGCCGGTAGCTCTGCACCAGCTCGGTGTTGCTCACCAGCTCCTCCTGGGGGCACACACAGGCAGAAGGGCTGTGAGAGAGTATGTGGGAGGAACCTGGTCCCACTCCCAGCAGGAGTGGTCTGGAAGGCAGAGGAGGTGCCTCAGGCACCCCACAGGCCACCTCAGAGGGGCACTATGACCCAGCCCTGCTTGACCTCCCCGTGCTGGCTGAGCCCCAGCCTGTAGTTCCCCCCCCAACTCCCGAGGACACCCCACATGCAGTCTGATCCGCAGGCTTACCTGGCTGAAGAGATGGGAGAGTACAGTGTCTGGTAAAGTGCTGGTCAAGCCAGAGAGCTGCAGGAGGGAGAGAAAGCCAGAGTGAGAGAGACCTGGCTCAGCTCATCACCATCAGGGCCGGGCCATGAGGGGACTGGTGCTTACCTTGGTGGCAGCCCAGTCAATCCAGCCTTTGCCGTTGGGGTCAATGTTCATCAACACCAGCCCCTCCACCAGGTCAGGGAAGATGAGCTGCAGGGTGAGGAGAGAGGCAAATTAGGCATTTCTAACGCTGCGTGGTAAGGTCTTCAAGGTATCACCAGTGGGCTGACAGCATAGCTTGGTCTGTATAGGAATTCTAATGCCAGGAGCACTGTGGATGCTCCTCTCTGCTCACCCCTAAAACTTCCCTGATTTAGGTGGAATCCATAGTTACTGCAGCTTTTTACCTTTCTTTTCTTTTTTCAGAGCTGAGGACCGAACCTAGGGCCTCGTGCTTGCTAGGCAAGCGCTCTACCACTGAGCTAAATCCCCAAACCCGCTTTTTACCTTTCTAATACATGTGTGTATTTGCGTATGTGCCTGTGGTTCTGGAGTTGGCACCCAGAGCCCTACCACACGTCCCGGGCAAACACTCATTCATGAGGCCATGAGTCTTTCTATTATGTTGTTTTTGAAGGTGTTTCAAGCTGAGTAATGAATATCATTAAAGCTTGTTAATTTCTTACATTCGTGTGTGTGTGTGTGTGTGTGTGTGTATGTGTGTAAGGAAGCAAGACTTTAGTGGAAATTGGTCCTCTCCTTCCACCATATGGGTTCAGGGGATCAAATTCAGGTTGTCAGGCTTGGTGGCAAGCCCCTTTACCTGCTGAGCCGGCTTGCCAGGCCCACCTTAAAACTGCTCTTTCCTTACTAGCTCTTCACGGCTGTGGAAGCTCAGAAACCAGCCTTTCAAAGCCAGTCTGTGCTGCCTGGGACAGAGATCTGAGTGTACTGTTCAACTGTCAGCCTGTGTGGAGAACAGGAGACACGCACACACAGGAGACACGCACATACATCAAGGCCTGCAGCCTGTCTGCAGAATCTGGAGTAGTCTACAGCTAACAAAATGACTATGTTGGAACAGAACGGGAAGGTGGAACTTCTTCTGACTCAACAATAAATGTTTGGACCCCGAAACAGTTTCTGGTTTCAGAGATGAAGGCTTCCCTGCCTAGCCTGTTATTTCTGAAATGTGGTTTCTCTTCAAACCTCAGAACCGGAATGTAAGTGTCGTGTTTGGTTAAAAGACCATTAGTGTCCATATGGCACTGCATCTGCTGGGGACAACCTCTGTTGGTGGACAGAGTGACCAGTTACAGTTTGTCACTAACAGGAATGTGGCTCTGGACAACAGTGAAGCAGGCGGTAGCTCCAGTCCTCTGAAGCAATGCACGGGGAAGGAGCCGCCTTTCCTGTTTTATTCTAATATTTATTCATGATTAGTGTGGGAAGCGTGTTGTAACTCATGGACAGCTCTATAGAGTCCTTCTTCTCCTCTGTGTGGGCTCCAGGGACTGAGCTCAGGTCGCCCTCCCGGCTCAGTGTGGCTTACTTGTTGAACCATCTTGCTAATCCATCAATTTTAAATGTTGTTTGTGTAGTGCAAGGGCTGGGACCCAGAGCCTTACCAGGGCCAGGCCAACACTGTCTCGAAGCCACAGCCCTAGCACCTCCCCTCCCCCATGCCCATTTCTTTCTAAGTTAATTTCCTTGGAGGGAAAAGGAAGGAAGGAAAGGGCTTCTCTCAGAAAAAGGAGAGAGAGAAGAAGAGAAGGAAGAGCAGGGAGAGCCCTTGTGGCCCCAGGGGGTCACCCTCTGGGCCTGGCCTGGGGTTCCGAGGGTGGGGACACTCACTGCAAACTTGGCCAGCACATAGGCTCCGGCTCCCACTCCAATGCCAATCACGTACTTGAACCTGTGGGTGAGCAGGGCTGGTCACTCTAGGGCTGCAATGGCATTCCCCACGAAACTCAGCTAGAACACATCTCGCCCACCACCCCCAGCTCTCAGCTGATGAATGGCCTGGAAGCTAGGAGAAGCTTACCCAAAGTGCTGTACCACACTCGGGAGCATGGCGGCCAGCTGCTCCATGGAGGGGAACTGGTACCTGTAGGCAGAGGGGTAATTCAGGACCTGGGTACAAGTGAGGGCACAGGGCGGGAGCGAGTGAAAGAGACTCTGGGGACACCTACCCCTGAGGGAACTGTGACGCTCCCACCTGCTGCCCAGGGGCATCCACATGGCACACCACAAAGTGTTTGGTGATCTCCTGCATGTCCTCAAAGTTGAAGAAGGTGTTGAAGCACAGCTTGTCTGCAAAGACACACCTCGTAGAGGTCAAAAATAGAGGACAGGCACCAAGGATGCCAGGGGCCCTGTGGGCTGGCCTTCAGGTAAGGCAGGCTGGATGGGCCAGTGGGGAATCTCAGGCCAGAAGCTAGGTCACAGAGGGAGTGGGAACTGAGATTTCAGGACCATGCACGGAGGGGAGGAGACCTCGATGCTACGGCAAGGAGGCAGGCAGGTAGATCAAGATGCAGCCGCACTTACGATTGAGACCCACATCGTGGTAGGTGAGGATGGCTGGGCGGTTCCCTTTGGGAGAGCCCCGGATCACCACATGCAGAAGGCCGTAAGGCGTCTCGATGTCATGCTCCTGTGGGAGACAGAGGGCACTGGACACTCTGGCTCTTGGAGAGATGAGGTGGTGAAGCCCCTAGCCAAGGTTATATCACAAGTCGCCCCCCACACTGGACAAGTTAACGGAGCCTCGCTCTCAGAGGTGTTCAGCACAGGGACAAAGTCCTGACATTCTCTACAAACCCACCTGCCCCTGCCTAGCTCTGCGTCCAGCCTGCCACAGGGGCTCAGGAGGCCAGTTTTCTCCATTTCGCAGAGCCCTCCCAAGAGGGGTCTGCCACCGCAGCCCAGACCCCACCCCTACTACCAACCTACCAGGTGTGCTCCCTTCCCGCAGAATGGACCTCTGTCATGCCACCTAGAAACCACAGCAAACCTTCTGCGTCGGCCATATCCTGCCCCTCCTTCAAATGTCAGTCCTCACTGCTGCTCTCTCACATTCCCTGCCCTCTGCTACAAATCTCCATAGTCTTCCTGAGGCAGGTCAGGGCTAGCCATGCCTGCCCCCAAGGTCCTCTGCAGTCCCAGCTCCCAGGTCCTAAGCCAGTGCCCTTGACTTCGTTGTACAGGTCTACTGCTTCAGGGGCACCTCTGGTTCTGTGTGACTTTGAGCAGGGCAGGCAACTTCTCGCATCCTCACAGGGGCTTTGTGGGAGCTGCAGTATGTAGACAAGGCCCAGAGGAGGGGCTGCTGCTCCTGGCACCCCAGAACCTTGTGGGGATACCCTGTTGATTGGCTTCTTTGCAAACAGGTCATTCCTGGGCAGTCAATCAGGGAACTCCAACAGCTTGGTCAGAGTTGAATGTACCCTTCCCTGCCTCTACCACAGGGGTCCTGGTGCCACTGCCAGTGGCCCAGAGCCGGAGCTGGGAATGCAGCTGCCAACAGGAGAGAAGAGCAAGTGGCCAAGTACTATGTGACAAGCTTCCTTTCTGCCACACAAGACAGAGGGAACCTAGACTCCATTTTGCAGACAGGGACACTAGCTTCAGAAAAGCCAGCTTCCCACAGACTGGCTATCTGGGTGCGGTATGACAGGTGCCATGTTCACACCGTGTTTCCGGAAGGAAATGATAAAGTGTAGAGGCTTCCATGATGGTGGGCTATACTCTGGGATTCACATTCTCCCAGGAGGCCTGAGTATCTTCCTGTGGTCTTCAGTTAGGCCCAGGCCCAAGGCAGCCTCCCAGGCCTGTCTTTCTTTGGGACCCGTTTGAGCAAGAAAAGTTTTCTGTTCACTGGTGTCTGATACGTGCCACCTCATTTATTCCTGAATGGATCCCAGCCCTCTCTACAGTTGGCTCTACAGGAAGACACAGGCCCACAAAGGCTAAGAGACTCGCCCAAGGTCGAGCCCAGGGTTGATGAGATGCCTGCCCCGGGGCCTTGGCTTTGCACCAATGGAAGCATTTTCTGAGGGGGGGGGCTCAGATCCACCCAAAGGACCTACCCCCTAAGTAGGCTGCCCCCCACCCCAGCCATCTGCTTTTCTCCTCTGGAGTCCCTGCTATGGTCTCTTCACTGTTCTCTTAGCTCAGAGAAAGGGATGGGGCGTGAGGTGCACTGCCAGTCAAGGGGTGCTTCTCAGCCTTTGCTCTTCTTCTTGCTCTACAAGGACATAGGGACCTAGGGACTCTCCAAAATCAGACCCCTACCCTTCTGTGTGAAGAGTCTGCTCTCTGCTACCAAGTGGTCTGCCGTCTCTTCCCAACCCTGACATGGATGCCCAAGTCCTTATCCCTAGTCAGATACCATCAGTCACAACACTGGTCAAGTAAGGTTCACTTCCCTGGTAGAGAAGCACTAGCTTTGGTAAGGTCATGGAGAGCTGAGGGAGGGATGACAACCAAATTTCTGGTCCTGAGGCCTAGTGACCTTGACTGAATGTTTCCAGTAATTTCTCTAACGCCTCCTCCTCCCCAACCCTGGGCGGAGAACTCAGACCTAGCTTGCCAGACATAAGTTGAGCATCCTTACCCCTCAGGGTGCTGACTACAGAGAGGGAACATGCCTGAAGGGCCATAGCCCAGCAGACTGTCAGCCCCTCCATTCCCAGGGTAAAGTGCTCCCATTGGCTCCTGGTGACGTCAGAGCCCCGCCCCCCAGGTGGGCGCTAGAGGGATGCATTGCGGCAGGCGGCAAGGGAGGGGGCTTTGACGTCCCTGTTTCAGTCTCTCTCCTCAGCAGTGACCTTGAGGGCTGGGGAGAAGAGGGTCAGAACAGGACTCTGGCACACCATGGTGGTGGCTGAGGTATGATTTGTATTCAGCAGCTTCCTGGGTAATCCAGGAGACAAGGTCTGCATGGGAGAGTAGGGGCAGACTAGGACCGGACAAGAGGAGGGATGAGTGATGTGGAGCCTGGGATGCAGGCAGGACAAATCTGCCCTCTCCCTCCTTGAGGAAGAGCACAGGGCTTGGGTAGCTGTTGCTCCTCCCCCATGGCAAGAGGAGGTATCCTGGGGCCCCACGCCCTGCCAGCTCAGTGCTCCAGCCTTGTCATCCCCACCCTGTAAAGGAAAGCGGCACAGCCTTTCCTCGACTCTGAAGACAGAGACTTGCACCCTTCAGCCTGGCACTGCAGAGCACTGGGGACCCACAAGGAGCTCCTAATGAAGACATGACACCCTGCTGCAGCTAGCCGGCATCAAGACAATCTCCCACGGCCAGACCCTGCAGGCACAACCTTGACAGGTGCTAGGAACATGCCAGGGGCCCAGAGAGGACACACCTAGCTGAAGTGACCCCAAACGACTAGGCGGACACCAGCGTTCCTATGTGAGGCAGAGAACGCAAGCCAGCAAAGAGGTCAGTGCGCTCACTGCGTTTCCCAGACACCAACCATCTTATCCGACCCTCCACCCAGGGTCTGAATAGACCAGGAAAGGTAGCATCCCGGCAGACCTGTCACCACACAGAGCAGGAGGACACCCTGTCCTCTGGAGGTCACAAGGATGCCCCAACCTCCCTGCCCATCCCGCAGCGCCCCTGGACCCTCACTCACCCCATCCCAGCACTCCGGCATCTTGCCGAGGAAGGGGATTTGCCGAACCAGAGCGGGCAAACAAAAGCCTGAGTCACTCGGTCTGGAGGTAGGGGGCAGCCTGGGTGGGAGACTTCGGCTCTGTGGTGGGGTAGAGCTCCGGTGGTTTTATACACAGATCCTGGCCCTGCCCAGGCTGGTCCCGCCTCCCTGCAAGGTTTCTGCGCAGCCACTTGCTCACCCGGAGCCCTCGCTCCCGCATTGGCTGTTAGGAGACAAATCTGGTTCCAATTGGCTTCTGAGGTCCTCGTTCACCCCGCCTCACTTCAGCCCCTCCCTCCCGAGCCACACAGCATTCTGAGGGTCCCTGGCTCCTGCCGCTCAAGGGTGCTTAGCACCCTGTCACCGTCCATCAGGTACAGCTGTATGTGGCTTCCGGGAAGCAGCAGCTAAGGCCACACAGGTACCCCTGCATCAAGCACACAGAGGCGCCCCTCTCACCGATATGTATACCGATGCAGGGCTAGACCCGAGGAGAAGCTGGACGGCTGGGCGTGCAGACCTGCCCCGGCACTTGGCTCTATTCCCTTGGAAGCACCAAGGTCTTGGGAGGGCCCTTGCCCCAGGATCTGGAGAAGCCGACTCCCAAGCCCACCCATCCCAGCAAGATGACAGCCTAAGTCCCTTACTGTCCTTGAAGACAGCTACTGGCCTGTCTCTCCCCTTGGGCATCGCCCACCCTACCTATAGGGATGCCCAGGGCTGGGTCGACTGCAGGAGCAGAGAAGGAAAGGAGCAGGCGGGCGGGGCCCTTCCTGACCTCACACTCCTGTAGGAGGGAAGGAGAGAAGCTGGCAAGCTTGAATTCCCTCCCCCCCCCCCCTCCCTGTGTTCAGAGCCAGTCAGTATGGAGTCCAGCTCCGAAGAGTGTGGAGAAGATCCCCAGGCTGCACGATGTATCTACTGGGCAGTGAGGCTCAGGGTGAGAAGCTGGTCTGAGGCACACAGAGAGGAGCACTGCCAAAAGGAGAGGCCAGGGAGGTGACAGAGGAGGCAGCCCCAGGGCTAAGAGAACACGAGGGACAGGAACATGGTGGGAACTGGGTGTCTGTGCCCCTATTGTCTTCTCCGTGGAGGACTGTACCACCCTGCACCCTGGTGGGTTCCATGGGAAGGAGGCCAGCTCCCCACCCAGGTGTCTGCTGACCTGCTTTGCAACAGTCATGTGATCTGACTTGCAGTAGTCATGGGCACTAGGCCTAGTAGCAGCTTCTGTCTTAGGGTAACACCAGCTTTCTCTGTGCCTCACCAGACCACTCCCAAATGGGAGTCATGGAACAGTGTGTCCCTGGCCCTCCTGTCCTGCTCTGTCCCCAAAGACCTCCCATGAGTCTCTCAAAGGAACAGAAAGGTCCTGCCACCAACTCCCACTCCCTGTGGTCCTTGACCAATCCACACCCACTCCCTGACTATACCTACTGAGTGGCTTCTCCTTCCCTGGCTCCATAGGAAACGCTGACCCAACACTGGCCTCTTCCACACTACCTGTTTCTGTTCAGCTCGCTGGCTACAAACCCTCAGACCCGAGGCCAGGCCTGCCCAGCGGCTGTCTGCAGAGTCCCGGGGGCAAGGTTTTTATTCTGTGCTTCTGAGACACAGAAGCCTGGGAGAAAGCACAAAGAGCCCCCCCCCCCCCCCAAGTGAGCGTGCTTTCTCACTCAGGCGAGAGAGCAGCGCAACTTACATCCTCAGCGGTCCAGACTCACACACAACCACTAAGGGAACAGACACTGTGTTAGGATGCCTGCATGCTAGACCATACCTGAGTGTGTTAGCTCACTCAGCACCCGCCTCTTCAGACAGGTGGCAAGCTGCCCTACCTCACAGCTGGAAGCCGATGCACCAGGATCCACATCGGTAGGTCTGCTACAGCTGTGTGCTATGGCTGGCTGTGCCTTGTCATGGTCACCGGGGGTGTCTGAGCACTGGACCCTTGGACACCATTCCCTCACAAACACTCTGAGACACTTGCTTCACCATACGAGACTAGCAGTCTGGGAGCAGGGTGGCAGACCTAGACTCCGGTCTCTTGTATTTTTCTAGTTCCTCTGTCTTGCTTCTGTCACCTGTACTGACCCTGTAAGGCCAGTGACAGTGACGATGCCTGCCGCTGTGAAGCTGGGGATGAAGGCGGCTCCCCGGCTGTGGCCCAGGTAACAGCCATCTTTTGTGGCTGCTTTTCTGCAAAAAGGAAAACCCGAACAAAGCCTGCCTCTATGTAGTGTTCCCAGAGTGACAGGATTCCTTTGCTGTCCTTCACCAAGCAAGGGGTCTTGAGAACCAGGGTCCCGCCATCTAGTTGCCCAACGCTTATCTATTTAAGGATGTGGCCTGGAGGTGACTTCCATCCAGCAGGGAGGAGGGGGTTTGTCCTATTTGGGTGGCCAGTGGTGTCTGGGAACCCAATAACCCCGTTTCCCTCTCCATCCTATGCTTGCTGTTAGACATATTCTGGTGCCAGGAAATAAACCATTCCTAGGGGACTCGAGGCAGGGGGATAGCTGGCCAAGTGAGCAAAATCATCATGTGAAGGAATAAAAACAAAGAGCGAGTTCCATTTTCATGGTACCTTTGGCATCAAACTAACCGGGACATGGTTGTCCAGGCAACAGCTGCTATGGAAACAAGAGTTATTTCACAGTCAACCTAGCTTTCACCGGAGGAAAATGCTGATTCAGATGACAGCATCCCTCGCTCCTTTCTGCACACTCATTGCCGGAGGCCTCTGCTTCCTTCCCAACTGTCCTGTTCACAGAGGGTCCAACCCCTTCACTGGGCAGGGGGAGCTGCTGTGAGCCATGAGGGTCATCAGGCCGTGAGTGGCCCTGCCCTCACCACCAGAGACTGGGACACACAGACAGGCTATTACTCTCCTCTAGGACCCAGCCCAGTGGGAGAGAAGTCCAGACAGATATGGGTCCCATATTTGAGAGGCTGAACCCCAACCTACCTTCCAGTCTGTGTCCACAACTGAGAGGAAGGCATCAGGGTTATCCTAAGGAGAGCAAACAAAAGGGGGCAAGTTAACCCAGCTCCCAGGGCTCTGCACAGAGCAGACCCGTCTTCTGATCCCCAGTCTACATTCATGCTAACAGAAGTGACTCACAGGTTACCCGGTGCAAGGATTTCTATCTTCTGGGTTAACAGGGAGACTTGGAGCTGCACCACAGGCAGAAAGCACTGGGGTCTCAGCCTCATTACACACAAGGGAAGAGGATGAAGGAGCCAAGATGACTGTCAAGCCCAGGGCTGGGTGGGTAAGCTGAGGCCTGTTTACTGTCCTGACCTATGTATATTAGGTGTTATCAAGGCCAGCCGCACTGCCCACACTTTACTGTCTCAAACCTCGGGTCAATGTCAAACTGTCAGTGGCATGCATCTTTGATCACTGCCTGTCCTGCCTCTGGTACCATGATGAGGGGACCGTATCTGGTCATGTAAAGGCTGGACTAGAGTGGGCTCCTGAACACAGGCTGATCAAATGAACAACCTGTCTTCATAAATGAGGGGCATACGGCTCAGAACACACCCACATAGCACGGCAGGTATTTCCAGCATTCAGGAGGGTAGAATGGGGGATCTCAAGTCCAAGGCCAGCCTCAGCTCTGTAGTGAGACCCACTGATTCTTCCAAGGCCTGGGAGGAACGACAGGGGTCAAGGGAGGGAGGGCAGCCACTTTGGGAACCCCTCAGGAAGGGGGGCTGCTGGCAGAAGGGGTTAGGGCTGTTCACTGATGACAGAGCCCTTCACCAAGCTCACCAAACAGCGAGAGGGCTGAAGAGCAAGTGGGAAGGTAATTACATCAGGGAAGGAGGGAGGCAGTTCTGTTAAAAACAAAAATCTGACAGAAAGGATGAGGCAGATAATGGTAGGGTGTGCTGTGTGCTCTCAGGATGTTGGGGGCTCAGGAGATAGGAGTGTGGGAGGGATGGGGCCCACAAGCCAAGAGATAGCAGAAAGAAATAAGCCAACATGAATCCCTGGGCGCCATAGGAGGTATATATGAGATCAGAACAAAGGGCAGGAGAGGGTCGGGATGCTAGGAAAGCCCAGGAGAGTGTGGAGACCAGCGGGGTGCAGAGAGGGAGCAGGCAGCATCTTACAGATCCCAGGACTCTGCAGTCCTCAGGGAGAGCTAGTTTAAAGTGGCTTATAGAGGTCGAGACGTATATAGAATATAGTCACCCTCCCGCCTCTGCATTGGTTACAGAGTCTTTTGTAGGTACCAGAGCCCACTTCTCTGAGATGGCATTTTCTTTGCCCAGAGCCCACGATTCTCCTCTCACACAATTTAAATCGGCTCTGGGTTGCCCAGGACACACCTTCTAGAAGACATAAGTCATGGACATAGTTGTTATACTCTGCTGTTAAGGGAATAAAGGCAAGGAAAAAAAAAGTGTGTACAGATGATTTTCCTGGGCTGCTTCTATCTCACTAACTGAAGCCCCTGCTGTGGATACCGTGGCTATGGGGGTGGGGGTGGGGGGATCTCGGGATAACAAGAATGTGTACCTGGCAAACTACAGCCATTCAGAACATAGAGGTTAGGCAGGCACTGCACTCAGGGTGCTATGAGACTCTGCCAGCATCACAGGTCGAGAAACAGCAGCTCCCAAAGACAATGTAAGGTACAGCTAGCTGACACATCAAGGACTTTGCTGGGAGTCATGAGGAGGCTGCATTGGGTGGGGTTTTTTTTTTTGTCTCTTTGGAAAAAGCAGAGGCCACTGGGTACCCAGCGAGAGCCTTGTGCTGACTCAACGACTGAGAACTCCGCGTGAGACTGAAACACAGATCCAAACTCCAGAGAGGCAAGCTATGGCCCTGGTGGCAGGAAGTGAGAGGCTGGGTAGAGCAGAAGGAAGAGGGAGGCTGCCATGAACTGGAAGCAAAGGACTGTGAGTCAGGACAGAGGGACAGCAATGTGCTGCAGGAGGCTGGAGAGACCTGGGCACAGAACAGGCCAGCCCGGGCTTCAGGGTCAGGGTGTGACAGCCTGTCCTATGCATTCCTGGGCTAATGTCTTCCAGCAGAGGAAGCACCTGGGAATATGGCAGATACACTCAAAGGTTCAAGGAGGCTGGGAAGGAGGGAGGCAGGGTAAAGAGAAGGCAATCCCCCAGCCTCAGGAATGAACACTGGAGAGTCAGTTCTGGGTGGTTCTGAGCTCCAGGGAGGGTCTCCCCATTACAACAGGCAGGGCTGCATAGGACTATTATTGTGTGTCTTTAAAGGGTTGTACTACACAAGGAGAAAAGTGGGGACACAGGAAGGAGGCTCCCGCAGGCATCCTAGCAGGAGGATTGGCTGTGGACCAGGAGCCATGGAACCTGGGTTGAAGAGCTTGCCAAATATGTAGTTCACTTCTGGCCCCACAGGCTACCCTCAACTAACCTGGGAGTTATGTGTTAAAGGAAGGACAGACCATGCTCTCAGGGGCAGGGCTATGGTCTCGTGTGGTGGGATTCCCCAGAGCCCTGGCTAAGCCATCCATCTGATCCCAATCCTTGCGGCTTCTTCTGGAAGGAAGCTGAAGGTGGGTGGAAAGGAAACACGGAGCTAAAGGTGGAAGGCTCTGGGCTCCTGCCTCTCCCAGCTGCAAAGCAAGGTGAGCGGGGACCGTACCCAGCGACATGGGTTGGGCACTCAGGCTGGCCCTGACACATTTCTCAGGGAATGAACATGTCAGTTCTGGGTGATTCTGAGCTCTCACAGGAAGGCTCCATGACAACAGGAAAGACAAGAACACACAATTTCCAATTTCACCACAAGGTGGCGCTCAGGCCCAGGACCTGGAAGGGGCAACTCACCATCTCGGTGGCATCCTGGCCCCGGAGCAGGGGCTTCTCCTCGGGAAATCGCAGCTCCTGCAGCCCCGTCATGGTCACGTCGTGGAGCAGAAGCCCTAGGAGGAAGGGAGTACGAGGTTGGGCCTTGTTCTGAAGCTGCCCGGTGAGGACATCACAGGGCAGGGCTGCTGTCCCCAGGGGACCAAGATCTGCTTGAACCAAGGACTATTATACTGTATTTGTTTTTCAAATAAAGTCATATTTTGCAAACCTAAGCAACACAGGAACCTTGGAGGTTCTAAACAAACCCTGCATTTATTGTGAGGTAAACGGGCTCAATGGAGAGGCGAGAAAGAGGTGGGCTGAGAGCAGCCCAGAGTTGCTTGCAGGGATTTTGGTAGACTGAAGCTGAAGAGGATGGGAGGTGAAAGCTCTCTTTCCTGGAACCTGAACAGGGCTTGGCTTAGGACAGAAAATACATGTGCTCTCAGCCGGCAGCCACCAGAGGGTCCCGGACCTGATTCTGGCAGATGCAGACACTTCTGACCTTTTAGAGAGAAAGGGTCACATCTATACACGTGTGTACACATTTCAGCATTCTCTCTCTCTCTCTCTCTCTCTCTCTCTCTCTCTCTCGTTCTCTCTCTCTCTCTCTCTCTCTCTCTCTCTCTCTCTCTCTCTCTCTCTCTCTCTTGTGTGCGCACACGAGTGTGTGTGTGTGTGCAGGAGAGGCAGTACTATGTCTCACTTGGGCATGATGGCAGAAGCCAGAAGATACCCAGGAGGGAAATGAGTCAAACATTCATTAAAACACAGAGAGATACCATACCCAAAGACATTCAGATTAAATAAGGTATTCTGGGCTGGAGAGATTGCTTAGCGGTTAGGAACACCAGTTGCTCTTCCTGAGGACCTGGGTTCAATTCCCAGCACCCATGTGGCAGCTCACAACTGTCTATAACTCCAGGTCCAGGGCATTGACACCCTCACAGACACATGTGCAGGCAAAACACCAATGCACATAAAATAGAAATTAAAATACTTCTATCATCTCTGACACCTTTGTTCTCTTGGGGGTCAGTTTGGCAAAAATGAATGAAAAATCTTCAAAAGGTGCAAACCACAGACTGGGGACACAGCTGGGGTGTAGCCAATGTGAATTCAGCAAGTCCCATCACGGAGGGAGACTTTGTAAGGAACCCAGGGGGGTGACTAATGGCTCACTTAGCTTTGGGAATGCTCTCCAGTGTCACCGTCAACAGAAAAGTCAGAAGCAGCCAAAAGTTCATCAATGGGCTACTAGATTCACACATTACTTTGGTAATTTGACTAAGATAATTTTAAATTTCATGGGGAAATGTTGTATAACAATAAAACACAGCTAACAGAGCTGGTGCGATAGCTCAGCAGGTAAAGCCATTTGCCACCAAATAAGACAACTAGAGTTTAGTTTCCAGAACTCACAGAGGCAAAGGACAGAACTGAATCCCACGAGCTGTCCTCTGATGCTACGTGCATGTCACGGCACATGTAGAACCCAGGTGATAAGTGTTTCCAAAGCCGCTACAAAGCATTCAGTATCATCCCAGGTATAAGATATAAACAGGCCCCACAGAAAGAGCCTGGGAGGCTGCACATTACACAATCCCCAGGAGGGAGCACGGTGGAGGGGAAGCTAGGGCAGAGGGGTTGTAAGTTTAAGGCCATCCTGAGATACTGTAAGACCCTTACAAAATATGCATAATAACTGGTTTCAGGCATTGCCCCTGTAGCGGTGGATGAGAACTGAGAGAAGGGTGTCCACTCTGAAGTGGGCTGGGATCAGAGGCGAGCGCCACCACGGCCTGGCCCCAATTCCTCCGGCCTCTACTAAGGCATCTCCCAGCCTGTAAAGTGCCTACTCTGCTGTCTCATTCCACAGTGATGGGAAGTGAGGTGGGGCTGGAAGAGACCTGCTCAGTGTTCATGCTAGAGCACCTTACCACCGAGAGAGTGAAGGGACGGTCCCTGGAGACCTGGCTTCCTTTCTCCCTCCCTTTATGGCTCTGTCCCCAGCTGTTCTTAGCAGTGAAGCCCTCAGACTCCCGCTCCTGCAGCGGGTCTCCAGCAGCTGGCTGGTTAAAGATGCTCCTTCCCTACCCCTGTCCTGATATTTCCTCCTTTAGAAGGCCAGTGACTGAAGTCAAAGGGCCCCAGGCCTGGATGGAACCTGTGTCCTGGTGGCAGCTCGGGCCCCTCCATCCTAACCCTCAATGCAGTAGGAGGAGGATCTGCCACCCTGAGCCCCGGATCCCCACACGATCACACCCTACGCCCTGCTGGGCTTTGCTTCCAGAGGTTTCCCGGGAAACTAGCGATGCAGATGGCTGTATTTTTAGAATGGCGTCCTCTCTCCTCCCTCTGCCCTTTCTTCCCTTCCTTTCTGCGGTGTGTACATTCATCCATCCACCCCAGCGGGAGCTTAGCCACCTGAGAAACCTCCTTCATTAGGACTATCCTGGCCACCTGCCTCCCTGACGCCCACCTCAATTCAAGGCACTGGGGTGTCCTGTCCTCCCCCAACCTGCTGTGGCACCACCTGGAGACAGTTCTCTCTAGGGACAATGCTATTTAAAAGGGCTGAGGGTGGGCAGTGCAGGGGGACAGATGGTCTGTGACAGGGAGTAGAGGGGAAGGGGTGGGGAGAGACACAGAGAACCCAGCAAGTCTGGAAAACGGGCAGTGCAGCCTGGTCAGGGGCGTCTGGGCAGGGGCTAGAGTGACTTCCCCTCAGGGCAGAAGAGAACACGCTTCCACAGAAAGTTACGTTTCTCTCCCCACAGCAGCTAGGGGTGGAGGAGATGGCCGCTTTTCTTCCCAGTGGCGGCAGGTGGATGACAGGCAGGCAGCAGAAGCCTGAAGATGCTGCCAGGCACTTTCTCTCTTGTTCTTTTTCCTCCAGACCACTCATTCCTCAGAGGGCTCCTGAAGCCTTGAGTTCTACACAGGCCTGGGTGACCCCTCCCGGCCCTCCCACTTAGTGTTTAGGCCACAGTCGTGGTCCTTACACTGCTGGGTTATGTTCGCATCACTGGCCAGCTTCCTGTGGGCAAATCACAAGGAGACTGGCTAGCATGCAGTGGGGGGTGAGGGGAGGGACTGTGGTCTCCTGCGCTCTCCCTGGAAAGCCCAGGGAGGATGGCAGAGATAACAGCTATATAGAGGCCATGCAGGGCTGGGCTGCAGCTCCCCAGTGCCCTGCCTAGCCTGGGATAAGCTTTACTTCCCGATCTCTCAAGCTCTCTCAAGCATCACAAAGGAGAATGGAGAACTCTGTAATGGGTGGCTTTTGTCTCCTGCCCAAGTACTAACCAGGCTGGACCCTGCTTAGCTTCCAAAATCCAATAAGATTAGGTGTGTGATGGGGCTGGCGAGATGGCTCAGTGGGTAAGACTGGCTCCAAAGGTCCTAAGTTCAAATCCCAGCAACCACACACATGGTGGCTCACAACAGCCTGTAATGAGATCTGAAGCCCTCTTCTAGTGCTGTCAGAAGACAGTTACAATGTATTTACTTATAATAATAAATAACTCTTTGGGACTGAGAACAGGGACTGAGCCAGAGGAGTTAACCAGAGCAAGCAGGATTGCCTGGAGCAAGCAGAGGTCCTAAATTCAATACCCAACAAGAAGGCTCACAACCATCTGTTCAGCTACAGTGTACTCATATACATAAAATAAATAAATAAATAAATAAATCTTAAAAAAAAAAGATTAGGTGTGTTGAAGTTCTATACCCAAAAATGAGGCAAAACTACTTTAGCTGAGCAGTCTTCCTCACCCCTCTGTCCACTCAGACACTCCTTCCCTTCCTGATTCTGTTTCAGGGAAAAGGCAACCCCGCTGGGTGAAAGGCTGAACTGGTCTCCAGCAGCAGCAGGAGGGACCGTGCTCCATTTGTGAGCATCAGTAACTGTGGCTCTGTGATGGGGTTTAACCTCAGATCAACGAGGGTTCAAAACACAGCAGTTAGGGCCAGCAAGATGGCTCAGCACACAAAGGCATCTGCCACCAAGCCTGACGACCCAAGTTCAATCCCTGGAACCTATGTGGTAGGAATGAACGTGCTACAAGTTGTCCTCTGATCACTACATGCACACCCTGACAATACATGTGTATGTCTGTATGTGTACATATACACACAAATAAAAATGTAACAAAGCGTTTAAAAATATCTATACAATACCCCAGACCCATGGGGAAATGGCAGAGCCCATCTGGGGTGGTGAGGCTCACAGAGAAGATGGCAAAGCCACCTCTGGCCCATGTGTGGATGTTGAGTGTGTGTGTGTGTAAAGATGTCCACCAAAGCTTCTTCTGTTCTCCCTTCCCCAGGCTGCTGAAGATTGCTGTCCCACAGAAAGTGTTCCTACACTGATCAGCTAACCTGTCTGTGTATCCATCTGTACACCATTCGCCTCGCCTTCTTGTCCAGCTGTATGCAATAACTCTGCCTCAACTGTGTATAATCTAACAAGCATGCTGCGGTGTCTCCATCACGGAGCCCCATCCACCTGATGGTAGATTTTCTGCATGTGTCTTTTCCTCAGTCTTCCACTGGGCCTCATCAGGTCAAGTCCCTGGAGCCATGCAAGGACGATGTGGCAGTGGTGGTGACGTTGGTAGCCAAGAGGAGCCAGTCAGCTGTCGGTAGGACGGACGGGTAGTGGGTGTTTCAGACACCCCTACCGCTCAGCTGTGCTGTATCCCCAAGGCTACAAGATCCATCATCACAGAATAAACCAAGCATTTGAAGGCCAACAACGCTGGGAGAGGGGTCCCCACTACAGAGGAGGACATCATAAGGAGTGTCACCAAGTCAGCACACCTCAACACCCTTCCAGACACAGCTGGAAGTGTCTCCCACTGCTCCCCACAACCTGACCCTGAACCCTAAGACTCTCAGTTTAAGGGTCTGGAGCCATTCTCTGTGGACCGCCCCACCCCTTTCTCTCTCTTGACCACACAGGGTGGAGTCCTCTTCACCGGCTCCACCTCAGGAGTAGAAGAGGAGGACACAGGATGTTTCTTCTCTGGCGTGCTCTCCATTTTCCGCTCTAGCTGCTGACCCCTGCTTTGTTCTAGACCTGAAAGAGACCCACTCTCCTGCTTTCTCACTGAGTTCCTGTGAAGGTCTAGTCCCCTCCCCCAACCATGAATAGAAGACCGCGTGACTAGAGAGCACCTTCACTTAGGAGTACCATGCAACCGTTAAAAAGGCAGCGTCACTCTGAAACACACAGTTAGGGACAAGGACTACCACACAATAAGTAGGAAAAATATCCCATTTATGTAAGAAATATCCACCAAACTGGTGCCTTTGTTAGCAAATTCAAAAGGAAGCCCTCACGTGGCTTCAGATAAAGTATCAATTCATCTGGCAGGGAGGGCGCTGGTTCTGAGTGGGCAAACAGACTTCGACTCTATACACTGGATTTCTTTCATCTCACCTAAGACACTAAGACTCCGCTCACATTTTTTATATATTGATGAGGACAAAGACCACTTCCCCACTTTACCCTACAGAATTACAACAGACACAAACTACAGGACTTCCCCCATGGCCCCGTGTTATGGAGGCACAACCACAGCTGAAGAGGAAGGAACACACAGGAGCAATGCTGTTAGCAAGCAGGACGGATGCTGTGGACCTGGGGGGTTCAGGAGGACCCCCAAATGATAACAGCATTCAGCTCTTCACTCTTCCATGGGAGCAGGATCCCAGTCCTTGGTTTTTTGTAACTGTGACACTCTGGAAGCAAGCCTGGGCAGTGAACCTGAACAATGTCCCCAGTCTGCTTGCTCTCATTAGACTCTGCGTTAGGCATGTGGAGCATGGATGGAGGAGAAACTACGTGCGGTTCTTAGAGCTGCCTAGCACAGTGGGCTCGTGGTGCTGCTGTGTCCTGCGCAGGGGCTGTCGACCCTGACTGCCGCTGGGGGCCGGGAGGTGGTTACCTGCTCGGCTTCTCTGCAGGGAGAACTACCTTTCTCTGTAGCTGGTTATCACATGGGAAGGTACTCTGACAATAATACCCTGTTTCTTCTCATACCTTTCCAGGCTAATTTTAGCAGCCCTTGACAACTCTTGTCCACCATTCTTACTGTGGCGTTTATCTAATGACAATGTTCTATTTCCGTCATCTTGTCTGGTCGCTAGTTGGGATTCTGGGAGCAAGAGTTATCCTTTCTCCTCTGTGTAGCTATCCGGTCCGCCATTTTATCATACCACAGCAGACTTGGGGAGATTTACCCTATGGGCTAAATTCTGTTGTGGCTATCAAAGCAAAGCAGGCCGGATTTGGCCACCCTGCGTCCCTTTCAGGTGGCACTTTGTCCTTTTGATGTGAATCCATCAGTTTTTGAGCAGCCACTAACTAGCTGGCCACATCTGGCATCGCATGTGCGTCTTGCATGCTCTCTGTGTGCACCACAGTGCTCTCTTCTCCAGGGTCCCTGGCTGCTGTTCAGAAAGCCTGGGAGCTCGGCACTTGCAGGGTAACTGCTCTAGGTCCTATCTGCAGGCAGAGCCAAGGGAAGTAAGTACAAAGACTCATGCTGGCTCTAAATCCAGCCTACTGTGTGCTTACCAGGACCCTGGAACTAGATTTCCAACTCCTTTAAGTACAGTCGGACACTACGGACTTTATCAAGTGGTGAGGAATCTGGCTTATATTGTCCTTTTCTTTTTCCCTGCTGAAGATCAAACTTGGGGCTTGTGAATGCCAGGAGATTCCCAATGTTTTATTTTCATCATTCCTAGAGCAGGTATAAGATTTAGAATTGACACCTACAAGATGAGGGACTTTTGGGTGTACATGTGTAGTGTGCATTCATGCATGTGTGTAGGACCAAGGTTGACATCAGCTGTTTTCCTGATGTCACCACCTCATACATCAAGGCAGGGTTAAACCTGGAGCCCCTGTCTCAGGTAGCTTGTTCTGTGGGTCTCTTCACCTCCTTTGGATTACAGATGGAGGCATTTCAAAGGGTTTTGGGGAGCTGAACACTGGTCCTCACTTGGGGTCTGTCTCTCAGCCCATTGTGACTTATCGTCACTCAAGGCTTTGCCTCCGAAATCACAGAGAGGGCTGTTTGGAACTTTAAGATTCTCGTGTTTAATCCCAGCATTCAGAGGCAGAGGCAGGAGGATCTTTAAGTTTGAAGCCAACCAGGTCTACACAGTGAGCTCCAAGACAACAAGAGCTATAGAGTGAGACCAGGTCTCAAAAAACAAAACAAACAAACAGAACCCCAGCTCCAAAGAAACCAGGAAATAAACGGCTTCAACCCCCTTGCACTCCAACTCTGCCTCTGGTCCTCTCCTTGCTGCTGGCATGCACATGCCTCATGCCATCCCTGTCTCTGCAGCACCATGTCTCTAGGGCACACTGTGCTGTGACACCTGCTCTTCAGTCTCCTGGGCTCCCGGGACAGCAATTGACAGCACGAGATGCCATGATGATAGCATTGCTGAGCTGCCCATCTGCCATGAGCTGTCCGAGGTTCCCAGCGTTAGAGGTGGACAAAGATTTAAAGCTTGTGTTCTTACAGCAGCTCCAGGCAGGAACCTTCTAATCCTCAGACCAAGGGCAGAGGGAGGGACAATCTTAACTCCACACACAGGCAGCAACTGTGTGGAGCCAGAGCAGGCTCCTGCTGCTGCAGAGATGACACCTGCTCTCTCCATTTCCTAACTAAGAGATCCTAAAAGTTTATATGGGCGGATGGGAATGGTACTCGTGACCAGGAGATGTGACATCTAAGGGTAGAACAAGTGACCTTGGCCACTATACTTTAAGGGTGAGGTATACCATCGTTTTGTGTTCTCTCTCTCTCTCTCTCACTCTCTCTCTCTCTCTGTGTGTGTGTGTGTGTGTGTATGCACGCACCCGCACGCATGCTATGACCTGCTTGTGACGGTCACTTTGTGGGAGTCAGTCTTCTCCCACCACATGGGTTTCTGTGGATGGAACTCAGGTCATCAGGCTCAGCTACCAGTGCCTTTATCCACTGAACCATCTCATTGGCCCAAGATACACTGGATATACTGTTCTTTGGCTCTTTCCCTGCTAGATTTTTGGCTAGAATACAGATATGATGGCAGGAACTTGAACAACTACTTTGGATGCTGAGCTAGGACACTAGGAACAGCAGTAGCAACACAGCAGCAGCCCCCCGAGCAACAGGTGACAATGAATCCAGGCCCTGTGTGGAAGAGGGGACCACAGCCTGCTTAATCTGTGGTTGCCAATCAGTTTTCTGTCACATACAGTTGACACTCATGTATGTTTGAGACATTTTTCCTGGGAGACCAGAGACACACCCACACACCGTAATATGCAAAAATATGTTACAGGGAAGGGAACGCCAGGGCTTTTTCCACAGGCAAACAAGCAGCACTCATGATCCTGGCCCTGCAGGACTGTCATATCACGTGCGGTCCTACCCTGAACCCCCTTAGCAACACAACCCTAGGTAACGTTCTCTCTGGGGTCTCGGGGCTGCACTGGCTGGCAGCTGCATGTGTAACCATGACCCACACAAGTTAAAAGCTCCCTTTGGCACTTTCGTCACAAATTCTCAAAAGTTCTTCAGCACAGGCATCTCCCACTTAGCTCAGCTGTGCCTGCCCAACCTGGCGAGCTTCCCAGAAACAAGGACACACACTTGTCCCGGATCCTGGGGTAAGATCCAAAAAGGTAATAAGTGGTGGGTATACCTCCCCCTGCCCAGATTCTGTAACAGTCTCAGGACAGAGGGTTGGCACACACATTCCCAAGGCATTTTCCTCCCCAAAGCCTTTCCCCAAACCACCTGTTTAATTAGCACTTTAGAAATCAATGTCACCACGGAAAAGGACTCCACAGCACCAACCACCTGGCAGCCTTCTCCATCCGAGTGCCCGACCTGTAGGAGGGTGCCACCTGCTGTACCCTTCTCATGCAACAGCACCTGTGCCTCCCTTTGAAGGTCCCCAATCCTTAATCTATGTGCTTTAAGCAGGAATGATGGATGGTGCCCCAGAAGTGAACCCAGCCCATTCATTGACTGGGTACAATCTGGGCACACATCACTGGTGGACATCACGGATATGACAGCCTGCAGTGCTCTGAGGTGTGACCTTCACCTCTCTGTCCTGCCTCAGCTGCCCAGTCATGGTCACCCCATCTGGCTTGACTTTTTGCAGGGCATCCTTTTGGGGGCTGAAGCTTTCTGAACATCGACATGACACTCACAGTTTTTTGTTTTTAAGGGTTTTTTTTTTTTTTCCAAGACAGGGTTTCTCTGTGTAAGCCTTCTGCCCTGGAACTCATTCTGTAGACCAGGCTGGCCTCAAACTCACAGACCTGCCTACCTCTGACTCCTGAAGTGCTAGGATTAAAAGGTGAGCCACCACTGCCTGGATTGACACTCAAACTTTTCATATGAGCATTTTAGACCCTGGGCTTTCCCCATGAGTATAGTCAAATATTCCCAATTCTGAAATCTGAACTATTTTCAAATCATGAAGAGACTTCTTCAGGCTGCTTCAGGAACTAGGGAGAAACCACTGACAACAGATTGCTGTTCAGGGCTGGTGCAGAGCAAACAACTAACAGGTCTGTGTGCTTTTGTGGATGGAGGCCACAGAAGGGAGCAATTTAACACCTAAGGTGGTTAGAGGTGTCACCTTGCTGAAGAGATACAAACAGAGGCATGGGGAAGGCAGGAAGGAAGCTGGATAGTCTGGGAAGAGCACCAGTGTTGCCTGCTTGGTGGGAAAGTCGAGTGGGACAGATAACATCCAGCATTGTAGGCTGATAGAGAAACCGAGGCAGAGCCCTGAGGTGGTATAGGTAGGAAGGTCTGAAGTTCAAGGTCATCCTCAGCTACATAGAAAGAACAAGGCCAGATGGGGCAAAAGAACCCCCACCCCCAGTCTGGTACTCCAAGCACACACAGTAGGAATACACTGTCTATTCAGGTCCTGGGGAAGCTGGTGCTTCCAATGTTAACATGGAGATCAGATGAGGCCCACAGTGAGTATAGGCTTTAAGGAAGCCAAGTAGATGGGACACATGGCTAAGTGTTAGAGACGACTCAGGGTGAGGCAGAGCCTCCACCCAGGACCCAGCTTTTGTTAGAATCTTTAAGGAGAGCTCTTTGCTGGGTACATCAGGAGGATGACCTGTCTTCCAGAGGAAAGGGCTAAGAAATCTACCAATCCAAACAACCTAACTAACAAGAGTGGAACGTCCAGGCGGTGGTAGCACACATCTTTAAGCCCAGCACTCAGAAGGCAGGGGTAGGGGGATTTCTGTGAGTTCGAGGCCAGCTGGGTCTACAGAATGAGTTTCAGGACAGCCAGGGCTACATAGAGAAACCCTGTCTTGGGAATAAAAAAGTGGAGGAGACCAAAGCCCAACCTGTGCCTGTGTGGCTGCTGCAGAGCCCAACACTGTGTTGGTTCAAGTTCTGCGTTTGGGCCTGCCACCTGCACCGAGAAATCTACTATAACATCTAAGTCCTCCCTGTTTTGGGTTCAAAGGGCCAAGTGAACCCTAGCATCTGTCCTCACGGACATCATACACAGTCATGCTGTGCAGGGGACGGCCAGGAGGCAGGCCACTTCCTGTGTTAGAAAGGCCATACCTCCATCTACTCTAGGATAGTACAGGAGGTCTCTTCAAATGTAGAAAATCTCCAAAGATACCTCCTGAGCTGTGGTGGTGAAAGGACTCCCAGATTATCCCTCCCTAGGTGTCAGGGAACATCCAATGTTGTTCTGTGTGGGTGAGGAATAAGCTTAGGCACATCTACAAGGACCCCTCACCAATGGGAAGGGTCCACCCTGCCCCAGGTCCCACTCCTATCCTAGACCCGACCCTTGTCTGCCAGACACATCTAGCAGAGAACATCAAGGGGTTAAACAGGACTACAAGCCATTTCTTGTGCTCAAGGTCTGGGCATGAGAGCCACCAGGGAACAATTTTGGATACAGATTATGTGAGGGCTACAAACCCTGAACCCAGCTATGGGACCACCCTCTACTCTGAAGAAAGACATCCCACAAGTGCTTCCTGTGACCTCCAAAGTGACTGAGGTCCCTGCCCCTGCCCACCTAGGCATATCTACCGGCACATAGCACTTACTTCCCCTGCCTGCCTCCTGACAGAAGTGGGCTGAGAAGCTGGCATGTCCCAAAGGCGTGTTCCATCAGCCACTCTGGAGCAGACATTTTATTCGCATACTGGACTAACTGACTCCCTCTCTCTTTGTGCATGTGTGTGTGTGTGTGTGTGTGTGTGTGTGTGTACAGGCATTCACATGTACGAGTGTGTATAGATACACACACAATCTTTTGTACCCAAGGGGGGTCAGGGTATGGCAGGCAGGCAGGGTCAAAACACACAGCCAATTCTGGCTTCTGTGGTGCTTTCTCAGCTGAGCCCAGGACCACACTGGGGCCCAGCCAAGCTCAGCTTAGGCTCCAGGTCATACAGCCAAGGCTGATGGGAAGCGTCCATGCGGACGACAAGCCTCAGGGGTCCTGCCCACCTTCTCTGCAGGTCACTCTACAGTGCGTGATCTAATGAATCTTCATTACCTGGACTTAACGCCCTTGCAGTTCTGAAGGTCGGAAGCCCCAGAGTCAGCTCTGCCCAGTGAAGTGTGTGTGTATGTGTGTGGGGGTGGGGGTGGCTGTAGACTCCCTCCCTCTCCAGGCAGCATTCCTCACAACCCTGGCTCAGGTGGCCCTCCCCACTGCTAGGCCCACAGCGAAGCAGCCTCTACTGATCTATCTCACAGAGGGGAAATCTAGGGAAGCACAGTCTATCTGCAGGCTTGTGGGAGTTGGCCTTCCGAGACCCTGAGGGGAAAAAGATAGTACAGCCAAGTGAACAGCGTGGGCAGGCTGTTCTGCTTCTGCCTGTTTCTGTAACAGGAGAGCTTCTGCCTCCCTCTTACAGTGGGGATAAGGAAGTACACACAGGACCCTACTTGCTAATCTAGGAATTTTCTCCAGATGAAGTCTCTAATCTATCTGCAAAGCCCCTTTAGCATGGCTGCCAAAGTTTAGTCCTAGGTTCTAGGGGACTACGTTCAGAATACCCGTTTGGGGCTGTTCTTCTGGCTAGCACACCCTAAAAACATAAAGGGGAAACTGAGGTATGCATTTATACGATGAGGCTGGAAGTAGGGGCCTGTATACTGTGCTCCTGTGTTCTACCTCTGCCAGGGGCACCGTTCCCTAGGCTGCACTATCTTTTTTCCCCTCAGGGTCTTGGAAGGCCAACTCTCAGGAGGCCTCAGAACAACTGCGCATCTCTTGATTTCCCCTCCATAAGAGAGATCTAGCTCTCTGAGCCTGCAGGGCTGGCTTCATTGGAACCACAGCTCTTACAGTGCTTTTCTGCTGGGTAGCAGCAGATTTTCAGTTTTATTTATTTACATTTTATATTGTTTCTGAGACAGTCTCCCTTTGTAACCCATGCTAGCCCAAACCCACACCCTTCTTCCCTTGGCCTCCTAAGTGCAAGGATCACAGGGGTGAACCATCATGCCTTGCCATTTTTCAGTTTAAGACAGCAGAACTCAAGTGTTAGGGGTGATGGTTGGTTGGTACAGTGCTCGTCCAGTGTGAATGGAAGTCCTGGGTCCAATCGCAGCACCATATCAATTGGATATGGTGGCACCCTCTCCAATCTTCCGCACTGCACTCGGGAAGTGGAGACAGGAGGATTAGAATTTCAAGGTCACCCTCGAGGTTTTAGTAACTTCAAGGCCAACCTGTGCTACAAAGGAGTCTGACTGGTTGCCTTTTTTGTTGGTTTGTTTGTTTGTTTGTTTGAAGTAATGCTGGGGCAGTGGTGGTTCAGGTCTTTAATCCCAGCACCCGGGAGGCAGAGGCAGGCGGATCTTTGTGGGTTCAAGGCCAGCCTGGTTTACAGAGCAAGTTCCAGGACAGCCAGGGCTACAGAGAGAAACCCTGTCTCAACAAACCAAACCAAATCAAACGGAAAGTAAACTTGATATTCACGTGTACACATTCACTAAGAAAAACGAGAAAATAAAAGGTGAAAACTGCATACATCCTGCCATGTCCCGCCATCTCTCTCCACGGCCGTTTCAATGCCTAGCAGCACCCTGGAAAAGCTTTATTTTGGGGGACTAGGGATGAAACCCAAGGCCCAGCAGGGCTTCCTGCACGCTCAGCAAGTGCCCTGCCACCGAGTCCCACCCCCAGCCTTGAAGATGTTACTTCTGATGCAGGAAACATAGTTCTAATGAAACTTCCCAGACTCTAGAGCCAGTTCTTCTGGTTCAAATTCCAGCCGGTCATCGGCCACCAGTGTGACCTCTGGCGAGCGATCTGCTACTCTGTGCCTCAGTTTCCTTAAAAGTAGTACCCTGAATCATGAGACATTACGATGGCAAGATAATATAGTGAAGGCATCCGGGGTGTTGTCTGACACGTAGAGAATGTGGTGAGCTGTCACTGCACTGGTGAGCTGTCACTGCCATTAGTATTATTTATTTTTAAGGGGACATTTGAGTAGGGGATAAATGACCTCTGGAAGTGAGATTTGCAGATGCCTGCCTCCCACCCGCTCTGTCTGTGTGTTTGTGTGTGTGTGTCCTGAGCTGAATGCAGTCTAGTGTTCTGCAACTGGCTGCTGCCACTTTCTGCAATAAACCTTTATCTGTTCTCAAAGTTTCAACTGCAGAGTCACAGATCACACATTGCCAAGACCTGATACACCACTACCAACTGGCCTTCTGTGAGGGTGGTACCAGCTCTCTTCTACACACTGGGAGCCTCCCCATATCGAAGGATCTAGAAACCCTACTCCCTTGCCTGCCTGGGCATCCTACAGGTACAGCCCAGCACCCCAGTGAAACAGTGGTGTGTACTGAGATGCATAACCTGGAGAGGGAGATTCAGGGGTCCTGATTCTAGTTTTAAGCCTTAGTTTCCCTCAACTGCCCTAACACTAATCAGGCACTCTTTATAAGTATCCTGTAAAACTGTGGGAGACACGCCAGGACGACGCTGGTTTGAATGAGAACTTGGTCCCCAGCTGGTGGCTGTCTGGGAAGGATTAGGAGCTGTGGCCTTGTTGGAGGAGGTGTGTCACTGAGATGGGTTTAAGGTCTATTCACACTAAACTCTTCCTGTTTCCAGTTTCTGGATCAAGGTGTGAGCTTTCAGCTGTTGCTTGAGCATCATGCCTGCCTGCCTGCAACCACGCTCTCCTCTAGGATAGTGATGAATTCCTTCCCTCGAACTATAAGCCCCAAATGAACCCTTCCTTCTATGAGTTGCCTTGGTCATGGTGTTCTATCACAACAACAGGAAAGTAATTATGACAATGACTTAAACCCGAAATTCTATACACAGGACTGCCAGACCTTTGCTTTTTTAATTGTACAAGTTGTTTTTTAATGATACAAAAATTATACAAGTTGCACTTTTGTGTTGTTTTTGTTTTGTTAAAGATATAGTCTCACTATAAATATATAGGCTGAGCTGGGACTCACTTTATAGGGCAGGTTGGCCTCAAACTCACATAGCTCCGCCTGCCTCTGTCTGCCAAATGCTGGGATTAAAGGCATGCAGCCCCGTGTCCATTCCACAAGAAGCAGTAGGGAAAGTTGTCAAGGCACACAGGCTGCGCTGGGGATGTATGTAGCTCAGATGGTAAAGCGCTTGCTGAGCACACACAAAGCCTCGAGTCTGAGTCCCAGCATCAGGTAAAGTCGAGTGTGATGGCACACACCTGCAGACTCTGGAGAATCAGGTGCTTATGGTCACCCTCCAATGCATAGTAAGCACACTGTCAGCCTGGGCTACAGAGACACGCTTGCTTGTGCACACATGTGCACACACACTCACATACAAAGACAGACACACACACATGCACACATACACACACCCATCCTCCAGAGACAGCAGGCAAATCTCTGTGAGCTTCAGTCCAGCCTAGTCTATATAGTGAACTACAAACTAGCCAGAGCTATGCAGTGAAGCCTTGTCTCAAGAGAAGAAGAGGAAAAGGAGGAGGAGGGGTAGGTAGGAGGAGGCACCAAGATCCTCAGACTTCCAAGGGACCCTGTCAAAGCCCCAGTCTGCCGTGTGAGAGCTCTCTGAAACCATCTTGGAAACTTACTGTTGGAGGGCAAATACATGAGACCAATTGCTATGCAGTCTGCAAACAGACGGACGTCCCACTGCCACATCCAACACACAAAAGAAAATGGCCAACTACACTAAGCCACCAGGCCGGCCCCTGAGGGCTGAGGGCTTGTGTGTGGACTGACACTGGGCCAGACTCCTTCACTGTGGGTTGCTCTTTCCCACTTTTGAGGTCTGACTCTCCACCCAAGCTGCTAACAAGTCTGGGGCTCAGAGTTCAGCACTGCCCAGGAGGAGAGATGCAGAGAAGACCCCTGAAACTCACATCCTCTGGGGTCAAAACTGCCTGCTGCCTCTCTTCATTTGTGGCAAGACCCACTCCCCCTCCAACCCTATGCAGGGAGTCAGGAAGCTTCCACAAGCAGCAGCAGCCACCTGGGAACCTCAGGTTGTCTTCTGTTTTCCTTAGGACACTGGGCCCAGGCACGACAAATCAATGGCATTCTCTGATCCCCACAGGAGGGGCACCTGCTGTGGACATCAGGCCATTGGGGTCCAACCTCGCATGACAGAAACTGAGGCTTAAACAAGCTCCCCAGAAATATATCTCAAAGAGGTCTGCTGTGCAGAGAACCCAATAAGAGGGCTAGGATATCCTGGAGGGGACAGGAGCCCTCAGCACACTGAGGAATGAGCTCAGAGGCCAAGGGAGATGCTACCAGATGCTGCAACATTTGATAAGCATGCTCACATGAAGTGTGCAATGGTTTAGTCCGGCCCACAGTTGAGCAGGCAGAAGGCCATGGGTGCATCCCTCACGTAGGACATAGGTCATCCACTCTCAGCTGTTCATATGTGGGAGGGTGACCAATCCTGTTGGCAAATAGGTATGATGGTAAGACGGAAGCTGTAAAAACTACTAGAAACAACCTCCTAGGGCAAGGATCTGGAGTCCTCTCCAAGAGCATCCCGGGGACACAGCCAATGAGCAGGATGCATGAGCTTAGAGCAAACCAAGAGGTACTGAGCCCTTGCTGAACATTCTCACCACAGTAATCACCCTGTTACCTGCCCATCACTCCATAGAGATAAGTAAAATATCTCCCAGTTGCCTGTGAGCAGGGGTAATGTGAAGTGTGTGTGGCAGATCCCAAGTCCTTACAAGCCAATGCGCCAAGGCAGGTAGAATCCTTCAATACCAGAAAAAGGAGCCAGAGGGAAGATAGACCTCTGCGGTTCCAATCAAATATGTTACTTGCTCTGTCTCAGAAGGCCCCATAATATCTCTTAGGTGTCTTTGTTTAACCTCCATCTTATGAATGAGATGAAGGTTAAACGATCTGTTTGTTTGAAATCACATCCAGCTGAGGCTGGCATTTGAAATCCAAACCTATGAGGCAGGAAGAGGACACAAGGAGTTGGGGGTGGTGATGAGAGGGGGAGGTGCATGAAGGAGAAGGGGTGTGAGCTCACCGCATAGCCCAGGCTAGCCTTAAATTTGCCATGCTCATGTTTCAGCCTCCTGGGTGCCAGGATTACAGTTTCGCAACACCATGGCTTGCCCACAGCTGGGGCTGCTACACTGGCAGCTTCTGACAGTGACAGAGTCCTGCGGAAGCCCCACCAGAGGTTCAGAAAGCCTGCCACAGCAAATGAGGGCCTGAGGGAACATTGCACATGGACTCCAATCTCCAGACCCTCACAGGGTATCATCCATTCCCTCTGAGGGCCAGATGGGCGTGAGAGGACCTGGCTCTGTCCTCCAGGTATAAATCCAAATCCCAGGCTGAGGTGGGGAGTGGGGCTAGCCTGCTGCAGCTCTCTGTTGCAGGTGACTGCAATAAGGAAAAGTTGAAGGGCAATGACAGGTGCCAAAAAACACCCAGCCAGGCTTTCCCAGTCCCCAGGAAATCTCCACCTGCCTTTCTCTATGAGCCCAGCAAGACCCACTGTGGTTTAGCACACAGCCCAAAGCCAAATCTGGCCTACTTTCCTCCTATAACACCCCAACACACACACACACACACACACACACACACACACACGCACACGCACACGCACACGCACACACACACGCTCACGCTCACGCTCGCACACACTCACAGCCCAAACCTTCACCTGGCCTACTTCCTGCCTATACCTCCATCCACCACCATTCCCAACACACACACACACACACACCCAATGCCCTCCAGGGCCAGGCCACTCCCAGACTAAGTCACTCAAGACTCTAGGGCACATGCGGAACACCCTTTGTTCCTCCAGCTTGGAACGTGACCTCCCTTTTCCATGAACAGAAAGTTCTACTTTCACTGTCTGGGTCTTCAAAGGCAGCTACTTGCTCTAATCTCTGGGTCCTTTCAGATCCCTAACCCATATCCCATTCCATTTCCTGAGTGTACACACACACACACACATACATACACGAGCAGAGCAACCCCTTCCTCACCTTACAGCGGCAAGACCCCAAGTGCCAAGAAGCATCTCTTGGAATATGTTCATTAAGGATACATGGGTGTGCACCTGACAAGGGCTCAGCATGGTCTAGTGAGATCTGGACAGGGGCTGCTCTCTCCAGCCCAGGTGCCCACCTCCCCCCTGAGAACGGAAGCCTCCACTGATGCTGGACTTCATGTATGAGGAACATGTACCCTTCCGATAGATACCTGGCCTCTGTCCTTGCTCCCTTTCCCATCTCCTCTAGGCATCCCATTTCTCCAAGGCATTCCAGCTACTGGCCCCAGGATGCCCTCAGAGGGACATCTAATTTCTTCTCTAGAGTGGCCCCAAGGTGGATGGCCTGAGCCATCACGGTTCAACCTAGCTTCCCATCTTCCCAGTCCACTTGACTCTACTTCCAGCAAGAAACTTCTCCCCAGAGAGAAAGGTGGCTCTGACCATCACAGAAAAGAAGAGGAGGCCCTTACACAGGTTCTCCCAGCTCCCCCAGGAGGCCCAGGGCTGCTTTCTCTGGCGACTTGGGATATTTGATTGGAAGAGGGAGACTCCGGAGCTCCCTTGGGGTTGCTAATCAGAGCTCTGCGGACGGGACACCGCAGGGGGCCCCTGTGGCGCTCCACCCTCCCAGACGCCGGCACTCGCGGCTCAGTAGAGCCGGACGTGCTTCAGGTTTCACTCAACTGGGAACGCGCACCCGAGAGCGCCCCTTCCAACCCGGGCCACCGCGCCCCGAACCCGCTCCAAGTCGGAGAGCGGCAGCGGCGAGCGGCAAGCCTCGGTACCTGTCAGCAGTTGGAGCCTGTGTCCCAGCACCTTCATCTCGGCGTCGGTGGAGCGCGCTGGGCCGCCCGGGGCGAGGCGCGCAGTAGCCGCAGAGAGGAGCGGCGGGATAGCGGGAGCGGCGGGAGCAGCAGCCGGTAGCGCGGTGCGCTCGCCGCCCCCTCCAGCAGGGTTTAAAAAAATCCACCAATGGCACAGCCGCGCACCCCAAAAGGCACCCGCCGCCACCTGGCCGTGGTGAGCGCCGGAGGAGGGGGGGGAGTGTGACACCGCGCGGGAGGGGCCCCTCGCGAACAAAGACGCCTACCGCCCCCAGCCGTCGCGGCCGGACGGGCGACAGCCGCGGTCTCCGGGGATCCGAGCCAAGAAGGCTGGGAGACAGGGCGTCGCCCTCGCGTGGGGGTGGGGGGAAGGGAAGATGGCCAGGGCCGGAGGGTGGTGGAGAGAAGGTGCGGGACTGCGGAGTGGCTGCGCCGAGAGGGGATCCCAGGGGTGAGGGCGCGGCGACTCACCCAGGCTGCCGAGCGACACGGTCGCGGAGGCGGGAGCCCGGCCTGGACGCCTCCGCCGCCGCCACCCACGAGCGGTGCAGGTTCCCCGCACGAGCGAGCCCCGGGAGCTGGGGGCGGGGCGCCGCGCAGCCGGGGCGTGCCCACGTGGGTGGGTGGGCGTGGGCCGCACTGCGCGCCCCGCTTGGTGGCTGGAGCCGGACTGTCGCGGGCTGTCGCGGGCTGTGGGAGTGGGCGGGAGGCCCGGTGAGAAGACCCACAGGCCGGGACCCAGACGCAATCTGCAGCGCCCGACCTCCCAAAGAGGGTCCCGTCTCTGTCCAGCGTTTCTCGCGGAGCGCCAGAGACTCCAACGGGGAACCTTGGCTCACTCCTGCCACCTCTACCTCTCTTCCCCTCCAGTCCCCACCCATCCGTCTGAGGGGACGCCCTGGGGAGGTTGGGGAAAAGCTGGGGTTCAGTGGTCCAGGAGCCAATATTCCCCCTGTTTGCAAAGTCTGAAGGTTGCTGAGGAACTCAGGCGACTTCCTGGCTAAGATGTTCTTTCTGCCCCCACCAGGGTCCCACCCACACGGTGGCCTCAACCTATTCCCTGCAGGTCACTCTCCCGGAGCAGGAAAGGAAAAGGACTTTATCCTCCTCGATCTCCCTCTACTCAGGTCTAGGCCTGGTTCCTCAAGAGACTCAGAGGTCCTGAAGTCTCTCTGACTTCACAAACCCTGAGCATCACCAACCCTGAAGTTGGGACGAGATAAGAGTTCCTGGTGTCTCATTCCGTTCAGGCCCTAAAGGTGACTGTGGGTCCCTTACCTTTTCCTCTGGGTTCCTGTCTTTATGGCTCACAGAGAAAGTACACTAGATCAGGATCTCTCTGAGGCCCTGGGTGTGGGGAAGGAGCATATCAAGAGAAGCCAGCCTACAACAATTCTGACTTTGCTGCCTCTGTAAGAGGTGTGTTGCCCTTAGGCCTCGGCTTCAGGTGGCCACACCTGAAGCAGCAGTAAATTAACCCCACTGCCCGCTGAGGAGGCCGCTGAGATTTTGATGGCTGCAGGTGTGGCACACAACCCCTGTTTATGTTACAGCTTGTGGCTGAAGGGATTCTAACCAGCCGGAACAAGGCAGACATGACTGGCTGGCCTTGCCCTTCTCCCACATTCTCCTTGCCTTGCTAACCCCCCCCCCCCACTAGATTACATTCCTAAAAGTGTGCCATCAGGATTTATTCCTGTATTTGATCACTTCCTCCTCCTGAGGCTGAGGTCCAGCTATCAAAGTATTGAAGTCTAGCAGTCAAAAGTCCCCTTTGGCTGCCCTAATTAACATGCCCAGTTAAAATTAAACACCTCATCCTAACACAGGGTTCCCCCTTTACCTTTATAAACCGCCATTTTCCTATGGGCCACATCTGTCTCCTGTCTATCCAGAGACAGTCCTTTGTGCCCCATGTTGTCACACACACACACACCCCATTCCCCTTCCTCTTCTTCCTTTTTCCCTTCCCCTCCCCCCTTATCCTCTATCACCTGTCTTTGTCTCCCACCCCCTGCCTGTTGTCCCTCTGGGGCAAATCAAACATCCCTCGTGTGAAAACTGGGTCTTGGGGTGTCCTGAGCTGATACGGATCCTTTTAGCGACGTGGATTTGAACTGAGGGTCTTGTGTTGAGACCAAAGCAGCAAGCTCAGGAGCTTAGTTTCTGCACGTTTGGGGAGCCCCTCCCTCTTAGTGTCTTCTTTTGTGAAGGGAGTTGGGGTGAGGCCGTCTGTGGTGACAGAATGAACATTCTCTGTAATGTCTTTCTTCCCCTGGGCTAGGGTTCTGTAGGTAGAAGACCAGTGCGTTCAAGCACTTTTTTATTTTTTCACTTCTAGCATGTTACTCTCTTCCAGCCTCTTCATCCTCTGTGAAGCTGGGACAATGCTGAGCTCTGAAGACTTGTGTAAGAATGTTGGGTGTGTGTGTGTGTGTGTGTGTGTGTGTCCGTCCTAGGGAGACAGTTCAGGATAAAGCACTTGCCCTGCTCCCCAGAACCCACACAAAGCCCAGCAGGCATGATGGTCACCTGTAATCCCAGCACTCAGGAGGCAGAGGCTGCATCCTGGATGATGAGGTATAGTTTCAGTGAGAGAGGCTGCCTCAGTAATTAAAATGGAGATGCCCATGTCAACTTTAGGCAAGCACAGGCCAGCACACACAGGGGCACCCCCACAAGTACACATATGCATGCACATGTACCACACACATCCATCCTTCCCCTCCCCCAAGTAAATGGTAGCCTGTGAAGAACACAATTAACTTAGTGCCTGAATACTTTAGTGTTCAGTAAGTGGTTGCTATTATTGATGATGATGATGATGATGGTAAAATTATCATTACTGCCTCATAGAGTCAGTCTTTTAACTCCTACCCTTCTCAATAATTTCAGAACGAGTCTGAATGCCCACTGCCTGACATCCATCCCTTAACCTGACAATTTGTAAGCTCTGTGCCCACGAGCGCCTACTTGGACTTTTCCAATCAGAGATAGCAATAATGGCGTCGAGATGGAGAGCGACCGAGTCTTGGTAGTCTCACCCAGTATATATGCAGTATTGGAGACATTACTGCCGCGCAATGGCTTGGATGCACAGCCACGGGATGCCTACAGAAAGTCCAGGAACTCCCGTTTCATTTTCCCATGGTTCCCTCCGTATGCCGTTCACTCCTCCCTGGAGCGCTCATGCTTATGAAGTAGGGTGTCCCTCAGCCTTCCAAGCCCAGCAGGAGTCACCCTACATTTCTTCCCATCTTGAAAGCTCTAGGCAGCCCCAGCATGACTGCAGTAGGACCCGGGCATTCAAGTGCGACCCGAGCAACATGGAAATCACAGGAGGAGCTGCACCAGTATTTTGCAGAGACTGAGAGGCACCGGGAAGAACAAAGGCAACAGTGGCAGCTGGACGAGGAGCGCCTGGATGGCTATGTGAATGCCAACCGTGGCCTGTACTACAACCACTGCCAGTCTGTAGAGCCCCTGGCAGAGAGGCCTGGTGCACAGCGCCAGGCCGAGATGAAGTGTTTGTATGGAGACAGTGCTGCCAAGATCCTGGCCATGGAGGCCGCCATACAGCTGAGTTTTGACAAAAAATATGACAGAAAGCAGCCCAAGTATTGGCCTGTCATCCCCCTGAAGTTCTGAGCCCTGAGCACAGGGACCCTAGGGAATGCCTCTTGAACACAGCCCTCCCTTTTGTTTTGGGGGTGCATTCTCTCCATCTGTTCTTCTGAACGTTTCTCAGAGACAGACGTCCATAGACTGATAGGATCGTGTTCAGCAAGTCCCAGTGGGCCCTTCATGGTGGATGCAATCTAACAGCCACTAAGAGTTCTCTTAGCAGGAGGGATACTGTTATCAACATGAGAAAGCTTCCCCTGACATAAAGCAATAGTTGTGTGTTACGTTGTCTCTTGAATTGCTAGTAATGTCTACTTCATTAAAGTCTTTGCCTAGAGATGGAGGAAAAAGAGGACCTAGAGGTTGTAGGAGGCCTCCTGGCAGAGCTCTGGTATGTCTGTCTGTATGAGCCACAGCGTCTGTAATGGTCTTGGACTGATATATTACAATGTGCTTGGCTCATATGATCCATTGACTTCAAGTGAGAATTCTGCTGTATCGGGATTGGCATTTCAACCCCTGGATGTGGTGACCTGCTAGGGAGTGAAAAGGGTGATGGTAGCCCCGCCTCCGGGGGGAGGGACTGTTGAGTCGAGTACAGGTGCGGTGGGAGCAGACTGTTCTGGACTAGTCACTGCAAGATTGTCAGTGCTGAGCCACTAGAAGAAGAACGAACTGTCAGGCCCCTGTGCCATGAGGCTTCCTTCATCTTCAGTTCTCTAGGGAGGCTGCCTGCTGCTTGAAGGCAAGCTGGATAAGTGGGGTCTTAACAGGGGAGAGCAGTACATAGCAGAGGGCCAAGCGCATGCACGGACAGGGTACCCCTAAGAAATGTCCTTGGCCTTGTTGCTAGTTCCCTGGAAGACGCCTCATCAGTCACTGCTGTGCAGAATTAGCAAAAGACTTCCTCTGCCATGCCTAGGCTGGAGAAGAAGCCTTCCTTTCCTCATTTGAAAGCAGAGTGAAATGTCAGGCAGGGTGTTTGCTGCACAAACCAGCCTATTCTGGCTAAGTGGGGCACAAGGGGACTTCGTGAAGAGACCTATCAGGATGGCAGGAGCCAGGCTTGATCAGCAGGCAGCCTTGATCTGGTGCTAAAACTTCAGTGCCATCCCCAGGTGTGGGTGTCGCAACCAGTAGTAGCAGTGGACACAGACACTGGACACTGTTATCTGGGCCACAGCTGCCTCTGATGCAGAGTGAAGGCTGCTGCCACTGCTGCCACCCAGGTATCAGATGGGTGCTGGATCAGCTTTTAATTCTCGGCCCAGAGTACAATATCTGCTTGGTGCAGCCCAGATCAGACCCTCTGATAAAGCCACAAGGGAAGCCAGGAAGAGATGTTTTCATGCTACAGTGGGGAGTGGGCTCTGCCTCACAGGACTACTTTGGATGCTCGGATGCCTTGGAGCCAACTAAGTGCCCAGAGGTACTTCAGAGAACAGTGGGCTTGCAGCACTGTTAGGAGAGGGCACACATGGACACTTAACTTGAATCCTGGTGCTGAGTACCATGTTGTTCTGATCTCTGAGATTTGCACTGGGCACTGTGAGCCCGGAGTGTCAGCCAGTGGTATTCCCTCATGTTCTCTTATCGTGACTCTTTTTTTTTTTTTCCAGTAGGTGAAAGACAAAAGGACCTTCAAAGCAGTGTGGCTTGCTGCCCTTCCAGATGCAGAAGCAGCCCTGCCTGCTGCCAGGAGGACAGGTGACTGGGTTTTTCCATTGTGGTGATGAATTGGGCTGAGTCACCGTCCCTCTCTGGTCCCCTCGTGATCATGACTGGAAGCAAGTGGAAGAAGCAAGTGATGGGGTTGAGAGGGGGTACAGATGAGCCTGAGGCCATAGAAATGTCATCTCTTAGCTGGGAGAGGGAACGCAGGTGCCTTCCTGACTCAGTGGTCATGAGCCAGACAGCGAGCTGACAGGGAATCATTCTCACCTTCTGTGACATTGACTTCCTACCCCTTGGTGCTGAGCCCTGTGCTAGAGAGTCCACTAGAAACAACAGTTGACCCAATATTGATCTTTTCTTTAAACTTCATGCACCGATGGAAGAAACCAGCAGACAGATCACAGTCTGGGCACCAGGGAGGCGTAGTCAAGATGTATAATTGAGGTGATTGTGGAGTGCACTGAAGGGCTGGGGCACTCAGGGAGGTCTTCCTGGAGGAAGAGACAGGTGAGCCTGCAGATAAATGTAAGGTCAGTACCTGGAGTAACTGGGAAGAGCTCTGTCCACTCATTTATCTGTCCTTCTACACACACACACACACACACACATATACATATATGTGTATGTATATCACATATTTAGAGAGATATCAAGACCTTATCTAAAACAATTTTTAAAAGCCAGCATCAACATTTTAGGGTGTAACCATTACCATTTTATGTTTATCTTAATAAAAATTGTTGATTTGGAAAGCTGAGACAGAATTCTGTTCAAAGCCAGCCTAGCTGAATAACAAATAAAACTTCTCCAATGTAATTATTTTTTTTTTTTTTTAAAGATTTATTTATTATATGTAAGTACACTGTAGCTGTCTTCAGACACTCCAGAAGAGGGAGTCAGATCTCGTTATGGATGGTTGTGAGCCACCATGTGGTTGCTGGGATTTGAACTCCGGACCTTCGGAAGAACAATCGGGTGCTCTTACCCACTGAGCCATCTCACCAGCCCTCCAATGTAATTATAATAGCTACACTGTTTTCCCCCTCTGGATATACCCAATTTTCTTAGCCAACCCCATATTACTTAAACATTTAAGATACGTTCATTTTTTTCATAATTGGAAGCGATATTGCAAGTAGCTCCCGCCACCCCAGCCTCTGCACACATGGCTGGCAAGCCACTCAGTATCCTCCCTTGTCTGGTTATGTGTTCTTTGACCACCTGTCAATGCAACCCATTGCCATCTGGAAGCCAATGTGTGCTTAAAGCGTGGCTGTCTCTGCACCTGTATGGGTCCTGGGGAGAATCCAAAGGAAAGAAAGGTATGTCTGTCACCAGCCTCTACCTTCCCAAGTGTGCCAAGCTGAGGTTAAAGCCCGGGGCTTTGATCTTGTTCTATAGTTATGTAAAGTGTTACCATTAGAAGAGATTGAAGGAGGGGTAACCCCACCAGGTTATCTCTTCTATCATTGCATCTTCCCGTTAATCTTTTCAAATAAATATTAAAAAGCAAAACTGACGCAGACCGGCATGTGTCCTCTTTAGCTGAGTCACACAAGTGGATGTGGTGAGTGAATACTCTGTGACAGAAGCAGAGCAAAGGCGTCCGTCCATGTCTTAGTTTCCCCGCCTCACATGGTCAAAGAGAAGCACCCCTCATGGCTGGTGGCCGTAGCAGCTTCCCTGTACCATCATGTCCACTGGCTAGAGCATAGTCTCGCAGGACTGATCAGTAGCACAGCTTCCATGGCCTCCCAGTGAGTCTAAGAAGGCAAGCATGCCCACAGATGGTGAAAGGTGCCAAAGAAGATGAAAGGTGCGAGCCACTCTGGAGAAGAACAAAGCTATTTTCCTTCCCAACGAGAAAACAGCCAACCATTGGAATCTCTGTCTTGAGGCACTGGCATTTGGAACCCCCTCCCAAGCTTCTTGGGCTGCCATTGTTACAGTCCCACCCTGGGATCCATTCAGTCCTACGGCTGGAGCAGGCAAGGGTAACTATTGCTACAGGGATCCCAGTGTTGTCAGCACCACGACAGCAGATGTGGGTGGAACCACAGGTCTCTATCCAGTCCCCTACGTGGGAGAGTGATAGGTATTTTTTTCTTAAGTGTTGAGAGTTTATATTTAGTAGACACTGTGCTTTGGAGTTTGTATTTTTTCCGGTCAGGCTGCAGACAGTTTCAAGCTCTCTTGAAGTGCTGGTAGCAACTCCATGCCAGCCTCATGATTTCACAGGACACACGGATGTGCCTCTGTGTGCGGCCTCTGTGTTCAGTAGGTCAGTGAGTCAATGATTTTCAGCTCTTCAGTCTCATGAGACACATCCCCATTATAAGTTTTGGAAGCCTCTTTTAAGCCAAACGGTCCTTTCTTTGCTTAAACCTTTCATTGTGACAAACTGCCTAACTGTTGCCCTGACTCCTGCATAAGCCCTTGCTCCAAGCCTGGGGTCCCCCTAAGCTGACTAGGGTAGACTAGCTGTTCTCCTAAGGCCCCACCCATTTCATTCCATTTTCCTGATTGCCCAGCCTGCATCTAAGAGATCAGTCCATCAATAGCTGGTTCAGGGTACTCAGCCTGGGGCTTCACAGTAAGCAAATGCAAGTCCTGCCCCGAGGGAGACTTTCACCAATATTTGTTGAACAAATCAATGAATGAATAAGTAAAGAAAGAGCCACATACTACTGGCATACTACTGCAGTCAGCAAAATACCTGTGTTAGGCAGCACTCTAAAAATCATAGGCCCTAATCCCTGGAATTATGACTGTGTATGTTAGTTGACATCAGGAATGAAGGTTCTAGAAGAAAGATACCAACCAGCTGGTTTATTTATTTATTTGTGAGACAGGGCCTCTTGTACTCTAGGCTAGCCTTAAATTTGCTGTGTAACCGAGGATGACTGAATTTCTGATTCTCCTGCCTGTACCTACTCCTAAGTGCTGGAGTTACAGGAGTGGGCCATCACATCCAGCTTATGTGGTGCTGGGAAGTCGAACTCAGGACATCTTTCTTGAATTCTACCCACTGTACGATATCCCAGATCAGCTGGTTTTCAAACTAGGAAGCTTGGGAGCTGGAGAGATGACTCAGCAGACAAATGCCCTTGTCAATCAAGTTAACAGCCTGAATCCAGTCCCCAGGGTACATGTGGTGGGGGGCAAAACGAACTCCAACAAGCTGTCTTCTGGCCTCCACGTGTACACAGAGGCACTCCCTCCCAATAAATGAACCGATTTATAAAAATGTGAAATGTGGAGATTATCCTGGATTCTCTGGGTGGCCCATGTAATCACAGGGGTCCTGGAAGCAGATGGGAAAGGCAGAGTGGGACAAGACAGGGAAACTTGAGGACAGCTTTTATATCTCCCTCCACCCCACTTTTATATCAAGAGCCCAGTGAAAGGTTTTGCACTGATACCAACCTATTGGCCCAGTAGGTTGGGTTGGATCAGGGCCATGTGGATTACAGCATTGCAGGCTGGTAAGTGAAAAGGTTAGGTCCAGCAAGTAGACACCAGCACGATGTCTCTGCTTGGCCTGGGGTCTGTGTGCCATCTCGGTGTCACACCCACTGCCTTCACAATCATAGCCAGCATGCACGGGGTCTCCTTTCAGTCAGGGTTCTTAGCCTCTCCACAGAACCAGCACAACAGGCCATCGTGCAAGACTCATGGCAATGTCAACCAGGTAGGGTTACCACAGTAACAGCGAACACGCTGCCCCCAGACACACACTTCATCTTATCACATAGTTTGAGCTGATGATTGAGAAGACCCAAATACACAGCCAGCTTTCTGCCTCCCACTGTTTGCCTAACGCAGGACACACATTTGTGGGCTCTGTTTGTTCTGTCTTTGTTCTTTTGGGGTCTGAGTATGGAGAGGCAGGTTGGCCTGGAACTTGAGATTTCTTTTCTTCAGTCTTTTGAGTGCTGGGGTCAGAGGTGTGTACCACCACAGGCAGTAAGGATTCCTTTCATGGACCCCTACCAAGGAGACAGCTGGAGCAGAGAGAGCCACCAAGGCATCATGGTGAAATCTAACTGGCCCTATCTTCTCTTAGTGCTTTCATATACCTGCCTTTCCACTATCTCCCAGAATCCGTCTCTTTGTCTCATTACTTTGCTAAAAACATGTCAGATGCTCTGTGAGCCTGAGTCCTCCCGTGGTGCACTCTAATCTGTCTTTTGTCTTTGATAAGTATAATCTACAGGACTCCAGCCAGGGACCTTGGGGCTGAGGAGAGAAGAAAAGTGATTTTTCTTTCTCCTCTGCAATACTGCCTCACTTCCAGCTAGGCCTTCTTGTTAACAACAGTTCCCTGTGTCTGGCCATCTTCACAGTGGCTAGGGTGAGCATCCCAGTTGTCATTTGCACTCTGCCTCCAAAGCAAACGTGGGACCCCTTCAGGGATCTCCAGCACCTAAGTCTTAGCTGCCTCTTGCTCCACCAGCCTCCCTGCTTACCCCATATATTATTTATGGCCAATTATTTGTCTCCTGCTAGCACCAGATGCTGCCTGCCAAAGCTGTAACCTCCCTGTGTCCTCTGCAGAGGACCAGGGGCAGCTTCTTTCTTACCAGCCTCCCCTACTCTCCATGTCCCTTCTTCTCCCAGTGTATGGTACAACCTGCCCCTCTTCCTATACACAAGATACACCTCATAAGCATGGTTCCTCCTTTGCCAAGCCTGTTGGTACAGTGGGCAAGCTGCCTGTGCTCCTTTAAAGCCATGGCTATAGGGAAGTCGTCTCACCCCAGCGTGTGGAGGGTAGATGTATTCCAGTGTGTGTGTGTGTGTGTGTGTGTGTGAAGGAGTGTGCATGCCATATGTGTGGAGGTGAGTTGGAACATTCAAGGTTGAACATGTTGCCTTTCTGGTCTTGCAGCTGAAAGTGTGATCCCAAGTGAGAGGGAAACAGTGCTCATATCTGGTTGCTCCAGGGAAGCTGTATCCGTGAGGTACTTACGGCCAGCTTTGTTTGCTTTTTATCCTGTCTCGGTCCTGTTCTGAGGTCACAAATCCTTTCAGTGACTCTGGCAGTACTCAATGCCATCTTGTTCTAAAATCAAGCTGTGCTACCACAAACGCCCACCCATCTCCCACTCTACTCTTTAATATTTTTTATTACATTTAATTAATGTATCAATCTATGTATGCGTATGGGCACATGTGGGCTGTGGGCTGTGGGTCAGAGGACAAGTTGCAGGAATTGGTTCTCTTCTTCCACCACGTGAGTCCCATGAATCAAACCCAGGTACCTTCTACCAGCTGAGCCATCCTGTTAACACCTTCCACCCCATTCTTTATAGGAACAGCCACAGCAATCACTACATGCTCACTCCGACGCTAACCAGCCGAAATGTTTTATATATTTGTTGCCTTTAACTGTTTATGAAACAGGTATTTTGCTTGTCCCCACTTTAATCATTAATAGTTGCGCCTCAGATTAACCTTGTTGGCTACAGTACTTGCCCCTGTGCAAAGTTGCTATCCCCATTTGATAGATGAGAAACCCAAGGCACGGGGGAAGTTAAGAAAGTCACTGCGAGTCTGTGATGGAGCAAATCGGATAGATGCCTACATCCACATACTCTTGGTCACTTCACTTTTCCTGCCATTGCTTCTTCCTCCTTCTCTTTCTCTGGCTCCTCCTCTTTCTCTTCTTTGTACTGGATATCAATCAATAGGGTCTTGTAAGCATTCTGCCACTGAGCCACTCCCCCCAGGTTTTTCTTTTTTGATAAGGGCCTTGCTGTATAATTCAGGTTGGCTTTGAATCCATGCATCTTCCTCTGCCTCCTATATGCTGGGATTACAGGTGTATGCCATCACATCTAGCTTTCCAACCCTTTCTCCGCACACCCTAGGGCCACCTCCACTTTGCAGCCCAGCAGTACTTCCTGCTGATAGTGAATGCACTTGTCTCTGCTGTCCGAGTTAATTATTTCAAAAAAGGCCATTTGGAACTCACTCTGCTGGATCTAATATGTTCCTTTTGGCTAATTTAATAGCTTTGTTTTCAAAAACGTACGTGCTTTGGGAACTTGTTTGCTGACGGATTGCCATGCAGAGTTTTCCATCTTCGTTGTCTTCTTTGAACCTGGGCTCACACAGGCCTGTGGATTTCAGAGTTGGAGCAGTGGAGTAGGAGATAGCACCCGGTCAGCAGGGGCGAGGCCTTGGCTGGCAGTGTGCTTGGGTTCAGCAGCCATGTGGGGCATGGAAGCTAGTCTCAAATCCTGAGAAATGCTATCAGATCCCTGTAAGAAGAGGCAGGTGAAGAGATGGCGCAGTCATTAACAGCACTTGCTGCTGTTCCAGAGAGTTCAAGTTCAGTTCCCAGCACTATGCCAGGCAACAAATAGCCTGTAACTGTAGTTCCAACGGACCTGACACCCTCTTCTGGCCTCTGCCCTCATACACATTTGGTTGGTTCCAATGGACGGACACACACACACCGTAAAAACTGAAGCGCTGGAGAACACGAACATCCCACAGAACCAGCTAAGCAGGATTCGTGAGGCCTCACAGAACCTGAAGGGGCTGGGCAATCACAGAGCCAGCATGAGTCTGTGCTAGGCCCTCTGCATACGTGTGGCTGTTTAGCTTGGGGTTTCTGTGGGACTCCTAACATTGGGAGAGTCTCTGACTCTCTTGCCTGCTCTCAGGACCCTTTTCCCTCCACCTGGGTTTCTGTTTCCCAGTTGCTTGTCCGGTTTTGATATGAGGGTTTGCACCGAGTCCTACTGCATTTTGTCATGCTGTTGTTGATCATCACTGTGAGGCCTGCTCATGTCTGCAGTGAAATGGAAGAGCAGTGGATCTGGGGGAGAGGGGGAAGTGGAGGGGGGCTGGGAAGAGTGGAGAGGGGAGGCTACAGTTGGAATATATTGTCCGACAAAAGAATAAATAGAAAAAAAGAAAAAGAAATGAAGAGGCAGCTTGTTTCAACTAGGGGACTGTGTCCCCAGAGGCTGAGAGCAGCTCTATCTGGGTGCCAGACTTGAAAGGGTGACTAGTTTCTTCCTTGTACTTCTCCCGTAGCTGTATTTGCCAGTGTTTTAAATTTGTAACGATGTATAGAGGGCTAAGGATGCAGACTTGGCTAGCATACACGAGGCCCTGACTCTACTCTCCAACATGGGGAGGCGTTGTATAACTTTAATAGTAAGACTAAAGTTATTGTAATGTGTAATTAAAAAGAAAACTAATTCATACAGGAAAATCTAGCCTCAGGCAAGTCTTGTTTTATGAACCTGGTGGATGGACATATATAAACTTAACACCACACCAGAAAGACTCCCCTGAAGGTAAAATAGAACTCAATGGAAAGAGAGAGCAAAATCTGGGTTAACAACTATAATAAAGTCATTTATATTTGTGTGTGTGTGAGTATAATATGAAATAAGAGTGAGAGGGTTTTTTTTTTTTTTTTTGGTTTTACGAGACAGGGTTTCTCTGTGTAGCCCTGGCTGTCCTGAACTCACTCTGTAGACCAGGCTGGCCTCGAACTCAGGAATCCGCCTGCCTCTGCCTCCCGAGTGCTGGGATTAAAGGCGTGCGCTACCACACCCGGCTGAGTGAGAGGTTTTAAAAGATTTATTTTCTATTACTATGTATATATATATATATATATATATATATATATATATATATACACACACACACATATACTCTTGCTGTCTTCAAACACACCAGAAGAGGGCATCGGGTCTCATTACAGATGGTTGTGAGCATCAGGTAGTTGCTGGGGTAGAACTCAAAACTCTGGAAGAGCAGTCAGTGCTCTTAACTGCTGAGCCGTCTCTCCAGTGATTTTCCACTCCTACAAACAAGTTAGAAGTATACTAATAACTTTATATAAAGTCCCCTTCCCCTCTTGCCTTCCCTCCTCTCTCTCCCTCCTCAGTTTGAGTCTCACTCAACAGGGTCTCACTCCATAGTGCAGGCTGGCCCAGAACTCACTATGTAGCTGTGGGATCTCAAATTTAAGGTCCTCCTGCCTCAACCTCTCAAATGTGAGGATTATAGATATGAGTCTTTTTCAGTTGTCATCGTCATCAGCGTCGTCATCGTCATCATCATTATCATTATTTTGAGACAGTGTTTTACTGTGTAGTCCAAGCTGAATTCCCAATCCTTCTGTTCCAGCCTGTTCCAGGGATTTATTTATAGCATGTGCTGCCACACTTGGTTCTTCACAGTGTTCTTAGGTTCACTGTCTGGTGAGGTATAGTAGCTTCTTATTGTTATTTCAATGCTTATAACACTTCTCTGTAACCTGGCTGTTACAGATTTCCATTGATCGGCCTTCTGTCTCCTTGTTCCTAAAGGCTTAATCTGGGGTTCCTGTGAATATGGCTTTATTTGAAAACAGGATATTTGCAGATGTAGTGAAGCCCAGCTGAGGGTGGACTCAATTCAGCACAACTGCTGTTCTCCTAAGAGGGGAATGAGGCAAGAGACTGGAGCTACATAGCAGGAAGGTAATAGAGTGAGGAAGGAGGAGAGGACCCTATGAGCACAAAGGCAGAGAGTAGAGAGCTGTGTCTAGAAGCTGAGGACCACCAAGGTCAACCATGGTCCCCAGAAGCCACAAGGCAGAAGGGAGGCTTTTCCTCTGGCACCATCAGAGAATGTATGGCCCTCCTGACTGGAGGAATACAGGACTGCAGAGGTCTTGGCTCCCTGTCTGAAATGGAGGAGCCAGAATGAATTGATTCCTTCCAAGCCCTACCTTGTTCAGCTTTGTAGAGCAATAAATAAAGAGCCGAGGAATCAATGATCCTTGAGAGCTTGTTCTCAGCATGTCCACAGGCTGTGCAGCCCGTGGTCTCATATACCACCTCTCTCAAGACCCAAGCTGACCCTTCAGTGGCTTGATCATCCCAGCACCAACGACAAAGGAAAATCCATCATAAATAAAGTCCTTGAGCTGAGGCAGCTCTTCTGTGCATAGGTCCTAAGTGCCCTACTCAGGCACTAAAGCCCTGACGTCAAGCCACTTCTGGTCTGGAGGCTCTCAACTCTGCATTATTTATCACGCTGTCTCTAGCAGCCTCTTTCTTAACAGATGCGAGAGCTCAAAACTGCCCTCTTTTTCCATCCTCTAAGAGTGTAAACGTGAGCTGGTGGTGGAGTCTGGTTGGGGCTTGTGTGGATACCCCAGCCTGTCACACTTCCTCCGAGAGTGTGCGCTGCAGGAGGAGTCAAAGGCAAGTCCAGCCACAGCAGCAAACCCGTGCCAACGACATGAGAACAGACTGAAGCTGTAGATGTTCTGCTGATCTCTGGCTGAGCTAGCACAGAGTTACTCTGAGCGCCCTAGACTTACAAATCAACCAAATGCTGCCTCTGCTTGGATTGCAGGGGCTGGAGGGGCAAGTCACAGTGGGATGGACATTTAAGATGGACCCTTAGAAAGCATCTGGAGGGAAGTGATAAGTACAGACACTGTAATGTCGTGACTGTAATGACAGTCACTGAGAAACAAGTTCCCCTTTGAAGTCAGTGCTGTGTAGCCTGTGGTCTGAGCTCTACCCCATCTATGTTGAAACCTACACATGGGCAGGATTAACACCCCTATAAAAGAGATTTATTTACTTTCATTTTTTTGCTGTAACCAAACCCCTGGGAAGTTACTTAAGGGTCAAGGTTTATTTGGGCTTACAGTTCGAAGGGCTACATCCCATCATGGTGGGGAAACCATAGCAACAGGAGTTGAGGAGACTGTCACATAGCATTAGCAGTCAGGAAGCAGCAGACAGGAATGGGGCAAGACCCATCCCCAGTAACTTCCTCCCTTCCTGAGATTCTACCTCCTGTTCCACCGTAGACCAAAACAGCACTCCTAGCTAAGGACCTAGTGTTCCAACACATGATCCTGTGTGGATATTTCAAATTCCTAACTCTTTCTACTGTGTGAGGCGGTATCAAGGGGGGGGGGCTCCCCTATGAACTAGGAAGTAGATCCTCACCAGACACCACATGTGCCAGCACCTTGACCTTGGACTTCTCAGGCTCCAGAACTGAAAGAAGTTAAGTTCCTGTGGTTTATAATTTTTATTTATATTGGGATTTTGCTTGTTTGGGTTTTTTTGAGACAGTCTTACTTTGTAGCACTGGCTATCTTGTAATTCATTCTATAGACCTGGCTGGCCTCGAACTCAAGAGATCTGCTTGCCTTTGTCTCTTGAGTGCTAGGATTAAAGGCACATGCCACCACACCTCGCAGTTTATAATTTTTAAATTAATTTTTTTACCCACTTATGTGGATAGACATGCCACAATGCTTGTATGGAGGTCAGAGGACAACTTGCAGGAGTCAGTTCTCCCCATCTCTCCATGATATGAGGCTGGAGTTGTTGACTTTGACAGCAAGCACTTGGATCCACCTAGCCTTATCTCACTGGCTGAACGGTGTTTATAAGCCCTCGGTCTGTAATGTTTTACTATTGCAGCCTGAAGGAACTAGGAAAACCCCAATTTCGTCTCTCTCTCTCCCCACTCCCTATTCACTTATTGTGTAACAAGTTACCACAAATTAGGTAGATTAAAACAACAGTGTCACAGTCCTGGAGGTCAGAAGCCCCAATTGTCAAGAAGCAGGAGGCTGTGGGCACCTAGCCAGGTCCCTGTGATACACAATGTCCCTCCGCCTCCACAGGACCTGGCACAGCCCCTCCTGGTAGTTTCTGTCTATCCTCCCTTTGGGCACCCACACCCACACTCAATGGGTGATCAGGTACATATCACCAAAGGAAGCTACACATGGAAGCACTGCGCAAGATGCAGAAGAACTTTATCATGTTAGGGTTAGGCTTTGACCCCTATGCCAACAGGTACATCCACCTGCCTCAACCCTACCCACATCTCCACTCATTTAGACCATTTCAGTTCTACCTGTCATTGTTCGCAGTCCCCTGGTAAATACGAGCTTGTTCAAGGTACTGGTTCTATCTCTGGGACATGGGTGGAGATTCCAGGCTTCTTAGCCATGATGGTACCTGAGTGCGCTGGCTTATTGCTGCTGCTGGTTAGTCTACACTCCCGCCCCTGAGCTGCCTCTGTAATTCACTCATCTCTGGGCTTGTGAAGACACAGGAAGAAGATACACATTCAGGAACCATGCTTCCTCATCTCAGACCCAAATGCTTGAGAGTTACAGTCTTATGCTGCCTGGGACCCAGCCCAGGGACTAACCAACCACACAAGCTGTGTCTTCTATTTTACTCCTGTCCTTTTGCTGTCACAAGGAAAAGAAGAATGGGTGAAACGAGAAGCCGAATAGTTTCATTTTATTGAGGAAACCGGAATGCCAGATTTTCCTGGAGGGCGGTGACAGCTGCCCCCTTCTTTTTAGGACTCTCACACGGATTAAACACAAAAAGACACAACTTCAGGTTCTTCTGTGTCCTTGTGTGCCTGCTGCATCTTTCCTAGGGCTGAAGTTAGAAAACTCCAAACAGCTCCCATAGCAGGTTGGTTCAGTCATCTGGGTTCTCAGTGGCTCTCACGCCCGGACTGTTCTCCCTCCCTATCCCCCACAGGCCAGGCGGGCCCCAGGCCCTTTGGACCTGTTATTCCTTCTACCCAGAGCAACTTATTTTTGCTCCCCTTGATGGCTTTGCTCTAATGGCACCTTCCCAGGAGGGGCTCTGACTGTTCTCTTGTAACTGCAGCCACCGCCCTGTCCCAGCCACCTCACCTAACCTGCCTCAGTTTCTCCTCCAGACTGGCCACCTCATAGGTCACTTACTGACTTTGCCTTCTGCCTTCCCTTTCCACGAGCTCCGGCTGGGTGGTAGGTAGCGCTTGCCTGGCACTGCGGGGCTGCCTTTCATCCTTAGCACTGAGAAAATAAAGAAGACCGAGACTCCATGAGGCCGGCTTCACCCTCTTTGTTACCACTGTGAACCCAGACCTAGGAGATTACTGAATCTGGGTCTTCAGGGAGAAATTTTATAACATATGTCCAAAATCATATAAGTATGCTAACAATTTACTACTTTTTTTTTCTATTTCTGCCTCTAGGAATGTATCCCTCAGATGCAATGAGTGTTAGAAATGTTACAAAGGCAAGAGACTGGAGATAATGAGAGCTGACACGTAATTACCACTTATCCCATGCCAGCCTCCCTTCCACACGTTTTCTGCATATGAACACATTTAACTTTACAACAACCCTGAAACCTCTTATTAATGTCAGGTTTTCTTTTTTTCCAAATGCAGAAACAAGCAAAGGGATTGGAGCCAGGACTGAGGACCTGGGCCTGATCAAGAGAATAGGCTTGCCCAGCATGGAGGCTCACACTGGCGATCGCAGCGTTAATGGATTGTTGTGAGTTTGAAGTCAGCATGGACAACATAGGAAGGTTCTGTCTTCAAACAGACAAGCCAACACCCGACCCGGCACAAGTTCACAAGTTCTGTGGTTCAAATATGCTGTGTGTCATCTCTGCAATCTTCAGTGCAACAGTATGAAGTGATGATATAGAAAAGAGAATATGTCCTTACATATCTTGTGTGTGTACTCTGAAATTATATCTCCCAAATTACATTTACCGTGTTGATGGATATTGCTGGGAAGCAGCTAGCATTGTCAAACTCCAGAGACAACCAGGAGCCAGGATGGCAGACTATTCCACAGACAAAAAGCACATGAGTTCTCCGTGCTGCCCTCTGTTGGTTTTGATAAGCCAAGAAAGGATTCAACGTTGCCTTCTATAGTCTCTAAAAGTAATTAACAAGCTATCTCTAAGCATTCTGTTTATGTAATGTGTGATTTGACCTGCATGTATGTTTGTGTACCATGTCCAGAAGAGTTCATCAGATCCCCTGGGATTGGAGTTGGAGACATTTGTGACCCTCCAGGTGAGAGCTAGAAATGGAAGCTAGATCCTCTGGAAGGGCTGTGTCCTGAACTGGGCCATCTCTCTCGTCCTTTTTAAAATAATTTTTAAAAGCTTCCTTCTTTCCACGTAAGCTTCTTTTTTGTCTCAAATAATGTTGGGAGCCTAGACTGTCAAGATGGAAGAACTGTTAACTGTCTTGAAAAATCTTTGAGTGAGATATATTCACTTCAAAAGGTCAGTTAGTAAAGAGAATTCTATTCCATTTGGCTCCATTTAAAGACTCAATACACTATGCGTTAGCAGTTATTTCGAGATGATGACATCACTGGTGGTTGCTGGCCTCGAACTGGCTGTTTAGCTGAGGATGGCCTTGTGAGCTCCTGATCCTCCTGCCTCTACCTCCCCATATTATAGGTATGTACCACCATACTGGCTTTCAACTTTACATGTTTAAGAACTTCTGCTCTTTGTGTCCTTTACATATTTGTAAGAAGATGAATTGCTTCTGTAATTAAAGGAACTTGTTTTAAGCAGAAACAGCTGGGCCTTTGGGAAGATCCCTTGTAGCAGCCATCCAAATATTATTCGAGCATCCTTTGAGCATCGGTTCTATTTCCAAAGGTATGTTCTACAGAAAGCCTTGCATGTGAATCTGCTATAAGTCCAGCAACAGTTACTGTAGTGTGAAAATTTATACAGAGTCCAAACCATTCATAGAAGGTAAGGGTACATACAGTAAGGTGACCTTACCATGACAAAGCCTGCAGCTATTTTTAACCAAATCCAAACAAGGTAGTGAGATCTCTGAGTAGGCATATCCAGGCCCCAACACAGGCAACAGGCTTGAAAGCAAGCACAAAGGCATTGATTGGAAGGAAGTGACAATCATCCAGGAAGGCACTAAGAGCCTCTTGTCAGGTGTGGGAGATAGTGACAAAGGGGCCTCTTATGTGCTCTGGATTTTTGAGATATTTTCTAAGCAAGTCTGTATATGAAGAAATAAATATTATTTATATAGCCAATTTAAAGTATGCAGTACAAGTATGATATAGTTTTAAAATAAGAAAGCCACCCTTGGGGTTGGGGTATAGCTCAGTGAGGGAGCTCTTGTTTAGCTTGTGTAAGATGATTCGCAGGACCCCCAAAACAGACCCAAATTCCAAAATGTCCCTCCATTGGGCTGCAAACAGGCTTTACTTATCTGGGTCACAGGCGCAGTCCCTCGTGAGAGGACATGTGGTATGTAAACACTGGTGTGACTTTATGGCACACTGCATTAATGAATCCCAAACAACAGTAACTGTGAGGAGCTTGGAACAGCAAGAACGGCCTGGCCCGTGAGGAAAATCAAGTGAGACCTGCCTGTGATCCTAGTCCTCAGGGAAGGCACGACTGTGAGTTCCAGTCTGCCTAGGCTACAAAATTATGTTAGCATTTCTTCTAGGCTCTGCCCCACAGTTACTTGGCAACAGCCAGGTGTACCTGACTCACTATAAAAGGGGCTGCTTGCCCCCTCCTCACTCTCTTGCTTTTCCTCTCTCCTCTTGCTCTCTTCCCCCTTCTCTCCATCCCTTCTTTCCCCATTTCCTTTCCTCCCTCACTCCATGTGGTCATGGCCAGCCTCTTCTCCTCTTCTCTGTCTCTGTCTCTCCCCCTCCCTCTGCCTTTCTCTGTCTCTACTACCCTCTCAACTCCCCTCCCCATGCCCTAAATAAACTCTATTCTATACTATACCTCAGAGGGAAGGGATGACTGTGTACCTTGGGGGGGGGAGGGGATGCCTCAGCATGGGTCCACAGAGGCACCCCCCCCCATACACACCATATTGTGCCTCCACCAAACATATCCCTGGCTTCTTTTTCTTTTCTTTTCTTTTCTTTTCTTTTCTTCTTTTCTTTTCTTTTCTTTTCTTTTCTTTTCTTTTCTTTTCTTTTCTTTTCTTTTCTTTCCTTTCCTTTCCTTTCCTTTCCTTTCCTTTCCTTTCCTTTCCTTTCCTTTCCTTTCCTTTCCTTTCTTTCTTTTTATAAAACACTACACTCTCAATCAATCATTCGAGAAAAAAAAGTCAGATGGGAAACCAATTGCTTCTAGGCTGCCTGCCAGACAATTAAGAGTATGCCCAAGATAAGGAAGCAGGAGGGTAGGGTCGGGAGTAACTTTGACAGCCAAGTAAGTAGACCAGTTTCTCCCTGGGGCTTTATTGTCCATTCTGAAGTTACAGGTCTCCTCAGAGCACTTTTTAAAATGTGCAGCTATGGCCTCCATTTATCGGTGTGGAAAATGGGGAACAGTGGCTCACCCCCAAATCATGCACCACTAAAATGGCAAATCTGGGTGCTCTCAGGCTGGACAGTAGTCCCTCCTTGGGAAACGATCAATCTGAAACCATGAAGGAGACTAAAGCTGACATCCGGTCATCTTTTAAAGATTCAAGCTGACTTGAGGGCAGCAGAGTCCACACCCTACAGTGCAGAGGGTACCACCCAGGTGCTTTCACTGTGATGGGGGCCCAGCTGGAGGCATTTCCTGGTGACCCTGTGTCAGGCCTTGCTGCAGTCAGTCACCTCCTGGGTTTTGTTGATGCCCTCAAACACTGACTCTTTACCCACACTCCTGCATCTATGGCACTTGCAACCCTGCCACAGTGGAAATGAATTTCTAGTCAGTATCTCTGGCTGCAGAAAAACAGGAGACTTCAAGCCTATTTGAGTTCTATTTTTACTAAAACCCCATTAACGGGTTTCTATTAGAACAATTAAAGTGTCAAGGCCTGTTGTTCTGCAGGCTGTGAAGGAGGGCTGCATTGTGAGCTATTGAAAGCACAGAACTGTTTTCAAAGACTCCTCCCTCCCTACCCCCCCACCCCAAGGGTGTAAGTTTAAGCCTCAAGGTGGGTTTTCTTAGCAGCTAACTTGATAACACCCTCTGCAGCTGGTCTGGCTATAACTGTGGTTGAAATAACCTTACCTCCCTTCTCCTCCTTCTTTCTTTTCCTCTTCTTCCTCCTCCTCCCCTCCCTCTTCCTCCTCTTCTCTTCCTCCTTCTCCTCCTCCTTCTGATTTGCTCAAAACTGGTGGAAAGGCTTCAACCAGTTCCAGAGAGAGGATGAATGTAAATTTCTCTCAACCCTGCCAGGCACAGAAGCCAAGTGTGAAATTCTCTAGAGCTGTGGCAATCCACGCCTGTCTCTACTTTTTACACCTTAAGATCAGCTCAACCCATGCGAGCCAGGGACTGTCTTTATTCTGTGGCGATTGCCCCACCACATGAATACATGCATCTTGACTGCAGGCACATGTGTAGTGAGGGCTCTTGCAATTCTGATTTCTTGGAGCAGCTTCTGGTTAACGGGTCGTGTGCTCCAGGCAGCCAGGAAGTCCCAGTCAAAGCACTAGAATGTGTAGGTCCAGAATATTCACGATGACACGGGGTCCTGTCTTTCCTGTCTGTCCCTCAGGGATCTAGTTCTGTGACCTCCCACTACCTCAGGTGTCGCTACCATCCATACCTCTACTAGTTAGGCCCCACTTTTGCCTCTTCTCAAGAACAGGCCATACCACAGACTCTCCCTTTTCTTGTTCCAGAACCAGCCCCTGTGCTCTTTTTGTCTGGAATGGCTCCCGTTTGGGCTTTGCACACAGCCAGCTCTGTATCTTCCCTGGAGGGTTGCTTCCTTGAATCCATTGTATGAAAAATGTCTCCAGCTGTTTGCCTTCACACATACTTTAATTCACGTCATATATCTCACTGCAGTCTGGTTTGCCATCTTTCTCATTCCACAGAATGCAAACTGCACAGGGGCAGGAGGGATGGCCAGCTCTCCATTCCCCACCGTGGACCCCACATTTACCACTGGCTCAAGGCAGAAGCCCCTTGCTGGAGGGATGGCTAGATGGATGAGTGACTGAACAGGACCCACTTCTGTTCCCAGCAGAATGCATACAAGATGCCAGAAACCAGTGAGCCCCATCTGCCCTGCAGGAAGTTAGCTGAGTCTGGGCTCTTCTTTCTCTGAACAATGGGGGCCCCACAACAGTGAGCCTTTCTCACTGTGTTGGGACTAGGGAATGAGCATGGAGGCAGAGTTAGGCAGGGGAGTTGTAGTAACAGCCAGGACTGTAGATTAGACATATACAATCAAATCCAGAGGTTCCTCAGCATTCGTTCTTCTGCCAACTGAGAGATTCAGACTGAGTAGGCCATAGACCCCAGAGGCAAAATGCCACACAAAGTAACGTTTTAGAAAGAGCAATGTGCAATCTCAGGAATAAGCTTGCACTGTCGATGGTATGAGCAGTGTTCTGAAACAGGAAGTGGAGTCCTTTTTAAACTGCAGATAATGGTTATGTGATGGGTGCAGTTTGGGCCAGGATTCCATTCTTTTTTTTTTTTTTTTTGGTTTTTCGAGACAGGGTTTCTCTGTGTAGCCCTGGCTGTCCTGGCACTCACTTTGTAGACCAGGCTGGCCTCGAACTCAGAAATCCGCCTGCCTCTGCCTCCCGAGTGCTGGGATTAAAGGCGTGCGCCACCACGCCCGGCTCAGGATTCCATTCTTAAGAATGGCAGTGTGCTCTTCCCTGTAGAAGGAACCAGGAGGGAAGCACTAAGAGTTCTGCAAGAGGTGCTTGGCGGTGCCATGAGAAAGGGCTGCCCTGCCCTGCTTCTCCTGCTAACCGCCCAGTACATAGGTCCATGTAGCCGTCAGTTGAGTGGAGCCCTAGCTACTGTTGATACATCTGACATTCACTTAACCTCCTGTTTAACCAGTAATTTACATCTTGGGGTTGTTGTAAAAGAAAACATATTTATAGCAGTTAAAGCAATGCCAGGCCCAAAATAAGCTCTCAATAAATAGTCATTATTAGTCACACCTATAACTCTTTGTCTCTCTCCTCCTTCTCTTCTCTCTCATCCCTAAAGTAGTTTTTTAAAAAAAGATTTATGTATTTATTTTATGTATGTGAGTACACTGTAGCTGGACAGGTAGTTGTGAGTCTTCATGTGGTTGTTGGGAATTGAATTTTTAGGACCTCTGCTTGCTCCAGTCAGCCCCACTGGCTGTGGTTGACCTGTTTGCTCAGTCCCTGCTTGCTCCCACCCAAAAATGTACTTATTATTATACATAAGTACACGGTAGCTGTCTTCAGACGCTCCAGAAGAGGGCATCAGGTCTCATTATGGGTGGTTGTGAGCCATCATGTGGCTGCTGGGATTTGAACTCAGGACCTTTAGAAGAGCAGTCAGTGCTCTTACCCGCTGAGCCATCTTGCCAGCCTCCCCCAAAGTAGTTCTTAAAGAAACTTTTCTATTCATACAAAGATATGACAGAAAATTAAAAGACAAGCTACAAGCCAGGCCTGCAGATACAGGTATACAATGTAAGCAACTTGGGAGGCTGAGGCAGGAATATCCCAGTTCAAGGCCAGCCTGGGTTCCACAAGTGAGACCCTGCCTCAGAAAGACAAAAAGAAAACAATGTTAATTTTGTGTTAGGTCTTTACTATGTTTTTTATTGCTGTTAATTAATTAACTAATTATTTAATTTATAAATAGGGTCTCCTGTAGCCTGGGTTGGCCACTAACTTACTATGCAATAGAAGATGATGACTTTCTGGTCTTTCTGCATCCAAGTTCTGGGATTACAGGTATTTCCCACCATGCCTGGTTTTATGCAGTGCTGGGATTCAAACCTAGGACTCTGTGCATGTGAAGCAAGAGGTCTCCAAATGTGGTAAGCATTTTTTGATGTTTTAAATGAGCAAAGCTCTCTGGCAGGGCAGAAGTGTTACGAACTTCCCTTTCTCTCTGTCAGACCTGACAGACCCTGCTTTTATGTCTGCTGTTCTGAAAGGAGCCCCTTTGACAAAATGGTCACTCCGAGGAAACACCACTGATGCTAAAGCCCCGACTACTGCTTCAGGAGGCCTTGTAGCAGTCACAACTACTTCAGGCAACCTGCACCAGCCTTGGGAAGCTCTGCTCCAGGCAGACTAAGCCCTGATGGGCTTCTGATGACCCTGTTCACCCTGTGGGGACAGGAAGGGGAACACCTCCCCAGTGACTCAAGCCTTTGATTGGTGACATGCAAAGTTTGTGATTGGTCCTTGTGGGAGCTGAGTGACTGTGATATTGGAAAACACACTCAGGCAAGGCGGGAGCTGGCAGCTTCTTCTGACTACATAAACAAGAGTTGCTGCTTGTTGTGTGTTAGACAGGAAATGTCCCACACATGCTCCTGTGCTTGAAGACTTGGTCCCCAGCTGGTGGTGCGGCTTTGGGAAATTGTGGTCCCTTTGGCATGTAGAGATCAGCAGGTGGGTGAGCCTGAATATTATACCCCAACTCTGCTTGTAGTCTTTCTCTGTTTCTTGATCTACCAAGAAGCAAGGAAGCTCTGCTGCATACTCTCACTGCCAAAAATTCCACTATGCTTTCTTCACTATAATTAGAAGGAAAGCCCTCGAAAGTCCTTCTTCCAGTAACTTGCTTCTGAGATGTTATGCTGTTAAAAGCACTAGTTGCCTTCCTTCTTGTTTAGCTTCTTTAGGTCTGTGGAGTGTACATGGTACCTGTATTTATGGCTAATATCCACTTATAAGTGAGTACATACCATGCATGTCCTTTTGGGACTGGGTTACCTCACTTAGGATGATATTTTCAAGATCAATCCATTTGCCTGCAAAATTCATGATGTCTTTGTTTTTCATTGCTGAATAGTATCCCATTGTATAGATGTACCACATGTTCTTTATCCATTCTTCAGCTGAGGGACATCTAGGTTGTTTCCAGTTTCTGCCTTAGAAGGGGGAATAAAATAGTCATAAGAGGCAGATGGAGTGAGGGAACCGGGTGGGAGAGGGGATGGGAAGGGGAATGGGGGGGGCTTCAGGATCAGGTGTGGAAAGGGACAGAAGGGATGGCCAGATGGTCATAAGAATGAATAGAAATCTGCAACTGATGGGGCTGGGGAGCTAAGGGGCATCTCCAGGAAGAGACAGAGACCGGGGATAAGGGAGGTGCCAAAGAATCAGTGGGGGTGTCCTTAGCTGTGACTAATAGCATTAGGGATGTGGAGCCTGAAGAGGCCACTTCCTGTAATCAGGCAGGAACCCCAGTGGAGTGATAGAGACACCCACAAAACTTTTGACCCAAAATTTATCCTGTCTAAAAGAAATGCAGGCATGGGGAAGGAGCAGAGACTGAGGCAATAGCCAACCAATAACTGGCCCAACTTGAGACCTATCCCAGGAGCAAGCTCCAGTTCTTGACACAATTAATTATGGTTGCAGACAAGAGTCCAGCATGGCTGTCCTCTGAGATGCTCCACCCAGCAGCAGACTAAGACAGATGCAGACACCCACCGCCAAATAGTGGACGGAGCTTGGGGACTCTTATGGAAAAATATGAGGATGGATTTGGGGACCCGGAAGGGGATAGGAACTCCACAGGAAGACCTCCAGCTTCAGATTCCTGAATGCTGGGATTAGAGACATGCATCATCCCTCGCAGCTAACAAGAAGTATTTTCACCAGTCTGGACTCATTCTTCCCCAGGACCATTCTGCTCTCAAGTTTGGGAAGGGTTAAACTCTCCCCAGCTTCTGTCATTTTGTTCCCCCACTCCACATTAGTTCTTTTTGAGTTCTTAGTGTTAAGACCCTCTTGGTGGCCTGAAGACAGAACCCGAGAGAGAGAGAGAGAGAGAGAGAGAGAGAGAGAGAGAGAGAGAGAGAGAGAGAGAGAGAGAGAGAGAGAGACTGATAGGGCAGTGTGGGACCTGGAGGGGCCTTGCCATACCATTAGGATGACAGGGAGGAGGCTGGTATGTCTGAGCTGTAATTACACAGTGATACATTCTTCCCCATTTAGCTCAGCAGAACGCTTTGTTTTCTCAACTGATACACACATAATATAACCCAAGGCAAATGATTTTTATATGGTTTGTTTTATTTGAAGTTGGCAGAAAAGCCTTTGAAAATCACAATGGTCTATGGAAATAATGGCATCTCAATGAAATAAGGTCTTAAATTTTTATTGGCTTTTAAAAAAGTCTTTAAAAAAAATCAGAGGACTTTTCATGACAGGTCATACACCAATATAGTTTGTCATTGGCATGTGGCTCTTTTCCTCACTAAAAACCTTTGGAATGATTTGAGGAACTTAGCGGGTGAAACACCCCCCCCCCAAAAAAAAATCAATCAAGGCCTGTGTTAGCTTCAAACCTGAGAAGATATTTCCTGGACTGGTCCATCACTTGAAAAGAAGCATATTATTTAAATGCTTCTGGACTCAGAAAGAACTAATGTATGGCGGACATGATGGGAGTCCTGGAGGGTTTAACTCTTCCCAAACTGAGAGTTGTATCCTGGATTGAAAAATACGAATGGAGGATGTGGGGTCAAAGCTCAGGAGTGAGCCCTTGCTTAGCGTTTATGAGGCTCTGGCTTCAGTCCTCAGCAAGAGTCTCAGCTCAGGAAGTTCTGAGAAGATGACAGTGTTCTCTGAACATTTACAAACTGCTCTGCTCTTGAACAGAGAGATCAGTCTCCAACCTTCTAAACAATTCCCCACATTTTCCCTTCACACTTTCATTACCCTTGGACCTGTTTCTTAGCTACTCATTCATTCTTTTGTGTCCAAAGAAAATGTCCCCAGGCTAGTTTTAGTTCTTCATGCAAATCCTGTGACAATAAAGCCAGCTTTTTTTTCTCAAGGATGAAACTAGGGCTGACGTTGTCATGTGGGTTTGGATCTCTGTCTTTCTGTCTGTCTGTCTCTGTCTATCTGTCTCTCTCTCTCCTCTCTCTGTCTCTCTGTCTCTCTGTGTGTCTCTCTCTCCTCTCTCTGTCTCTCTGTCTCTCTCTCTCTCTGGGTCTCTATCTCCTCTCTCTGTCTCTCTCTTCTCTCTGTCTCTGTCTCCTCTCTCTCCTCTCTTTGTCTCTCTCTCTCTCCTCTCTGTCTCTCTGTCTCTCTTTCTCTCCTCTCTCTCTGTCTCTGTCTCTCTCTCCTCTCTCTCTCCTCTCTCTGTCTCTCTGTCTCTCTCTCTCTCTGTGTGTCTCTCTCTCCTCTCTCTGTGTCTCTCTCTTCTCTCTCTGTCTGTCTCTCTCTCTCTCTCTGGGTCTCTCCTCTCTCTGTCTCTGTCTCTCCTCTCTGTCTCTCTTTCTCTCCTCTCTCTCCTCTCTCTCTTCTCTCTCTGTCTCTGTTTTCCCTCTCTGTGTCTCTGTCTCCTCTCTCTCCTCTCTTTGTCTCTCTCTCTCCTCTCTCTCTCTTTCTCCTCTCTCTCTGTCTCTCTCTCCTCTCTCTCTCTGACTCTGTCTTTCACTCCTCTCTGTCTCTCTGTCTCTCCTCTCTCTCTCCCCTCTCTTTCTCTCTCTGTCTCTCTCTCCTCTCTCTCTTCTCTCTCTGTCTCTGTCTCCTCTCTCTTTCTTTCTCTGTCTCTCTCTCTCTCTCCTCTCTCTGTCTCTCTCTCTCCTCTCTCTCTGTCTCTCTCTCTCCTCTCTGTCTCTCTGTCTTTCCTCTCTCTCTCTCTGTCTCTCTCCTCTCTCTCTCTGTCTCTCACTCCTCTCTGTCTCTCTTTCTCTCCTCTCTCTGTCTCCTCTCTCTATCTCTCTCTCTCCTCTCTCTTTGTCTCTCTGTCTCTCCTCTCTCTGTGTCTGTCTCTCTCTCCCCCTCTCTCTTCTCTGTCTCTCTCTCTCCTCTCTGTCTCTCTCTCTCCTCTCTCTCTGTCTCTTTCCTCTCTCTTTCTGTTTCTCTCCCTTCTCTCTGTGTCTCTCTCTCTGTCTGTCTCTGTCTCTGTTTCTCTCTCTCTCTCTCTCTCTCTCTCTGTCATTAGCCATGAGTGGGAGTCAGTAGGAGCTGGATGTCTGTTTTGAGTTCTGGAACAAGTGACTCCCAGGCACTATTTTCAGAGCTGTGCTGACACTTGTTAATAACGTTGGTATATACAATTGTGCTCGTTCTAAACCCATTTAGACATAGGACAATTATGGAGATGCAAGAAAAAGGGAGAGGCAATTAAGTTGTTGTAGAGAGAATGCTAGAAATTTTAAATAGAATCAGAGATATCATTTTCTGCCAGATGTATGCACTAGGGGTTAAAATAAAACATATTTTTCACCTTCACAATGAATTCACTAGCTAGTTCTATAAGCTAATAGGGTTAGCTGGCCTGGATACCCTCCTCTTCCGCACTTCATGCAATGAAACTACTCTAGTAAGCTGAACTTCCAAAATATAGATACAATGTTGATGCTATTTTACCTAGTGTAACAGGATTTCTGGATTAGATTCTGAAATAGGAAAGGATATTAGTGGAATGTTTGGTGAAATGTGCATAAAGCCTATGGCTTAGCATGCTGTATCAATGTTAATATCTTTGTTGGAAAATGTACCATGATTAAAGATGTTAGGGAAAGAATACAGGAAGACTCTCCTGTCCTATGTCTATTCGTTGTTCTATACATCCGAAATTATTTCCAAATACAGAAATGATGATCGTTAGTTGTTCTGACTCTGATTTTGGAGAAGCAGACAGGAGGAGACCTTCTGGGGCCAGGAAGGACCTTGTACCTTTCTTCAGATGAGAAGGCAAGCAAAGGGACAGTGGAGCTAGCAGCAGCAGCAGCAGCAGGGAGAGCAGCCCAGCGCTGCTGCCAGGCTATCTGGATTTTCTTCCTGAGGCCCTCACCCAAATGAAGCTGGGCCTTTGACCAGGCACAGGAAAGAATTTCAGTCAGAGTGAAGCAAAGTCAGTGAGTTTATTAAGTGGAGATAAGCAACAACAGTGCATGCTTAGAAAGTGTGGACATTTTGGAGAGCAATGCCTAAGAAAATGACATTAGTGTGTCTCCTAGACAACAGAGCAGACTCCTGAGACAGAGAAGGGTAGTACACATCTAATACATGGGTAAGCTTTCAAGAAAGTCACATTTATAATTCTGTGTCTTTTATAATGTATGTCTATATTTCTGTGGCTTTTAAAGTTACATTGCGGGCTGGTGAGATGGCTCAGTGGGGAAGAGCACCCGACTGCTCTTCCAAAGGTCCAGAGTTCAAATCCCAGCAACCACATGGTGGCTCACAACCATCCGTAACGAGATCTGACTCCCTCTTCTGGAGTGTGTGAAGACAGCTACAGTGTACTTACATATAATAAATAAATCTTAAAAAAAAAGATTTATTAAAGTTACATTGCTCAAAAGATATAGGATAATTTAAACAAGATTTGAAGATGAAGCAATGTTCTAAAAACAAATACAATACAAGCTGCTGGTTTATTAACTTTTTCTTCAAGCATTCTCTTTTTGTATAAGAAATTGTAAAGTAGTTTTGTGGTGCCCCCCCGCCTTGGTTGCTATTTTATTTTAAATACCCTTATCTGAGTGTTTTAGAAAAGGGAATATTATCTCTGTAGACAATCTTCAAAGCAAATTTGCTGGTTGTACCTTAGTTCTTAAATCTCAGTGGACAAAGTACTTCAACCAAACTCCAAGATTAGAAACTCCTTTCTCTTGGATCCCCTTAAACTTCCTGATCCTGCCTTCTGGGCTGGGCAGAGGATGCTGCTACTTGCCAAGCAAACTGTTTTGGTTTGCACGGACTGTTTGATTAGTTATGCAGACAAGCGGAAAGCAAGAAGAATCCATGAAATGCTCAAACCAAAGAAGGCCTGGCCCATGGCTCCATTGTCATTGGCTTTCTCTCAGTAAGATGGTGTTGCTTCAGTGTGACATGCCCCATGTCTTTGCACTCTTGGTCCCCATCTGATGGCACTGTTTTGAGACATTATGAAATCTTCAGGCCATAGAGATACTGGAGAAAGCAGGTCAATGAGGGCTGGTCTTGAGCTTTAATTCCTGTCCTGAGCTCTACTTCCTGCCCTGCTGCTATGAAGAGGTGAGTTCCATCTGCATGTCCTCATGACCACAGAGCAGCCTGCTGCCGTGTCTGCACCCACTCCCCTCAACGTGTGAGTAAAACTAAACCCTTCATAGCAATGAGAAGAGAAATCAGTACAGTGACTCTGCTGAGGGGCCCTTGTGTCACGGTACATTTTATCCAATACTATATTAATAAGGGAAGACCACTCAAGAGGGCAGTATCAACAATTAACAATGGAATTCCAACTTTTAGAGACTGTAGTGGTTTGAATGAAAATCACCCCCACAGGTTCATAGAAATGGCACTCTTAGGAGGTGTGGCCTTGTTGGAAGAAGTGTGTCACTTGGGGGGGGGGCAGGCTTTGAAGTTTCAAAAGCTCAAGGGGAGTCCAATGTCATTCTTTCTGCTGCCTGTGGATCAGGATGTTCAACTCTCAGTCGTTCTCCAGCACCATGTCTACCTGCATGCCACCATGCTTCCTGCCATGACAATAGACTAAACCTTTGAATGTAAGCCAGCCCCAATCTAAAGTTTTCCTTTATAATAGTTGCCATGGTCACAGTGTCTCTTCACCACAGCAATAAAAACCCTAAGACAAAGACCTTTCTTTAGGTTTAGAGAAGTGGTTCTCAACCTTTCTCTGACCCTTTAATATAGTTCCTCATGTTGTAGCAACCCCTAACCATAAAATTATTTCATTGCTAGTTCATAACTGTATTTTGATAGTTATGAATTGTAAGTATCTGATATGCAGGATATTTAATACATGACCCTGACCCCCCCCCCAAAAGGGTTGTAATCTACAGGTTGAGAACTGCTGGTTTAGAGAAATTCATTTTTTTATGTGTATGTTTGTGTGTTCCTGTGTATATGGGTTCATGTGTATATGTGCATGCTAAGTATAAAAACCAGAGAATTAACTCTAGTGTCATTCCTCAGGTACTGTCCACCTGGTCTGTTTGTTTGTTTGTTTGTTTTTTGAGACTGTCTCTCATTGGCTTACAGCTTGCTAAAGTAGGCAAGGCTGTCTGCTGGATCTCTGTCTCCCCAGGGCTATAACCTGCACAGTCATTATGCCTGCTATTTGCACTTGGCTTCTGGGGATCAAACTCAGGTCCTCCTGTTTGCAAGGCAAGCACTTTACCATCTTCCCAGTCCCACTGTCTAGAAAACTATATGTGTACTCTTACATTAAAAAGTTTACCTTGGCTGGTGAGATGGCTCAGCAGGTAAGAGCACCCGACTGCTCTTCCAAAGGTCCTGAGTTCAAATCCCATCAACCACATGGTGGCTTACAACCATCTGTAATGAGATCTGACTCCCTCTTCTGATGTGTCTGAAGACAGCTACAGTGTACTCACATATAATAAATAAATAAATCTTAAAAAAAAAAAGTTTACCTTTACTAGATAGCAAATGTTGATATTGTGGTACTTTTTATTACATCTTTAAATTGCTTAAGATGTATTTTGTACATATGCACACGCATGTGCTTGGTGCATGAGGTCAGAGGGCAATCTAAGGGAATGTGTTCTCTCCTTCCACCATGTGGATCCTGGGGATTGGACTCAAGTTGTCAGGCTGGGCAGCAAGCACCTTTACCCAGTCATTTCATAACCATAGCCTACATTTTTTTTGTTTGTTTGTTTTTTGAGACAAGGTTTCGCTGTATAGCCCTGGCTGTCCTGGAACTCACTTTGTAGACCAGGCTGGCCTTGAACTCAGAAATCCGCCTGCCTCTGCCTCCCAAGTGCTGGGATTAAAGGCGTGTGCCACCACCACCCACCTGGCTTAGCCTACATTTTGAGTCATTTCATAACCATACCTTATATTTTGCTCTTGAAGATCCTTGATGTACATAGTTTCCTCCTCAACACAGAAATACCCACCTCAGAAACACAGCTAAGGTCTCCACAGTTTTGTTTGTTTGTTTGCAAAGGTCAATCTTGGCATGACACACCGTTGTTTCAAGAATACAGACAAAGAAAAGCTCTCTTGAGGTTCCTTGAAAGATGGCGATGGAACAAGAAATTACATGTAGAATTTCTTTGAATAGATCTAAGGCCTGAACCTAGACCTCCTGACTGCTAGGCATGAGCTACACTTCTACAGCCCTGGAACCAACTCTTAACCTAGCTTTTGGAGACGTTTTATATTTCACACTCCTGTGTGACTTCTTCAGACACAGCGGTCCACTGATTCAGTGATGCTGAGGAAATGAATAGCTCTGCAAGAGGCTCAGCATTCTTAGGGAGAAAGTGGAATCCTTCATACAAAATAAAAAAGATTAGGCCTGCTTTAGAAGCGGTAATAGAGGTAATTATTGAGTCAGTGGGCTAAAGGCAGGTGTCTGACTAGATCTGATGTGTTTGATCCAGACCATTGGGAATATGGTAAGAACAGTCTGAAGGTGGAGGGTGAATACGGAGAGATAGTTAGGTGCCAGCACTGGAGGTAGGACAGGTGGTCTAGAAGAGATGCAGAATGAGAGGAAAGGCCAAAGACATTTTTTTTTTCCCTGAGCAATAAGGAAAGATAAGCTATCATCAATAGAGATGAAAAAGGCCACAAAAGTAGACTGGGGCTAAGACTGGGGCCTCAGTCTTGACCACGATCTGATTTGTCACACGTTCCAGTGGAGACACCAAGCAGGTGGCTGGATATACATCTAGGACTGGAGGGCAAGAGCTGAGCTGGAGCTCTGAACTTAGGAGGAGTCATCGGCAGGTAGGCTTAAGATCCACAGGCTAAGCCTGGAGCTGTCCAAATGTAGAGGTCAGGGACAGCCAGAGACAGCCTTGCTTGTCCCACTCCTCTTACAGCCTAATGTGTCCCCGGGGAAACTGCACAGTGAAGTCTTTTGTCTATAATTATGGACAGATGCCTAAAAGCGGGGAAAGGCACATGTTCCATCACTGATTTTAAGCTTTTTAATATTTGAGGCAATCCATTGTGGGCTTTTTTTGGGGGGGGACCCCAACTTCTTGAATGAACTAAACAGTTACTTTAAACCTGAACTGAGGGGTAGTTTAGTCTGAATGACTTAAAGGGCGTGTGTGTGTGTGTGTATAGCTAAAAATGGGGTTAAAGAATACATATGATATAATCTGAAAATTTAAAGTAGATTTTTCTGTACATATGACTCCTGAGGAAATTTGTTTTGCTTTTAAAGAAGATATACCAGCAATCTAGTATTAACTGCAAAAATAAAGCCACCTGTAAAAGCAGAGCTGCCAAAAGCTAAGCTAATATACTCTTTGCACCCCGGTTTCTGGGCCCTGAGTATGCATAAAAAGCTATGTAAGAAATAGAAGTGTCACCTTCCTAGGGCATAGCACACTCCCAGACAATGTCCCTGGTGTTTATGTATATTCTACAAAACAGAAGTGTAGTTGCTAAAACACAGATTTGAGCACTACAGCTGAATATGATCAAAGAACAAGTCCTTGTTTTGCTGATTCCTGGCAGCCAGACAGTTAGTGACAACACATGTACAAAACCCATCATTTATTTAGGATGAAAGTCGAATGATAAAAGACAATTTTATGCTAAGACAGGCATTTTAATGCATGTCTTTTATTTTTTAAGTTTCCATTAAACAACTGTGTTATCTGGACACCCAAAGCTCTCCTTAATTACAATGAAGATATTTTTCAGTGGTCACACCAGGGGCATGACCAGTGGTGTGGAGAAACTGCCCACCAGACAATCCAAAGGGCTCCAGGAAAGGAGACTTTTTTTATTTAGCTTATGGTCTGGGAACTTGTCCCTCTCAGTTTGGTGCATGTTTAAAGAGACTCCCAGTAAGTGGTCAGGGGTCCTCTTTGCATTAAAGCTGCAGTATTTCCTGGAGAAAAAATTAATGTAAAAGAGTCTTCTCTACTAACACTTGCCAAGCTGTTTTTCAGCAAGGGCTCTTCACAACCTGTAAGCCCCTGATGCAGTTATACAAAGGTTGGTAACCATCCTTTCATAACTATTTTGCAATTCCTAACACCTCCCTGATAGCTTTCCTTTCTTTCTTTAAAGAAAATCACTTTGCAGTCCAGATCCTTTATTTCTATTTGTACATTAGGCTATGAACTCATATGGGACGGGCTCCAGCAGCTCAGGCTCCTTTCCGTTAGTCCTCACAAAGTGTGCTTCTCTGGGTGGCGCAGGCTGACATTTCAGCTGAACCAGGCACCCTTCTCTTTGGCTTCCTTTTTCTTCTGCTCGTTCCCCTTCACCCGCTTCAGGAAGCTGTCTCTGCTCTTCAAGTGCTCAATCCGCACATTGGTCCTCTTAGCCAGAATCTTGCCCTAAACTTGCTTGTTTACAGTGATGCCCACCGCATGCTGGGTGACATCATAGACTCTTCTTTTTTTTTTTTTGCTGTGGTAACACTTATAGGACATTCCTTTTGGACAGTGCCCATTCCCTTGATGTCTACAATATCACCCTTCTTGTAGATTCGCAGATATGTGGCCAAAGGAACAAATCCATGTTTCCTAAAGGGCCTGGAGAACATATACCTCTTTCCCTTTGTGTTGGGTCATTTTGGCAAGTTACTGGAAGATGGCTGCCTGGATAGTTTTTCTAGACAGGGAATGGAATGAGTGTGCCAGCGCTCTAAAGATCCCTGACAAACACAAGTACATGGCCCCTCTGAGTAGACTGAAGGGATGTGATTCTAGTTCAAAAGCCCTGAATACAGGGCACGAAAGCTCAGTGCCTTCTCCTTTCTGTTCTGCTATTCATCTGACTTTCCACTTTTCTCCCCAATTTCCTGTTTTAAAAACTGGGCTAAGTCCCAGCAGGTAAGCAGCATGGTGGAGATGCTGTCCTTTGTCCAACCATGAGGAAGATAAGGCAAATAAGCTTAAGAGAAAGTTGTGAACAGGCAGAGATGACCCACTTTGCAGCCAACGAGACCAGACACCCGAGGAATCCGAGTTCCAACTTGACTGTGTATGCAATGTGTCTGTGCTCCTTGCTTAAAATGGAGTCTGGCTCCTCCTTGGCTGCATTCCTGAGCCAAAAGCCTATGCTGTGAGGATAGCAGGTAGCTACAGTCCAGAAGACCAACAGGGTCAAGGCCATCCACATCCGCCCCAACCAGGTAGTTCCAAGCTTTGAGACTGGTGAAGGTTAAAAGCCCTGAAGCAATACACATTTGGTCTCCCATGAAATTAACTGGTCTTATCAAGGGCACAGAGATAAATCCACAAGTTGCAGTTCGGTTCGGCTTTTAGTCTTCCATATTTGTGAATTTCCTTTTCTTATAATTCTGGACGAGGCTGGAAGCTGTAATCTGGGAAGCTTGTCCTTTTTCCCAACTCTGAAAGTCATTCAGACTTCTCTGCCCGGTTTGAAATAAGCCCCTCTCTGTCTCATCTAACCTGGCTACCAGCGCCGAAGTGTCTTCATTGTAAGAATTCTGGGAGGAGTCCATGATGCGGCGGAACCGTCCAATAAAAGTCTGAAGAAGAGGAAGAGAATCAGGGGCACCATCACATCCCATAAAGCCAGACACATTGAAAACCTTTGTTAATTTACTTTATAGGGGAGATAGGGAACATATGTGACACCATGTGTGTCCAGGTTAGAGGACAATGTGGGAGACACAAGTCATTAGGCTCAGCTGCAAATGCCTTTACCTTTCAAAGCCATCTTGCTAGCCCTATTTTTTTTTTTTACTGGAACACTTGAAGATTTATTTATTTATTTACTTATGATCTCACGATATAGCCCCAGTTAGCCTAGAACTCAGAAAAATCACCCGTGTCTGCCACAACCGTCTATGCCCTTATGCTACACTTGGGAGATACCTGAAGTGGGTTCTGGGAACTGAACTTGGGTCCTCTATATGAGCAGTGTGTGCTCTTAACCACTGAGACTTCTGTTCGGCCCCTATACTGGACCAATTAGAAAGCTTCCAAGAATTTGGTCTCAGGACTCACCCGGAAGGCTTGAGTGTCTTCTACTACTTAAGAAAGCCTTTTCTTCTCCTACAGTAAAATAGGTTGTTATGGAAACCCAATGGATTGTTATAAAAACCATCGAAGTAACATATGTAGAGCACATAGCGAGAGGCTGGCATATAGCAAGCCTCTGAAGAAGCATTACCTGTTGTTATCGGTAAAAAAAAGACTGCAGGAATTATAACCAACAGCTTTCAACCAGAGGGGATTTTGGATTTAACCGAATTCAGTTTGTTTTTTCTCAGTCTAAGCACAGGATGGAGATGTGTAAGATCAAAGGGTATCATTTTATCACTGGGCTCTGAACGAAAACCACAAGCCCCTACTCCAGTGTCTTCATCTATCTCACAGCTAAATATTCAATCTGGAAGCAACTATGAAACACGTAAAGGCAGTGATGGAAATAGAAAACACACAACTCACTTAAAAAAAAAAAAAAGGAAACTTTCATTCAAGAACAAGTCCTGGGAGTTGGACTTACTGGCCCAGCATGTGATGCCTGACATTTGAGGCTGAAGATCCCAAGCAGAGGCCAGCCTAAAATACTTGGCAAGTTACAGGCCATGCTGAGGAACTGAGACAACCTACCTCCAACAAACAGAAATAAAAAGCCCACGTCTTAGTAAAACAATCATGCTTTCCTCTCTTGTAACTTTCTATTCTAGTGTTTCATGAATTTGAGTTCAACTTTCTGCTCTATAGGGTACGTATGAGCTTTTTTACTGAATGGATAGTAATGTTCCCCACCCCCTTCTCTTTTAATTTTGTGATCTCAGGCCGCCACAGAATAGGCAAGATTCAAATTTTTTTCCTTTATTTTATGGTGTATAAGTTGCAGGGAGGCCACAAAAGGGTACTGGATCCTTCTGGAACTGGAATTATAGAAGGCTGTGAGTGGGAATATGGGTGTTGGGAATCAAAACTAGGTCCTCTGGAAGAGTAGCCAGTGCTTTTACCTGATACACCATCCTCTCAGACCCAAAGTTTTGTTGTTATTTTTAAGACATGATCTCACTATGTGACCATGCTGGCCTTGAGATCCGCCTGCCTCTCCTCCTGACTACTGAAGTTAAAGGTGTGCATCATCACACCCACTAGCCCAAGTTTTTGCTTTTTTGAGACAGGTTCTCATTGTGTTGCTGAAGTGCCCATGAAAGACAGAGGAAGACATTGGGTTCCCTGGAGTTACAGGCCATTGAGATCCACCCAACATGGTTGCTGGAAGCCTAACTCAAGCCCTCTGCAACAGTAAGCTCTCTTCACCTATAAGTCATCTCTCCAGCCCTTGAGCCAACAGTTCTTATAAAATTAAAATGGAAGAATTAAAGTCTTTTGACTGTTTATTGTTCAAGAGACACAAAAGATCATTTTTTTTCTAATATTAAAATAAATAAGAAATTAAATTAGGATACACCATAAATGATAACAATATTATGTTAACATTGTTTTGTCCATAAAAAAAAATGTATGTAGTTACAGCTGAGTGAGAATGTCTCCTAAGGGCTAACATATTAGAACACCTTGTTACTCAGTTGGTCTATTGTTTGGGGGGAGTCTAGAAGGTGCGACCTTGCTGGAGAAGTATGTGACTGTGGGGAGCTTTGAAATTTCCAAGCCGTGTGCCCTTCCGACTGCTCTCTCTCTTTGTGTTTACTGTAAGGATGTGAGGTTTTAGTTTCCTGCTCCTGTCACCCTGCTGGCTGCTGGCTGCCATGATGGACTTATCCCTCTGGAATAAAAAACCCCAAAGAAACCCTTTCTTCTATAAGCTGCATGGTCATGGTGTTTTATCACAACAGAATAGTAACTATGGTGCTGCTTATTAAATATTAACTGACATGGCACTACATCTTTTTTTACTGTAACTGTGATTTTGATGTTATGCTACATTTTGTACATACGAATGAAAAACTGGTGTTAAGACAGGCCATGCAGCTTCAGTAATCACAGGTAGAGTTAATGAGAGAGCCATGTTTTAACTCCAGAAGACGGATCACAAACGGACAAACAAGTAACTCAAGTATTTCTGAAAGGAACTCCAGTCCAGACTTGCAACTCGGCCAGAACAGTTTAACCATGTGCCTATCATGTATAATCTACCACCATCTTTCTTTTTCTTTTTCTCAATTTCCTGATGGTTCCAATTTTTAGGAAGAAAATAAAAAAAGGAGTAGGCAGGTCATATATTTTTAAAAGGTATTAGATAAGAGCAAGAAGTTCTGGAGTGCTACCATACTATAAAGTGGCCACAGATGGTTATAATGAACATTTCAAAATGCAAAAAGAAAGTACTTCAATTTTTTTTTTTTTTTTTTTTTTTTGCCATGAAAAAATGACTAAGGGTCTGGGAAGGTGATTTGGTGAAGCACTTGTCATGTGAACATGAGGATCTGAGTCTGAATTCCCAGGATTCCCAGGACCTACATAAAAGCTGGGCACAGTACTGCACATCTGTAATCTCACTGCTTCTATGGTGAGATGCGAGTGGAGACAAGAGCCTCCCGGGAAACTCACTGACCAGTTAGACGACACAGTCAAGAACAGCGAACAACAAAACTGAGACCTTGGGAGGTGAGGACTGACACCCAAAGTTGTCTCTGACCACTACATGTGTGCCACAGCAAGAATGTACCTACACTCACACATTTAACACAAACACACATAAACATACCATACACACACGCAAAAGAATTAATTTTGAAGAGACAGATAGGTTTAACCTGACATACACATTACACAATGTATACATGTATTAAAACATTATTAAGGACCCTGTACTTCTGTAAAACTTTTTTTGTTTTGTTTTGAAACCAGAGGACAATTTATTAAGTCTGAGTGAAAAACAACAGGGAAGGCAGGCTGTAGATCCTGGAAGCTGCCTATGGGAGCAAGATGGAGAAGAGGAAGAGAAAAAGCCATGCCATTTGCAATGAAAGTGGGCAAGTAGCTGTATGGCTGACAGGACTGCAGAAAGAGTAAGAGATCCTAGGGTGCCAGGGAAAAGATGCTTAGGCTTTTCGGCCAGTATTGGAAAGAAAAGGATCTACCATGAGAGAAGCGTCTGGGAAAGACAATTATATATTAACTTATTAGGGGGCAGTTATCCCCCCTTCTCCTTAGCATGCCTTCAGGTAAACAAGCTTTCCTCTGGGGTGGATGGACTCCTGGTCAGGTGACTGACAGACGTTGGATTAACTGTCTTTCTTTTAAAATCCAGTATCTTCTAGTTATTGTTTGATAATTCCATACATGTAAACAATGTATCTTGATCATATCTACCCCTAAGTTCCCCTTTCACTCCTCCAGGATATATTATGTAAAACCTTTATGGGTTTTATTTTTGTGGTGCTCGGACTTGAACTTATGGCTTCATACATAATAGGTAGGTACGGGACCACTCATCTTCATTCCTGGCTCAATTTAAAAAAAAACTAGCGACATGCTGTAAGTGTAGGTCACCCTAGAATGCCAACAAACCACGTAATGGATCGTACACTTCACTAAGTGTGAGGGCTAATCCTAGTTGTCAAGGTGACTGGATTAGGAATCAACTGAACTGCAAGCTGCTAGGCACTCCTAGGAGAGATTTTCTTTATTTGAAATAGTAAGACCCACCCTAAGCAAAGGCAGAGCCTTCTGATGACAGCTCAGATAAAATGACACAGAGGGAAACTGCCCGTCTGCTTGCCTTCACTCTTGCTGGCAGCCAGCAGCTCTCCAAGAATCCTTTAGACCTTCAGCACCAGATGGGGACTACAGAGACATCAGTCTTGTGGACTGAGCAACTACTGGATTTTAGTCTCTTTGGTGTGAGAAGCCTAGTATAAACTAATTCAATATATCCCCTTAATAGCTGTCTTTTCTTCTCCACTTTTTATTGATCTGAGAGCCCACCGGTGCTTTTTACATTTCTTTTTTATTTTTTGAAATAGTCAGCCCTAAAAACATACATATAAGTAATATTATCCAGACTGAGAAGGTTATATTTAGGAACATATATGTATATACAAATATATATACACATGCAATAACAATTAGTGAAAACAAAAAGACTAAATTTGAATGAGTGGGGAGGGACATATGGAAGGGTTTGGAAGGAGAAAAGGGAGGGAGAAATGTTGTACAGGGAACTGAACTTGGGTCCTCTGGAAGAGCAGTACGTACTCTTAACCACTGAGCCAACTCTCCAGCTCTAAGTCCCCATGTATTCACACACACACACACACACACACACACACACACTCACTCACACCTTTAGAGAACCCTGACTAACACAAGGGATAAAAATGCCACCACAGGCTCCCAAGATATGTACAGCCCAATACTACACACTACTTACCTTCAGCAGAGACTGGGAAATATCTGCATTCTCCGGACTGTCAAAATGCAGGAGTTGTGAGCCAAACCCATAGAAATGGGGCCCCATTTTGTGGAGGTCCACGACATTAGCATCTGCACTGAATACTGTCCTCCATCCCTCTTGGTACATCTTGGGAAGTTCCACAGAAAGGATGCGCCGCTTGTGGTCAAAGAGTCCTTTAGCCAGCCACAGGGGAAGTTCAAGTTTTGTGCCCTGCGTCAGACAAGAACATAAAATTGAAAAACAAAAGGCACAGTCAGTGTATGTGAAAAAAAGAAGAAAAGGAAATGCATATTGTCTGAAAAATACTGTCTCTCCTACTGGGGAAGTGACTGTGAAGTGGTCTGAGGAAATGAACCTTACACTTACAGTGTTATTTACATTATTTTAGCAGGGACAGACACTGTCAACCCGGTGAACACGGTGTAAATGTGGAGAGGCCAGAGGCTGATGTCACAATGCCTTCCTCAATCACTTTTTAATTTGGAGAGTGCGCTCTTGCTGATCTGGTACTAGCTGTTTTAGCCACTCTAACTGGTCAGTCAGTCAGTGGGTGCTGGGGACAAACCAGTCGACCCCAGCCCTGCTACTCCTGGAGTTAGAGAGAGGCACAGTCATGCCTGACTTTTTATGTGGGTGCTGCAGATCCAGACTCAGGTCCTTGTGCTAATGCAGCAAGAACGTCACCCACTCAGCCACATTTTCCAGACCCTTACTTATTCTTTGTTTGTTTGGTTTTGTTTTTCAAGATGGAGTTTCTCTGTGTATAACTTACTTTTTCTTAAGTGGTCTGTTACTCAGCACACCAGAACTCCTTAACTCTCACTACAAGGTAATACCTGCTAACCAAGTTCCTGCCCCACTTTCCCAGCCTCTACCATCACTATCCTACTCTCAAGTTCCATGAGCTCAGCCTGGGCTGAGGATTTACGTTATGATCTAATAAAGACAGAAAATAAATCGTAACAACAATCAGCAAAAACATGAGTTCTCTAAAGTAAATGAGTATCTTTTTTTTTTACTTTCCTTGAATATTCTCCATCTATGGTAGATAAGCTCTTGCTGGGTGTCTGCTAAGCACTAAGTACCAGTCTGGATGCTAGTAGAATAGAATAAAATGAAATTAGTCTGAAGTCAGGTGGTGGTCTCTTTCCCCACCCACCTCCTGGCTTTGGAGATGGCAGAAAGGGTCAATGTCTATGTTCTCAAAGCCTTAAAAGAAATGTACAACATGACAAGATGAGATGACATGATGGACCAGAAATCTATAAAATCTATAAAAAGGTACAAAAGGGGGCAGGGAAGATGGCTCAGCACATCCTGCTCTTACAGAGATGGAGAGTTCAATTTCTAGCATCCATATCAGGCAGCTCACAGTTGCCTCTAACTACAGCTCCAGGGGGATGTGACTCCTCTGGCCTCTATAGGCATCTGCACCGATGTACATACATCTATACAGACACACACTGATACACCCAATTAGAATAAATTTTTTCATATGCAAAAACAACTGGATTAAAGGAAGCCATGGAAAATTTTCATCTCAAAGGGAGAACTATCGTAGAGGGAGGGGCAACTTTAGGGGTAGAGAGGTAGAGCAGGACACAAACATCCCAGGGCCGGAAATAAACAGCCCAAGGTTGCCAGGAGGCCAGGACTTGAGTGGCCAAGGTATTAGAAGGTAGGAAGCCGGGTACTTAAAACTAAGTAGCAGAGTAATTAGGCACTGACTTTAATGTAAACTAAAAATATCAAATGGAAAATTGCAGAACTAAACAATAAGACAACTTAAGAAACAGGTGGTGGTGGAACTCACAGTTCCCTGCCTCAGCCTCTAAAGTAGCCAGTATTACACAACTGGAGCATCAGACCCAGCTCACTCTGCCTATAAAGAAAGACGAAGGCAGGTGCAGGGGCATAGAATGTGGCAGGAGAACAGAGTTCAAGGCACATATCAAAATCAACATAAGAAGCAAACTATGAAGTCTTATATCTATGAGTGAAATTAAATGTCATAAAAAAATATCTTCAAACCTAATTCTGTGCTGCAGAGGAATTCCAAATACTTTGTGTAGACACTATCTCTCAAACTGGAGCAAGACAGCCTACTCCTTCAGAGTGGCTATATATAATAACTTCCACGGAGTATGGCAAACATAACAAACACTACCTCAGCCTGGTAATCAGAATCTACAACAGAGTCAACAACACTAAGTTGGTATGATGCAGTAAAAATGGAACCTGACCCCTGTGATCTCTCCCAAACCAATAAACCAGTTTGGTCATGAGTAAAATATCAAGCAAACTTTATCTGTTATCATATCCAGAAAACTGTCATTAGATACAACCACAACAAAAAGGCCTGACGATAGCTAAGAAGAACCCAGAGAAATATAATAGCTAAAAATTATTCTTTAATTCTTTTTTTAAGATGCTAGACTAGAATATTAGGTAAATTAAGAAAATAAGACCCAGCCGGGTGTGGTGGCGCATGCCTTTAATCCCAGCACTCGGGAGGCAGAGGCAGGTGGATTTCTGAGTTCAAGGCCAATCTGGTCTACAAAGTGAGTTCCAGGACAGCCAGGACTATACAGAGAAACCCTGTCTCGAAAAACCAAAAAAAGAAAAAAAAAAAAAAGAAAGAAAAGAAAAGAAAAGAAGACCCAAATCTAGGCAGGATATCTTGTTCAGTAGAGTGTAAGAGCTCAACTAAATCCTAGTCAGATAGTGGTGACACACACCTTTAATCCCAGCACCAGGGAGGCAGAGGCAAAAGGATTGCTGAGTCTGAGGCCAGCTTGGTCTACAGAGCCAGTTCTATGTCAGCCAAGGCTACACAGAGAAACCCTGTCTCAAAAACATTAAAAAAAAAAACAAAAACAAAAGACTCCTAAATCTTTCTTTATGACAATGGGGAGCCAATAAAGTTGACACTTGAGGTAGAACTCTGTGGTAGCATGCTTGCCTGGCATGTGAAACGCTCCAGGATTCACCCCCAGTCCTGGAATATTCTTCAAAAACATGGCAGTCGACTTTGAAGAGTCCATTTACAAAGGACTGTGAGGTTGAGAAGCAGCCCAGGAAGCAAAAATGAGCCTTTCTGTTGTTGAAAAAGTCAAAATGTGGTGTTTTACTTTGAGAAAAAGTACCTAGAAATAGACAAAGACAAAACTGAATACCCTTCTAAACAAAACTTAAAGGACCTAACAGGAAATGAAAGTAACCATTGCAAGTTACGCTCTTGGGACAAACTCGTACTTGAAGCCATAGAGCCCAAGGTTCGAATCCCAGTTCACCATTTACTGGAGGACCCTGGCTTTGTTAACCCAGCGTTTGATAGGTTTATGGGAGGGCAAATGGCTTCATACGGGGAGCTGCAGTTGCCATTTTCAGTGCGACACTGAAAATTGTTATGAGCAACCTTTTACCGAGGACTGCCTCGGTTAAGCCAGCACGGACTTACTATGGAACCCTGGCTGAGGTACTCACTCTTTGTAGAATCGCCTAAGTGAGAAGATGACAATTTATCCCCCATCACAGACCCCCATCCCCTGCTGGACAGTCGGTTCTCAGAAACAGGCTGCAGACACTGTCATAATTGTGCCGAGTGCGCATGACAATCTGCAGTTCCCAGACTTCGAAACTTCAAATAAGTTTTATGGAAACCATGAACAGAACCAAGAGACCCTGAGATGATGGGCTGGAGCCAATCTTTCGGCGTTCGCAAAGCCAATGACTTTGGAAAGTCTGAAGAAGAAGATCGGTGGCGGGAGCGCCCTCCGAGTGCTGTGCAGCTTCCCGGGACTCCCGAGGACTCCCTTCGCCTCCAGATCTTGGAAACCTCTGCCCTGCCCGGGCTCGCCTCACCTGAGGGAGTGGATGGTCCGGCTCGGAGCCCGCGCCTCGCTCCAGGAAAAAGGCTCCCAGGCGCGGCATGGGCGTCTCAACGCGCACCGGCAGCTTCTCCTGCGACATCAGGATGTCGTCCAAAGACAGGAAGTTCTCCTCCGGCCCCAGAGCGCCCGACTCCACTGGGAAATACGCCTCGGACATGGCAGCTCGCAGCACAGTCAGGGATGAGGAGGGCGCGCCACCTCAGCGAACTGGGGACGGCTTCAAACTCGCTTTCCCGCGTCGCACTCGCCAGACCCGAGCAGTCGATTTCGGTGAGCCTGCGGCCGCTCAGGCAAAAGCAATCAATAAGGTCACAGATTGGGTCCAGTGTCCCCGCCCAATGCGGAAGCCCCGGATGAGTCGGCCGGAAGTCCTCCTGCAGCTTGTAGACTAGGCTGGGGAAGGTACCTAGAAGCATGAACATCATTGAAGGGACAGCATGTGTTTGTACTAACTGAACTGTGCTCATGCAGCCTTTAAATACACACACATAAAATTTAAAAACATCTCTGGGGACTCAAGTAATATCATTTTACACTATGTATTCCAGCCCTCATTAATCCCGCTTTTATTACATTTTCACTGGTAGATTAATTATTGTCTTTGAAAACAACAGAAGAAACTAAAACGCAAGCACTAGTCCAAATGTTTAACTGTGTGCTAAGTTACAAATTATTTGTCGTATTTTGGTCGGGTGTAGGTTCAGGTGGGGTGGGAGTCTAGATGGAGTGGTAGATTTATATATGGCTGGAAGATCGGAAGTTCAGGGCCTTGCTCTACTGTCAACTGGCAAAGTCCTCGTGTGGTGATCAGTTTGGATTCCTGAAAGAGGAAACTAGACCAGTTTCCTAGTCTTTTCCCAGCCACTCTGCAAGCGGGAGCTCCTATATCAAATGCCATCACAGGTAGAGTACCTGAGAACAAAGGAAAGACCACGGTTGCTTGGTGCTAAATTTGGTGGTACTATTCACACACGAATACAGGTTGAGGCAGATTGTTGCGAGATTTGCTACCGAATTTACCTACTGTAGGAGGGCATTCCTGAGGTAGTGGTTTGTGAGCAACACAGGAAAGGGGGCGAGTATGCCTTTCATCTTTTGCATTCTTTTTTAGTTCTGAATGAAATAATTTGTTAATGTATTTACATAATTCACTACATTTAAGCAATAGCCTTCTAAATATGGACTAGAACTTTACATATGCTAAGCAATAGTCACTTGCTTTTTCTTGCCAAAAACACTTGTATCACATGAATGCTTGAAGCATTTACACCACTTTCTTTACTTTTTAGTCCTCTTCTTTTAACAACCATTGCTAGTCAGTTTAAGACATTTTATTCCAGACAGCTACTTTAAAAAGTTGCACTAATGTCAAGCATGCTGGCACATGCCTAGAATCCCTGGACTGGGGAAGCCAAGGCAACAGGATCTCAGGGTCGAAGCAAGACCAGGTTATAGGGCAAGGCCTTATCTCTAAAACAATTATGACTAATGTGCTTGTTGACAAGAGCGGGTCAGAAGCAGACCCAGGGTGTGAGCTAGGCATGTCCTGTAACTACTGGCAATTTTCTGCATGTATCCAGTTCTTATATACTGCTGCTACCCAATTCACAATGGTTCAACTCACAATCTTTTACTTTACAGTGTTAACAAAAGCTTATTTATATAACCATGCTGAAATTCTCAAAACAGTATTCAATAAATACCACGAGATGTTTCACGTTTTGTTATAAAGTTGGCCTTGTGTTAGATGACTTTGCCCAACCATATGTTAATGTGTTGTAAGGACATTTGAGGCACACTGGGCTAAGTGCTGATATTTTGTAGGATAAGAGATCAAATGGAAGAGATAAAAATCAAATGCCTGCATTCCATCCAGAAAGCTGAGAGTGGATTTTGTTAATGACCTGGTGACCTTTTTACGGTCTGTGGAGGCAGACCTCACCCCTTTTGGTATAGAAGCAGACCTCCCCCAAATTCCCCAGGATGATTATCCCAGACTCTGCCCTCCTAGACCATTACCCATCCTTACAGAAGATGTCACATGTACATTATGACCTGCTGACCTCTATGATGTCTTGGTCAGAGACCACACTAGATTCTAGGCCTTTCAGATATGAAACCCACCCTCATGGTCACATGTACTTTGTAAAGGAGTTTCTATGTGGTCACACCTTAACCTTTATTGTGCACCTGGAATTGGACTGACTGGAAGCTTTTCCCAAACTGTACTGTTTAAAATATGCTGACAATGAACCATCTGCATTAGACTCCCCGAGGTGTGGTCCAGGTTGATGGAGGTCAATCTGCACTGGATTTTCATTCTTATCTCTTTTTGTGGTTGGGTTCCCTGTCACCTATAGGAACCCTGTCTGCATGGGATATATGTGCACACACACATGCAGATATTTACACACATACACACATACATACTGCATACAAACAATATCACATTAAAAATTAAGTAAACATAGCTGATAGTGATAATGTATACTTTTCTGCTGAGAGGGAGATATGATAATAATATAGTTTAGGGTAGAAATATTAATTCAGATAACTAGGAGCAATATGGGTCTCTTGCTGCTGAGGACAGTAAGCTACTTTTGGGTAGAAATAATAAAAAGACTTAATGAGTTAACATGATAAAAAAAAAAGGTATCACTTTTGTGCAGGGATCAGAATATTGGCTCTAAATAAAACACCATGTTAATACTAAAGGGATCCAGATGAAATCGGATGCTCTTGGTTTTTAACTTCTTGGCTGCTGCTGAAGCTCTCGACTACTTGTGTACTGTTCCCCCATTTAGCCTTTCCTCTTCTTAAGCTATGAAACAAGAGGCTGGAGAGGTGGCTCAGCGGTTAAGAGCACTGACTGTTCTTCTGAAGGTCCTGAGTTCAAATCCCAGCAACCGCATGGTGGATCACAACCATCTGTAATGGGATCTGATGCCCTCTTCTGGTGTGTCTGTAGGCAGCGACAGTGTACTTGTATATATTAAGTAAATAAATAGATAAATAAATAAGTGCTATTAAACAAGTAAATAAACTAGAACAAGTGAAATGAGTGACAGTTTGAGTTTATGATGCTAAAAACAGCCAATCCTTTGGCAGAGTGGCACATGGCTTATTGAGTATGCATCTATCTATGGCTTACATCCGAAGAGCCAAGAATGCTTTTAAGCCAACTAATCGATAGACTAGAGCTGTGCTGAGAAGACTTTCCATCTACTTATAATACCCACGTGGTACTCACTGTATTAGTGACACTGAATTTCAGAGCTGCCTTCTGACATGTGTCTGCTGGATCGCTGAAAATAGACTAGTGTTTCCTGTGGAATCATTTTAGAATTGCAGGATCTTAGGGAAGCAATACTTAAGATGACAGTGAACAGACAGGAGCTGCATTATCTGTCATGGCCTAAGTTCAGAAGCCACAGCCTTTAGATATGCAACATCACAAGCAATCCTGGTAAGTGTGTGTGTGTGTGTGTGTGTCCCATGATGAGGATTGAACTCAGGATTTCATGCATGCTGGGCCACATCCCTGGCCCTAAATTTGCTTTTTATTTGTGTTTTGTTTCTACTTCATTATTATTATTATTATTATTATTATTATTATTATTATTGAGACAGGTTTCTTTTTAGGTATCCAAAGCTGAAGAACTCATTATCCTCCTGCCTCAGGCTTCAGAGTGCTGGGTTTAGCGATGCTCATTACCACAGCCAGCTCAGCTGGCTCCTTTGAATGCTAGAGCTTTCTAAATTCCTTGAGTGGGAAGTTGTAATACAGGTGAAAAAAATCCAAACCTAGGGAGTGTGGAGGATCTGTGGGTCAGGAAAGAAGGAGAAATGCTCTGGGCTCCACCCTTAGAGTCTGGCAGGGTTTCCTTGCCCTGCCCCCTCCCCCATTCCCAGTCGCTTGCCCATTCACAGAAGTTGCCCTTGCCTTCACAGAAGCTCTAGTATCTGATCACTCTCATCAAAACGACATGATTAGCTACATCATCGACACCTAAGAACTTACAGTTTGAACCTCAAAAATAATGGCAAAGAATCTCCTAAAGCTTTAAATAAGTTTGTGAGGTTGGCTGGGGCCACGTTTAAAATCATGGCTGCCTGTGGGCTTCAAGCTGCAGGTTGAACATCTTCACAAACCTAGTCCAAAGTGTCGATTAGTTCTTGTCATGGTTTGACTATGCTTGGCCTAGGGAATGGCACCATTTGGAGGTGTGGCCCTGTTGAAGTAGGTGTATCACTGTGGGTGTGGGCTTTAAGACCCTCATCCTAGCTGCCTGGAAATCAGTCTTCCACTAGCAGCCTTCAGATGAAGATGAAGATGTAGAACTCTCAGCTCCTCCTGTACCATGCCTGCCTGGATGCTGCCATGCTCCTACCTTGATGATAATGAACTGAACCTCTGAACCTGTAAACCAACCCCAATTAAATGTTGTCCTTCATAAGGCTTGCCTTGGTCATGGTGTCTGTTCACGCAGTAAAACCCTAAGACAGTTCTCAAGTGGATTTTTACATTAGCTGCCTGCCTCATCTTGCTTCTGTTCATAACCTCTTCTTTGCAGGCACTCTCACCCCTCAGGGCTTTGCTGCTGTCAGTCTCCCTGTCTGGACTGCCTTTCTCCTGCATTCCCACGAGATTGATTTCTTCTGTTTTTTTTTTTTTTTTTTCTCCAAGTCCCTGGATCAATGAAGCCTTCTCTATATACAGTTCTAATTCTTTTCCACTCATACTTGATATTCACCTGCTATACTTTCAATGTGTCCCCCAAAGGTGCAGGTTGGAACTTACTCTTCAATGCAACAGTGTTGGGAGGCATGTAGGTCACAAGGGCCCTATCCCCTTGAATGGCTTCATGAGTGAATAGAAAGGATTGTGGGCATGGCTTCTCTTCATGGGAGGACATAGCTAGAAGGCTGTCATTAGTCCCCGTGAGCTCTCATGCCCCACGGGATCCAGAGCTGTGAAAGAATACATTTCTGTTCCCTACAAATTTCCCAAGTCTGTGGTATTCGGCTACAGGACACAAAATTGAGTGACACCTCATCTCCCATCACTCTCAATATACTGTGTATTTTCTATATTTATAGTACTTTGGATCCATTACTCTTCCCAGAGTGTTAGCTCCACAGGGGTGAGGACAGGGAGGCTTTTTAGTCTAACCTTATCCCTGTATCCCCACTGCCTGGTGTATTTTAGGCATTTAATAGCAGTGGCTCTTACAGCAGGGAAACCTTGAAAATACAGAAACCAGGGGTTTAAAAAAATGTTTTTCCAAGATATGGAAAAAATGTTTCTCAAGTGTTTCTCTAGACCTGAGCTGAAGCCATAAAGAAGTCCACTGATTGAGTTTGGCTAATTTTGACACAGTTGAACTTTAGATGTAACTGTGAGCAAGAGAGTACTTCAGCCAACGCTGACTACAGGTGAGAATGCCCTTTCTCTCCGATGAAACATCCCCAGCATCCATTTCCACCGAATTGGTGTGCAGCTTCTGAATTCATCAGCCCCAGCTGGTGTCTAACCTCCACCACTTGATACACCTTTTGACCGCCAGGAAGATGGACATCCAAGCCTGTAAGATGGAGTTAATGATGTAGCACGGAGAACTGTGGTAAGGACAGAACAAATGTGGTAAGGACAGAACAAACGAGCCAATTTGCATGGAGTTCTGCTCTCAGGATTAGGCCCATAGAAAGTGCTTGAAAGCCAGCTGTTAACTGTGTCTGTTCACTCCTGTCTCTTCAATGCGACAAATGACATCTGGCATACAGCAAGCACTCACTGAGGGCTTGTTAAATAGTCGCTATCTTTTGTGACTGTCATTCCTTTAGACTCAGCTACTCTTCTTTCCTCTCCAATTCAGGTTTCTCAGTGTATTTGAAGGTGAGAAGTTACTGTTCAACTTTCCCCCCCTGCAAATTATCAGGTAGAATTTACCACCTATTAGGAAGAATTACTGTATTAAGGGTTTTTTTTTTTTGTATTGTAAAATTACAGTGCTATGTTTGAAATCTTATTATGTAAGGTTAATGGATTAAAATCAGTGGGGCTCATCTTTACATAATGCGAATGTTCTTTTGGCTGAGCTATTTCTTAAGCCCCTGCTCTAAAACGCCTTCCACAAGATCAAAATAAATTGATGGGCATGATTCGACCTTCCACGTGGGTAGTGCTCATTTTAGATTCTTCCCACGGCCTTCAGCAGAACTAATGAAATTGTAAACCCGTCTTATTTATTCAGGGAGACTGTGTGTCACCCCCTTCATTTGACAGAGAAGCAGCTATTGCTATCTCTATAACAGAGGTGCTTGTTCAGCCAACTTTTCCTTTTCTCTATTTGTAGTTTCACACACACACACACACACACACACACACACACACACACAAATACATTTCTTAACCAATCCTATAGCTCCATCTTATTGTGGTAATGTATTGTATAGTTTAATCTTTTCTGAAAGGAGAAGGGTGATAAGCAGATTCGTTTGTTTGAAAAGAAAATGGGGGAAGGCTGCTTTAGCTCATCAAGATGTTCAGTCGCTCATTTCATGCCCCGGGGCTCAACCGTGGGCACAGGATGGGATGGGTGTGACAGTTCTGGACTGTTAAGGAATCTGTCAGTACCCAGAGTAATAAATGGTAACACACGGTAGTCACGGCAATGAGATTCAAGTCCAAAATGATGTGGAGGCTCAGAAGGGAACGTGAATTCTAACCTAGACGTGAACATGTTTATAAATGCTTTAAGGAAAAACCATCAGCTGGTGAGATGGCTCAGCAGGTAAAGGTCACCACTTGTCACCACGGCTCACAACTGAGTTCAGCCTTAGGATCCCACTTGGTGGAAGGGAGAACCAACTCCTGCAAGGTGTTCTTTGACCTGCACGTGCATATTGTGGCACATGTGCACACACACACATAGACAGACAGACAGACACACACACACACACACATGCAAAATAAATAAATAAACATTTAAAAAACGTTTTAGAGAGGCCTGGTGGTAGTGGTTCATACCTTTAGTCCCAACATTCAGGAGGCAGAGGCAGGTGGGTCTCTGTGAGTTTGAGGCCATCCTGGGCTACAGAGTGATTCTAGGAGAGTCAAGTCTACACAAAGAGATCCTGTGTCTAAAAAGTAAACCAACAATAACAACAAATGTTTTAGAGAAAGATGACTAGATGAGGGCCTGATAGCAAAAGTAGAATTTTTGCAGCAGGCCCCCAAGTATGAGGAAGGGCCATTGTAGAGCCAAGGATCAACCTGGAGGAAAGACTGAGACTACAAAAGTTTGGAAGAATGCACTTCTGTAGCATAAATTTTTTGCAACCTACTTTTAGTAAGGGTTCAATCTCTCCTCTAGCCCATCACACAACAGAGGTAGTGGAAGAGAAAGGGAAGTGGACCTGATCAGCAATGGTTCTTTGGGGGTGAGCTTGATCTTCTTTGCAGCAGTTCAGTCCTGTAGCGAACATCAAATATGGTTCAGCGTCTGCAGACCAGTCCTCTAGACAGGCAGGCACCAGACACAAACCAGCAGCTACAGTTCAATCCTGAAGGAACTGTCAGGCTCACCAACCCGCCTGAGGAGACCGCTGAAGTGCCAAGCTGCCACAGGAACCTCACAAGCAGTTCCTTGGCAAGTTTCTCTCAATGGTGCCATTACCACAAGGTGAGCTCAACAACACTACGTAAGGGGAACCAAGACGTGTGTGTGGTTAGCAAAGAATAGTGAGGTGGAGCAAAGCAAACCAATGCTCAGTGCTTGCCTCCCCTCCCCCCGCCACCTAACTGTCTGTGAGGTCATATTTATCCTTAGGGTCCATTCACATGTTTGCTATATCAAAACATCCTTTCGCCCGTATCTGCTTCAGCAAGACATCCTTTCACCTGTGTGGCCCATCATTTGACATAACAAACTTTCTAAAGAAGCTAGGAGCTTCTGCTCCACACTTCACATTCCAAGCCACCTGTTCCCACTGCTTTGCATGATCCTGACCAACAGAACCATCATGCACGTGACTGTCATGTCATTTCTGGTGTGTGTGTGCACACACATGTTCATGTATGTTCAGGTACATATGTTTATAGAGTCCAAAGGTCAATGGTGGGTCTTTTCCTTCAATGCCCCTGTCCCTTGTGTTTTGAGGCAGATCTCTCATTGGGATCCAGGCCTCTCTGCTTCATCTAGGCTAGCCTGAAAGTTCCAGGAAACCTCCTGTCTCTGCTCTCCCACCCAGATGCTGATAGAAACCTGACTTTTTCTATGTTCTGGCCCTCATGCGTGCTCAGGGAGCACATCACTGACTGTTTCACTAGCTCCCCCTATGGTTTTACATAACAGGAGAATCTAACACTAACTGCTTTAGCTAACTTGAGGATTTCCAAAATGCTTTACAGTTGAGCTGAGGACATGGTTGGCTGAGCCACAAAGATGCCCCTGAGGATCTATCTTTGCTTCGGTCTATATGTGGTCCTCTCCCATCTGTGTCTCATTCCCCTAAGGACACAGGCTCGCTGCCAATTAAGTCAGTTCTATATGCTTCCAGCCCTCCTGCCCCAATGTTTCAATCAAGACTTCTGAGAGAGGTCAGTGCCTTCCTCCACAGCTGGGCCAGATTCGCAAAACCTTCTCTAAAACCCCGAAAGACGTGGGTATGGTGGTGCATGTCTGTAATTCCAGCACTGGGGGGTGGAGGCAGGTGGATAACAAGTTCAAGGCTAGTTTGGGCAATGCAGTGGGATCCTTTTCTCATATCAAGGGCTAAGAATATGCAGTAGAGAGCTTCTCTACCACAGTGCAAACCAATAAATTCCATCCCAAGTAGGTGGGAGTAGGGGTGTGGGACAATCCTAAAGGATTATCTGATAGCTCTTCTCGGTTTGACAGCAGTGCTCACGAGACTTCTAAGAAGCTTCGCAGGGGACCCAGGAAAGAAAAGACTGGTCCAAAGCCTAAGCTTGATATTGCCAAGGGACTCGTGTGTGAGTCAACTTTTCCCATTACTATATTTTAAATGCCAGAGACAATCAGTTTACAGAGACAGAAGGTTTATTTTGGCTTACACTTTAGAGATTTGTCTACGGCAAGTTGGCCTTGTTACTCTGAGCCATGGTAGCTTTGCATCAGGGCAGCAGATCTTAGTGAGACAAGGCTGCTAACTCCACCATCAAGCCATGGACAAGAGGGAGAAGAGGGGCTGTGGTCTCACTATATCCTGAAGACATCATTAAGAAATTAATCAAAGGAAATTGTTATTTGAGTTGGGCATACCCCAGTAACCTAAGATGCCTCTATAGGCCCTACCTCTTACAGGCTGCAATGCCTCTCAGTAGTGCCATAGGTAGGGACCAAATGTTCCACAGATGAACCTTTGCAGGTCCCTAATCCAAACTACTGCAAGGAGGTGTGAAAGACGGTGTGAATTTTCAAAAGGTTTATTGATATTTTATGTGTATGACTGCATGTTTTGTATGTGTGCCACATGTATGCCTGGTACCTGAGAAGATCAGAAAAAGGTGAAAGAGGTCGCTTAGAACAAAAACCGCCACGTCAGTGTTGCATACTAAACCTGTATCCTCTGTAAGAGCAGCAAATGCTCTTAACTGATAAGCCATCAGGGTGTGAATTTCGCATATGAGTAAAAGACAGATCGTCTGTGGCCAGATGGTGAACACAGAAGTTTTAAAAACATAGCTGCCATCATTCGAACTGGGGTAAATTTGGGCCACCTTGGAACATGGATAGCGTTGAAGGTGAGGTGGATTCTCAGGCCGAGGTTACTGTAAGAGGTGATTGCATCTTCTGTCCTGTCCCCAGCAGGTTCACCCCAGAGTTGGGAGTGATCATGTAAGATGCCACATGCTGGAGGTGCCTGAGAGACAGATTCCAATGAGCAGATTCAACGGATTCCACACTTCTTGCCATCCTAATCCAGGTGTCAGATATAAGAGTGACGCCGTTTTGCACCCTTCATACCTGTCCCCCTCGACAGTGCCCACCAATGACTTCTGATGTCACGGAAAAAGAAGAATGGCTTGCCTGGACCCTACCAGAATTTGTGATCCACAAACTCTGAAAGAAAATTTCACTGGAGATAAGAGTTGACAATTTTAAGCCACCAGAGCTCTAGAACATATATATTTTAAAATTCCTAAACCAGGCTGAGTGGCCCAGCACTTTAAGGCAGACAGATTGCAAGTTTGAGTTTGAGGACAGTCTGAACTACAGCATAAAACACTGTCTCAAAATAAAAATCTTTTCTATAGAAAACTGGGGTAAAGCTTGGCCTTCAGAAACTCAATGTTATGAGGGGTGGTGGTGAGGTCTGTTTAAAGAGGTATAACAATCAAACACAATGATGAACCAGCCCTCTTTGCTTCAAGCTCAAGAAAAAAATATTGATTATCAATATTTTTCAGACATTGGGAGATTTGAACGTGAACTATTTACTACACAACATTTTAAGGAATTTATGGCTAATTGTGTTCGATGCCCTCGTGACTTTGTAGTTATGGAGAACAGTGCCTCTTTCTAGGAGAACTTCCTGGGGTAATTAGAAATCAAGTGTGTTAATGATGGAAAGTTACTTAACAGTGGTCAACCAAACAATTAAGGTGGGGAAAGAGAGGAGAGGGGGAGGATATTATGAAAGATTGTCAGTGATTGGAATCTAGTTCTGGGCAGATGGAAGCTCACTATATAATCCTTTCAACATTTGGTATGTGAAAGTGTTCACAGTAAAAAGCAGAGAATAAAAAATCAGGGAAAATAAACTTATAAAAACCATCTTCAGCATCATTAGTCACCAAGCATATGCAATTAAAGCCAGAACACTAGACTGGGGACATAGTCAGGCATACGGTGCTTGTTTGACTACCAAGCACTGAAAAGAGGAAAGGGGAGAGGCAGTCCCATCCACCAGGATGACTAAAGGATTAAGAAGAGGAGGACAGACAGGCTGGCACAGCTCTGAAGCAAGTAGAACTCCTCCACAGGACTGGTAAGAGCAGGTGGTGGTGAACCATTGTGGAAAACTACCTGTAGTATCTCCCAAAGCCACCACACCAACCCTGAGACTCGACAGTTCACCCTCCTAAAGTGGTCATCTACGTTCTCATCCAAAGGCATTTATAAGTGCTGCTGAAAATAACTACAGCTATGTGAGTATACATGACTAGGACAATGAACAAGTCAATGCATCTCACAAGGAGGATGAATCGTTACCAGTGTTAATATTCGACTTATGAGAGTGTATAAAGCTCTGTAAACTGAAATACTGCACCTGGTGGAACAGGCAGGTGAACCTAGCTACTCGGGAGGCTCTGAGGCAGGAGGATTGCAAGTTTAAAGTCTTTTGGGGGCAACTGAATGAGACCTGTTTCAAAATAAGGTTAAAAGGGGATAGATTTCAGAAGTAGAACAAAATCTGTGCTAGTTCTTGTAATCGTATGTGAACCAAAAGTATGCTCACTCAAAGATTAATTACAAAGCAAAGGAATGAAACAATGAAAAATGGTGGCTGTATATCTTTAAATATGCCTGTATTTGCACGTGATACTTCTGGAAAGATACTAGTAAAAATATTGAAGCTGTGGTTTCCTCTCTAGAGTCAAGGGAAGAGAGCACAAATATATTTTCGAAAGCTTTAAAATTTTAATTTGTGCCTCCACCTTTTTTTTTTTTGACTTTTAAAGCCCTAAAATTTTTTTAAAAAATCAAATGTGAAATTTGAAGGTTTTGCTTTGTTTTGTGGGGTGTGTTTGTTTGTTTTTCTGTAAAGGCTGAAACAGGAGCATACAAACCACCAGTTTATTTATGTACCAAAAAGAACATGCTCTCTCCATTTGGAAAAATCAGGGCTTTAACTTAGAGGCAGGGAGTGAACCCTGGGCAGGTGCCAATCTTGTGCATGACCCTCAAAAGATCACCCGAATCCTGGGCACAGTGGTGTGCTTCTGTAATCCTAGACTGGGGCAGGAGGTTCATGAATTAGCAGACAGTTTCTTGCTAAACAGAGAGACACTGTCAAGAGAAGGAAAGGAGGTTACCCAGTTGTCTCATTTTGTAAATTCCTTGTGCATTTTGGCCTCGCCAAACCCCACAACAAGGTGCATTTACCCACCTTGGGTTGCTGATGTATAGACAGCCCAGAGACTCCACCTCAAGCTTTCCAGCTGGCTCCCCAGAGAGCCTTTATCTTCTAAAACATCATCACATAGAACTCGAACCTCTAAGTCGCTCCTCAGCCTCAGCCACATGGTGTTCTTATGTATTAGCACCTGATTTGGAGGGTGCACTGAAGGGAAAGTGGAGCCATGCTTCCACAGGGAACCCAGGAACACCCACCCGTTTGAGTAATCCAAGCTTTCAAGTACAGCTACCCAGAGCTGTGGGGTCTTTGGAAATGTGGACCACACTGACCACCGTAAAGGCAGGCAATGCCAAGTCATTACACCACACTCTGGCTTCTCATACTTCCTCTGCCCATCTGGTATTTCCAGATGAGACCTCTGGATAAGATAACAAGTTTTTAATCAAATGAAACAAACAAAAATCAACTAAAGAGTGTATATAAAAAAACAAACAAACTTGAAAATAACCCTGTATCCTACACTACCAGCAAACCAAAGACAGTATCACAAAGTTGATATTTAGAATCTGGGACTGAAAACATGGCTCAGGGGTTAGGGGCACTTGTGGCTCTGGCAGAGGACCCAGGATTGATTCCCAGGACCCACGTGGTGGTTCACAACCATCTGCAACTCCAGTTCTATGAGATCTAATGCCCTAGTCTGACTGTGGGCACCAAGCACACCTGAGGTACACATACCTACAAGCAGGCAAAACACTCATTGGGATGATAACACAAACAAATCCAATAACAAAATCTTTTTAAAGAATTTTAAAATCTGAGGTTTAAAAAATTAAAATATGGTATAATTTCATAATACACAGATTAAGTGCTTTGAAAAAAATTATTCCCTTCTACCCACTTGTGGTGTCACCAACGATCTGAAAACAAAAATGTTCAAATTTGCTAGCACTAGCAATTGGAAAAACAATGAAAATAGGACTTCACACCTCCCCAAAACTACTGGCCCAAGCTTGCCACACAGCAAGGCCTGCAACAGACTGGGAAACAGAAGCCAGGCCTGGCAGGCTTCTGTGATACCAAAATCCCTGTGCTGAAGGCCAGAGCTGAGCCTTCTGTTTTCTTCTGAGTTACACAGTGTGGAGGAAACTATATTAAAATGCAGAGCCTTTAGCAGTGAGTGTGTCTAAGAAATAATGCACAAAAATGTGAGAGAAAAAACAGATCTCACTTGTACGGAATATGCAGGGCTTTTTAATCCAGTTGCCTGTGAACAGAAAACCTTTGGGTTTTGTAGGGGTTTGATCTCCTTGGTATTGATGGGTAAGGCAAGATTTAAGCAAACTGAATGCTACAGAGGAGTCTCAATGTATGTGTGTGTGTGTGTGTGTGTGTGTGTGTGTGTGTGTGTGTGTGTGTGTGTGTGTGTCTGTAGATTTATCTTTGCTATCCCATTTGGGTCAGTGATGCTATCATTCTGTCAATGAGAGCCGGATGGGCCATTGGGGACCTCTGAGACCCACCTCTCTCTAGCCCACTCTATCCTCAGAGGATCTGCTGTAAGGGTCACCTTTCCTGGAACAGCATAATCATGTTTGGTGCAGGTGGGGCTCACCTGCTGGATAGCTTTGTCCTCTTTCATGGACGCCTTAACTTCTTTCTGGTTTGGCAGCTGGATCCATGGGTAGGGTGGCCAACTGTCCCAATTTCCCTAGGACTTTTGTAAGTTTCCTGGGGCACAGAATTTTAGTGTTAAAAAAAAATGACCCAGTTCCATCCATAATAGCCAAAATGTAGAAATCAGCCCAAGTGTCCACAGACAGACAAACGGGTAAACAGAGCAGGGAATGTTACTGCACTTTCCAGAAGAACGAATGCTACATGGCTGACCTTGGGGGCCCTGCGCTGGGTTTTCACCCAGCTGAAAGAAAGAAATACCTGTAATCTAGCACTCACTTTGGGAGGTTGAGGCAGAAACATCTGCTCAAGTTTGAGGCCAACCTGGGCTACATAGTAAACTCATGGACAGAATGAGACCATGTCTCAAACAAGTAAGTTTAAGGTCCCCACTTGTACAAGGAATTTAGAGCAGTCAGGTTCATGGAGACAGAAAAAAGAGCGAGGGTTTCAAGGATGGGGATAGAAGCAGGGAGGGCTGCTGTTGGGTGGGTGTGGACGAAACAGAATTGGAGGTGGAGGAATGGCAAAGTCACAGAACTGTTTGCATAGATATAACGAGAATGTTTGTTAAGTATAGTTTTAAAGATTTAAAAATCCCAGGGCTGGTGTTTATAGCCCAGTGGTAGAACACTTGCTATGCAGACACAAGTCCTTGGGTTCAAACTTCAGCACCATAAAAGTCAGTGTTAAGGAGGCTGGAGAGATGGCTAGGCAGTTAAGGGCACTGACTGCTCTTCCAGAAGTCCTGAGTTCAATTCCCAGCAACCACATGGTGGCTCACAACCATCTGTAATGGGATCCAATGTGTCTGAGACAGTGACAGTGTACTCACATACATAAATCTTTTTTTAAAAATCAACTTAAAAAATTTTAAAATCTAAAACAAACCCAAACCCTAATTAAAAACAAGCAAACCCAGCGGGGCCTAATGGGACAATTGGTCACTCATGCCTTGCACCCGTGTGTCTTTTTCTCCCTGCCCTTCCATCACATAAATGTACTTAGAGGGGGCTCAGATCCTGCCTCTTATAGTGCGGTCCCATGCATTTGAGTTCCAGTTTGTTGCTCTTGTTGTTCTAAAGCAAGGGACCCCCATCTCTACTCCAGCTCTGGATACAGAGATTGGATGGTCCATCCTTATTCCAAGCAGAAGATGGCCTCTAAGAGTGGTTTGTGACAATACGCTGGACCAGTCAAGTTTCTCTTGGATATCTGCACGAATTGATACCAAGTACAGATGCAGCTGAAACTGGACACAGGCGTGGAGAAACAAAAACAGATCTGGGCTGAGGCGGGCTGAGGTGGTATACTGTCCCAGGCCCTGATGATTCAGAAATTTCTGGATTGTGTAGAGATTGTGTTCTTGGGATATTCTTCTCTTATTGGAGCTACTTTGCAGATCTTCCCCTGCCCCAACTTCACAAAGCCACTTGAACGTTTGAAAAACCTTTTTGTAGCCAAAATTTCTTGATAAAATTAGATTCTATGTATAGTATAAAGAGCAAACCTAAAACCAGGCATGGCAACACACACTTGGAACTCCTAGCACTTGGGAGGTCTGGCCAGGAGAATAAAGAGTTTGAGACTAGGGTTAGCTATATTGTGAGTTCAAGGCCACCCTGGGCTACAAGAGCCTGTCTTAAAACAAAAACAAAAACAGAAAGAAATGAGACTTGCCAATTAACTAAACAAAACTTGGGAAATCACCCACCCTACCAGCTGGTTCTCAACTGGGGGTGACTTTGTTCCCCAGGGAGGGGCTTGTGAAATCTGCACAAGTGTTCTTTGATTGCCAAACAGGAGGGAGTAGGTAGCAGTTGCAGACACTAGTGGGCAGAGGTGAAAGATGATGCTGAAGACGGTATCAGCCATAAGGAGGAATAATCACCCACCTTAGAATGTCAGTTGTGTTTGCAAGGTTTACAAGCCTTTCAGCTCTGAGGAATTGGAGGCTTTTAAAACTATGCAAAAGAATTTAGGCAAACATTTAATTTCCTAAATCCCAAAACATTTAAGAGTATTTCTGACCTCTTGTACAGGGAGCATCTGTTAACGGTTGGTTTTTAGTTTAGGGCTGGATCACTTGCACCCCCTTCTTCTGTTTGTTTTGCCTTGGTTTGTATCTTGCTGTGTAGCCCAGGCCTCCAATGCTCTGAGCCAAGCACAATATTCACAGCCTTACTGGGCCTGCATTAGTCAGCTCTGTGCTCAATGCTGTTTCCTGTTTATGAATAAGTGACCCACCAGAGAGTCCCCAGCTCCTAAGAGGTTGGGAGAGGATATAAAATTCAAGCTATTTCTGTCTCATTTCTCTGTCCCCTCACCTCATGTTGGGGATCAAGCCCAGGAACTTAGGCACACTGGGCAAGTGCTCTACCTCTGAGGCACACCCCCATTGGCTCTCTCTTTTTTAAAAAGTTAATGTGTGTGTGTGTGTGTGTGGTGTGATGTGTCGAACATGACACCGAGTATGTGTAGAGGTCAGAGGACAACATTTGAGATTCTGCTTTCTCTTTCCACCATGTAAATTCTGTGGATCAAATTTGGGTCGTCAAGCTTGCATGAAAAGTACTTTCTAATGCACTGAGCCATCTTGAAAGTCCCTTTGTCTCTGTTCTTACCGCTATGCACTGCCATCTTTAAAAAATCAGTTTCATAAGCTATAGAATTTGTGTAGTTGAACCGATACTGTCTCCTCCCCTACCCTGGTTTCAACACAAAGGAAGGAATATATACACGTCTACCGGTTCACATTCACAGTCTCAAGGCATTTTAATGATGTGAGTTCACCAAGTTCCACAAAGAGAAATGTCACTTCCATACTTCAGGCTGTTCCATCTGCTGTGCGTGACCCTGTGCAATCTCTTAAGTCACTGTTAGACCATGCAAAGGTGCTTCTTGGTGATCATCCGCGGCTCCACGTGGCTCTTTGTCAGCACTTCTGAGTCATGGCCCAGTACGTAAGAGCCAGTGGCATATGGTCCATGTCATTTGGTCTGACTCACTTGGGGGAAGCTCCATTGACCTGACATTGACCTGTTAGAAGACTCAAGAGGACACTCTGAACTTTATGTTTCCATCTCTCTATATCAACGAGTTCGGAACTATCCCTGGGACTCCATGCAACCTTCACCATTGCTTACCTTTGTCTTTCCCCTTGACTGAGATGCTCAGAGGCAGAGCCCACCCTGGCCGTGCTAGCCTCCTGCTTCACCCGGACATGTCTGAATGCTGCAACACACCCTCTGGCCTCCCATATTGCTATGTTACCCAGGATCCATCTCTCCAGCCTTCCCAGATATGACTGGGGCTGCCTTCTCTGCAGTCTTTGATGCTATTTGCCAATCTGTTTTTCTTGATATTCCCTTTTCCTGAGGAACGGGATTACATGCTCTCTCTCTCTCTCTCTCTCTCTCTCTCTCTCTCTCTCTCTCTCTCTCTCTGTGTGTCTCTCATGCTTTCCAGTCTCATTGAGCCAGTTTTTTGTTCCTTCTCTTCCCGTGGAGATAAAGGTTGTTTTTTGCTTCCCTCCTCTTTCTAGTTCATGCTCCATCCCTGGTGGCCCTGTCTATCACCAGGGTCTCCCACCATTCTGTGACCTGCAGCTCTATACCTGTTGAGTTTATACCCAAATACCAACAGCCCAGGAGAAGTGATGATGGTATATGCTCTGAAGAGTTAGCTATGGGATCAGGAGAAGACACAGCAGTAAAACCAGCCAATCCTGGGTCAGATCACTGGACTGGGTACTTCCAACTGATATTTGAGGTAGAGAGGACAAAACTATGGGAACAGAGGAAAAAAAAAGAGAAATCAGTAGTTTCCATGGGTGGGAGGAGTGTGAGTGAGACTGGGCACAGCAGAGTTCAGGGCAGTGGAACCACGTTGGATGATGCTGTTAGAAGCCATGGGTTGCATAGAATCCAAGTGGATCTTACTGACAACAGTGGACTCTAGGCAACAACGATGTGTTAATGTAGTATCATCATGGCCTGGAAGAAACAGGTTACTGTGCCTGAGATTTCAATAAGCACTGTTTGTATGTAAGGATGAGGGTGTATGGGAAAGAGCTGTGCTTTCTGTTTCAGGTTTGCCATGAAAAAAAAAACAACCTGTTATAATGAGATAAGAAATTATTGGGGGGGGGGGTTCTGGGGAGATGGTTCAATGGTTAAGAGCACTGTCTGCTCTTTCAGAGGTCCTGAGTTCAATTTCCAGCAACCATGTGGTGGCTCACAACCATCTGTAATGGGATCTGATGCCCTCTTTCTGCTGTGCAGGCATCCATGCAGATAGAGCACTCATATAAATAAACCTTTAAAAAATAAATTTAAGAAATTATTTTTCATTAGAACAACTCAGCAAAATAATATTATGGTTGATTATTGGATATTGTTTCACAAGTATGTTGAACAGGCTAACTCAATAAATAAACAGCAACTTCATAGATGAGAAAAAAAAAAGAAATCTTTCAACTTTGGCTTTTTAATCCACCCTATACAAACCAGCTATTTATAGTAAAGCCAAGTAAAGACAGACACACAGACACACCACAACTGCTTGAGTATATGAAGTCTCTAGGTGCTGGAGAGGTGACTCAGTGGTTAAGAGAATACGCTGTTCCTGCCGGGGACCTGAGTTGAGTTCCCTGGCACCCATATCAGGAGGCTCACAACCTGTAACTCCAGTTCCAGGAAATCCTACACCTTTGACCTAGGCAGGCACCTGTATTCGTGGGCACATACTTACATGTATGTGTGCATGGATGTACACACATACTTAAAAATAAATCTTTTGCTGGGTAGTGGTGGTACATGCCTTTAATCCCAGCACTTGGGAGGTAGAGGCAGGCGGATTTTTGAGTTCAAGGCCAGCCTGGTCTCACGGTTCCATGACAGCCAGAGCTACACAGAGAAACCCTGTCTTGAAAAGTCAAAGATAAATAAATACATAAATAAATAAATCTTTTTTTTTTTTTTTTTTTTTTTTTTTGGTTTTTGAGACAGGGTTTCTCTGTGTAACCCTGGCTGTCCTGGAACTCACGTTGTAGTGCTGGGATTAAAGGCGTGCACCACCACGCCCAGCTAAATAAATCTTTTGTTAAATTTATTAAAAATAAATCTTTTGAAATAGTTACAGTAAAACTGTTCTTGTTGATTTTCCTTTAAAACTCAACAAGATTTTTTTTTCTCCTATGAAATTATAATGAGCATGGTCATATAACCATGTAAACTCAAAATTAGGACAGAGAATGCTCTGAGGGGTAGCTTGGTCACTGTTATCATAAATGGCCTAACTCCAACAATATTACAAAAATATAAAATATGAATCAAAACTACAACTTCCCCTGTATAGTGCTTTAGAGAAGAAATGTAGGACCTTCTGGGTTTGGGCTCTTTTCCCCTCTCCTGATGCAAATCCACATTGTGGTTTTGGTGCAGTAGTGGTGGTGGTGGTGGTGGTGTGTGTGTGTGTGTATGAGTGTATGCATATGTGTGTCCATGTGTGTGTGTATATATGTGTGTGTGTGTGTGTGTATATATATGTGTGTGTATGTTGTGTTAGAAGTGTAGCTTGCGTCTGAACAGACCACACCAGGCCAAAGCAGTTCCACATGGCACAGGTTTATTGTGGAGGAAGAGAGCAAAGGTGGCATTGAAGAAGGGGGGAGGGGTCAGAGGGGTCTTCCTTTTATTTGGATGACGTAGTTGCTTGCAGGTAAAGGTGGGAGGTGAGCCAAGAGGATTCGGGGAATGTATGGCGGTCGCCATGGCCAGAGATGTGCAGGTCACTGTCGCCTAGGTGTGATGTCACTGGGTTCAGAGACGATCCTGATATCAGCAGTATGTGTGTGCTCTTCCCATGAGACTGCCCATTGTAGGCAACCTCGCTACCCACAGGTGAATGCACAGGGATGCTGAGCTGGGAAGTGGAGGGTGAAGAGGCCATGAAAGCCTTTTAGGATTAACCTTTTCTTCTTTGCTGTCCAATCATCCTCATCCATCTCTGGCTCCACAGTATCAGCATGATCATCCTCGTCATCTTCAGCAGCCCACTGGCCTGTGGCTGCCTCAGCCTCAGCCTCAGCTTCCTCTCTGTCCTCTTCCTCACCTGCCTCACCCCAGCCTCCTGATCCCCATTTCCTGCATTCCGGATGTCAAGGGCATCTCTTCATTCTCCGCCTCCTGCACAACATCTTCTCCTTCAAGTCCTTGGTGGCGATCTCGGAGTTGGTGTCTGTGCCTTCATCTGGCATGGCAGTGGGTGAAGAGGAGCTCAGGGGCTCTGGTAAGAAAGCCACCAGAGTTGGGGGCAGGGCCATGAAGACAGCCAGAGCTACCGGGAAGCCAGACCAGGAACAGTGTAAAGATGGTGGGGAGGGGCTTAATCTGTAAAATGCCTTTTAGGTCACTGTCCAGTTTCACCCCCCCCACCACCACACACTGACAGGGGTTCTGCTCCCATTCTGCCTTCTCTGTGGTGATTCCTTTGATCTTTCCCAGTAAGCTGTGTACTTTTAAATCCCACCACCCAAAGTGCTGAAATCTGGACTCTCCTTGTCCTCCTTACACTACAATGTTACAATGTTACTGTTTTACAACCATCTGGTGTTCACAGGAGAGACAAAGCCCTCTCAAATCTCGCTCTGCCCCATCTCATACTTTCTTTAAATAAAATAAAACGTATTTTTATGTGAATGAGTATTTGGTGGCATGTGTGGCTGTGCACCACACGCGAGCCGTCTAATGCTTTCTTTAGTCTTTGGCCATTCTGCCAGCCCTTCAGATCGATGCTTTCCAACCCCCCTGTCGCTGTATAGAACTCAGTATGTTTCCCCAGCTCACAGTGTGCTCGGGGAGGCAAGGACTTCTGTGTGCCTGGAGTAGCCAGCACACTGGCTACAGCATAGCACAGGGATGTCTTAGGGATGAGAACTTTTTTCCTGGGTTCAAGCAACCTTAACCACCTCCACATCTGCCAATCCCTCCAGAAAGCAGCCTGGCCCCTAGTCATGCATCCGCAACAGCTGTAGGTGGCTCCTTTCTGCACCTGTGAGCTCTCACCCGAGGTCTGCTGGTGCCTAAATTATGAGGAAGAGCTGAATAGAGATCAGCCCTCCCACGGAGGATCAGAAGGCTGAGAAGGAACCGCTGAGAACGCCCCCTTCAGCAGGCTCGATTAGGAAGCCCCCTGGGAATGTAGCCAGAAAGTTCCAGGGCCGCTCAATAGCGAAAGCAAAGCTGAAAGCTGTATGCCAAGAGGCCATCAGACACTGACTGCTGCAAATAAGCAGTAGGGAGAAGCAGAAAAAGACAAGTGATGGAAAACAGGCTGGTAGGGGACATAGGGTGGGAGGTGCCCCCACAAAGACAGAGACAGAGAAGAGCCTGTAACGCTGAGGAAGAAAATCTACCACAGCAGACGTCAGAATCTCTCATGTCTTAGACCAGTTGGTTTCATACTTCATCATGCTCAACCCTGGTTGTTTCTGTGACATCTGGCAGCTGTCGAGGACTGGCTGAGTCTGACTGTCCCGCTGGAGATGCCTTTATGAGAACTCTTATTTTAAAAAAAGCAGGGTGTGGGACGTAGTCTGGGCATGGAGCTAGCTCAGTCAGTGGAGTATTTGCCTCTCAAGAGGACCGGAGTTTAATCCCCAGCACCTATGTACGAAGCCTAGTGTCGGTGGCCTGGGCTTGTAACCCCAGCGCTGGGGAGGCACAGACACAGTGATTCTCCCTGGACAGACAGCCTAGCCGAATTGGCAAGTTCCTGGCTAAGTGGGAGACCCTGTACTAAAAAAAACCAAGGTGCTTGGCTCCTGAAGAAGGTACCTGGGGTGACCTGTGGCTACCATGTGCGCATGCGCACACGGACATGCACATGCACACGGACACATGCACACGCACTCCGAAGACCAGTGTTGTGTTGGTGCACTCCTACAAACCTAGTATTCAAGAGGCTGAGCAGGAGAGTCATGAGTTTGAGGCTAGCCTAGGCCACATAGTGAGACTCTGTCTCAAAAAATGAGAGAGGGAAGGAGGGAGATGAGAAAGAGAGAGAGAGAGAGAGAGAGAGAGAGAGAGAGAGAGAGAGAGAGAGAGAGAGAATTTACCTGTGACTTTGTTCCTCTACCAGCTACAGATGCTAAACTCGCCACCTTCGTTCATTTTCCTGAGGCAATGGAGACTCCAGAGGTGGGCTGGCTGACCCTGTAAAATGGCAGAGCTGTGCTGTGAACTCCGTCTGGCCCCTTAGTAGCCAAGTCCATGGCCGTGTGATTTTTGCCCGTGGCATTCTAATGTCTAAGGCCGTTGTCACAGGGTGCTGAGCAAAGCCTGAGTGTGTCTGCCCCAGTCCTTTCCCCGTTCATGAAGTGCAGGCTGTTACTCAGAATTGGTTTGACTTTTGTAAATCACAGGTTTGCCTTTGCAGAAGCCTGAGCTACTCAGCAAGCTTCGTGATGACTGTGCATACGGCTTGTTAAGCCCTGGGCAGACAAGGCCAACTCCAACTTGGTGACGGTGATAAGAAGAGACGATAAAGACAAAGTGCTGCGTCATCATTTATGGTGATGTGTTGTTGGGCTCCTGCCACGGTTTTGTTTGCCTGATCTCCCTGCCTGTCCCTCGCCTCCATTTTTCTGGATTATGCTTCTCTGTCCACACCTGTCAGGTGATTTAAAGGAGAACTGGCATTGCAGGCTCCATATCCCAGGCTAGAGTTAATCAGGTCAGATGTGTGATTTTGCCCTTCCCTGCTTTCCTACAGCCTTTGGAGACCATGGCAGCCCCATCCTGTTCTCTTCTGAATACTATAGGTAGAGATGAGTTCTAAAGCCAGGCCAATCAGAGCCCTTCTCTGGGGTTATCAGCCTGGATGGTTAAATATCTGGAACTATTTGCCACATCCCCACTACCGAAGGAATGAACATAATATGTTTTTAGGTAGTGTGCAAAAATATATGTGCCACAAAACTTAGCATCTTAGTCATTCTAACTGTATAGCTCAGTTGTGTTTGGCACATTATACAGTTGTGAGAACAATCCACCCACTTTCCATATTACAAAAACAGGCACCCTACCCACTAATTAACAACTCTTCATTTTCTTGGATTCCTGGCAGTACCATCCTGCTCTCTGTCCACAGCAGTCTGACTTTTTAAGTGGAGTCCTGTAAGATTATTTGACAGTTGTCATTTGCACTGTCATATGGTTTAAAGAAAGCCTTTACCCAGCCGACATTGCTTAGAGTCTGTCTGCAGAGCTCTGGATCTGTTGTAGTAGCATTAGGCCACTGAAGAGTGATTAGCTTCCAGCTCGCTCTTTGAAATTCCCCAAGTAAGTCATAGTGGATGCTTATTCCATTGATCTTTGTAACATCTGTCCTGGATGGTGTCCCAAATTCTGCTTCATGGAACCAGCTGCTTTGAGTGGTGCCAGCCCTGCTTTGGTGGCTGAACAGGCACTTACCACTGTCTCTCCACCAGATCATGTGGGAACAGAGATCATGTGAAAATATGTGGAGACACGTCTGGCTGTCACAGCTGGGAGGCAGGAGGCAGGGGTGTTGAAAAACTTTCTACTATAGAGAACATGACCAAGAATCATCTGGGCCCAGGTCTGCGCAGCACCAGAGTTAGGCGTAACCTTTCCCTGCTCCTCATCGACCGCAGCTTTCCAATCAAGGAATGAACTATTAGTAACACATTGGAACTGGCAATCATTTTGTCTTCCTGAAGAGAGATTGATGGTTCTAACTGCTTTCATTCACCACCCCCAAAATCAGTTCCTAACCATCCCTTCCTGCGTGGTAATTTCAAGACCCACCCCTCCATGGTGCTTCTGGAACCTTCTCCCTCTTTGTCATTGAACGGTCCAAAGCACAGATCACAGTCTTGGAGCTTCCGGCCATGACTCCTTTCAGTGAGCAGAGAGCCCTTTCAGCTTCCTGACTCCTGTGTAGTTTAGAAAGTGAATGAAACCCACAAATTTATCTATTTCTCTTGCAGCAACTATCTCCATACCAGGATTACCATGTAGCAGTTAATGAGAAGTCTCTAGTGCCAGGATAGTTCTGTCTGCTTGGAAGCTAATACTCTAGGCACAAACATTCCGAATTCCTAGCTCCTGAATGATTTGGGGGGTTGGGGAATTTCTGAGACAGGGGTCCCACTTTGAAGCCCAGGTTGGCCTGGAGCTGGCTACATGGCTGAACTTGAACTGGCATCCTTCCTGTCTCCATTTTTAAGTATTGATGTCGAGAGATGTCAGCTCAGGAACTTTGGAAAATTCCACCAGACCCTCCTGGAAGAGAAAGATCATAGAGCACACAGGTACTCCCACCTCCGGAAGGGAGAGGCTGATCCCATTCTTCAGACCACAGGAGGTACTGACGGTAGGCCACCTGCAGATGCGGGAACTCCTTGCTACTTTATTCCCTAAGGACCCATCAGTTTAAAAGTCACGCTGTTCTGATAATCACATTGTGCCTAGTGGCTGTTGTTCTATTCTACCCCTGAAAGCTGTATAAAAACTGTCCAAGGGCTGGTGAGATGGCTCAGTGGGTAAGAGCACCCGACTGCTCTTCCGAAGGTCCAGAGTTCAAATCCCAGCAACCACATGGTGGCTCACAACCATCCGTAACGAGATCTGGCGTCCTCTTCTGGAGTGTCTGAAGACAGCTACAGTGTACTTACATATAATAAATAAATAAATCTTTAAAAAAACAAAAACAAAAACTGTCCAAACAGGCTGCCCAAGGTCGCCGCCTCTCCTTCAGGTTGGGATGGACCCTCCACCCCCACTCCCTGCGCTGAAACAATAAATTCCTCTTGCTTTTGCATTGATCCCAGGCTCAATGTTGCTCACATGGAGGGGCTCCAGTAACCTGAGGCTCATCAGAGTCTTACAGAACCACCCTCAAACGACTTGTACATTTTTAACCTCACAATTTTTTGAGTGTTATATATTAACTGGGAACCATATTTGGAATTTGAAATTTCTCCTGGGCCAGTGGCCTTCTCTTGCAGTGCTAGGGCTTAACAGGGAGGGGCAGCTCCCAGTTGACTGATAGGCTGCTATGCCACATTACTAAGCTGTGGCATCCAGTAGAGTAGGCACATTAAAATCGTGTTCAACTCACAATAGATTTGCAGGACACACACCCATTGGAAGATGAGAGGCATTTGTAGCAGCATTACCCTGGCTGTCGGGATGAGGGGATGAAGCAGGACTTTGAGACATCACTTTAAAATCTCTAACTTGGAAGGAATCAAGAACAACTCTAAACCTATGAGCTAGTCAGTGACCAGATGAATCCCTGAATTTGTCTTAGATGCCTTGTGATGTAGTTGATGTCCCAATGGGATGCTAAGTAGATACAGTATACTAAGATACTACGCACCAAGATACTGTGTACCAAGATACTGATGGACTCCTTCAGTCACCCTCTATTCATCCCAAAGACAAATGTACCCTGGTTACAGAAAATTATGTAAGGTTCCTTCGAAATGTTTCTTCCGGGGCTGGAGAGATGGCTCAGTGGTTAAGAGCACTGAGTGTCCTTCCAGAGGTCCTGAGTTCAAATCCCAGCAACCACCTGGTGGCTCACAACCATCCATAATGAGATCGGATGCTGTCTTAGTCAGGGTTTCTATTCCTGCACAAACATCATGACCAAGAAGCAAGTTGGGGAGGAAAGGGTTTATTCAGCTTACACTTTCATACTGCTGTTCATCACCAAAGGAAGTCAGGACTGGAACTCAAGCAAGTCAGAAAGCAGGAGCTGATGCAGAGGCCATGGAGGGATGTTCTTTACTGGCTTGCCTCCCCTGGCTTGCTCAGCCTGCTCTCTTATAGAACCCAAGACTGCCAGCCCAGAGATGGTCCCACCCACAAGGGGCCTTTCCCCCTTGATCACTAATTGAGAAAATGCCTTACAGTTAAATCTCATGGAGGCATCTCCTCAACTGAGGCTCCTTTCTCTGTGATAACTCCAGCTGTGTCAAGTTGACACAAAACTAGCCAGTACAGATGCCCTCTTCTGGAGTGTCTGAAGACAGCTACAGTGTACTTACATAGAATAAATAAATAAATACATTACACACATACACACACATTTCTTGTTTTCTCTTTTCTGCTCTCTTCCTGTATTTGGTTAAATTTCTGAATTAGACAGTTAAAAAAAAAAAAGCCACCCAGCTGCTTGAAAGCTCATGGTCCTTGTGGTACAATCGAGGTGTGATGGTTGGCTGCCATAGTTGGGATGGTGACCAGAAACAGCTATGGAAACAAAGTCCACAAGAAAGCACAGAAAACACCAACAGCTCTAGAGACACAATCCTCTTGGTCTTGATTTTCAGTGAGCTGTCACTCAAGGGCAGTATCTTCAGAGAGGTCTAGCCCTGCCAGCACTCAGCAGGCAGCGACAAGTGAGGTACAGCAGACAGACACACCCGTGGGGAGCTTGCTGCATACTCTGAGGGTTAACACCCAGCTCTGGAAGGTGCTGGGTGAACCGAGCCTTTGTGACTTGTTTGGGGGTGCTCTGAAAATTCGCCTCTGTTCCTAATTTTAGAGCCAGCAGCTGTCACGGCTTTGTTCTAACAAGTCAGTAATTTTCCACTCGCCTGGCTTTTTCCCGTTCCCTTTCTATACCCAGTTGCTCGCTTTGCAGAAACTTCTAACTTGCTTTTATTCCTTTAACCCTGAATATGTGTCATCTCTGCAGTCATTTGTCATTCGGCCTGCTGCTTCTCTGACTTAGCAATCACTTAAAGAAACTGAAGCGACACATTTTCTATTATCTGTGTACACGCTGTCTATAAAAACCTGCAGGGTTACCGAATAAGCATACCGCATGCTATGGTTTTCATCTGTGTAGCATGGCGATTGCTTCTTGTTTGCTTGTTATCTGTCCTTTGGTTCATCAGTGTCCCATGAATGCCACTAGAATTTCTTAGGCGCTTTACAAGTGACTTCATGACTTTTTCTGTTTTAGTTTTGTAGTAGTTGGAGATTTGCTTCAAATCATCCAGATGAGAATGGGAGAGTAAACTAATGATGCAAGCCTGGTTATAGGGTAGCAAAGGTTGAAGTGGCCACTGGAGACAGTGGGGTCCCTTGTGATACTCCCACCTTTGTGTGTACTTAACATTTTAAAATAATAAAGCGTTTTATAATTTTGCATGATGGTTAAAAAAAAAAAACTTCTAATGATGATGCAGAGTGTTAAAATACTGCCACCTACAGGTAAGAAATATATTACGTGTATCTTTCCTTGATAAATTGCAACACAGTAGAAGCCGGAAAGAAATTGAACCCTGTAGGCTGATGTCAAGGTTGAAAGAAAGAAAGAAAGAAAGAAAGAAAGAAAGAAAGAAAGAAAGAAAGAAAGAAAGAAAGAAAGAAAGAAAGAAAGAAAGAAAGAAAGAAAGAAAGAAAGAAAGAAAGAAAGAAAGAAAGAGAAAGAGAAAAAAAGAAAGAAAGAAAGAAAGAAGGAAGGAAGGAAAGAAAGAAAGAAAGAAAGAAAGAAAGAAAGAAAGAAAGAAAGAAAGAAAGAAAGAAAGAAAGAAAGAAAGAAAGAAAATGGCTCAGTTCTATGGAGGACAGTGTGGTTGGCATTCACAAAAATATAAATAGTAGACACAGGCATGATGGAGGCTGAAGCAGGAAGAACTCAAGACCGACATGGCTATGTAACAAAACCCTGTCTTAAACAACTAAAATAAAATAAAATAAAAATATCGGCTGTCAGGGACTAAGCAGATAAAGAGTAGGGGTCTCTAATGGGTGCAACTTCAGAGTTTTCTTTGTTTGTGGCATGGTCTTATGTAGCCCAGGCTGGCCTCAAACTCTGCACACAGCTAATTATACCATTCTGAACTCCTAATCTTCCTCCTCCCCCCCCCCCAAATGCTGGGGCTATAGGTGTGAGCCACTATGTCCGCTTGCCTTCAGTTTTGTAAGAGACCGGTTCTGAAAGTGAGAGGTGCAACCCATCAGGTGGCGCATGCGCAATCATTATCATGGCTTCCCTGTGGCATGCTCACACAGACCTGCGCTTTCAGTGCTTGGTCTGCAGCCTTGAGACTATCTTGACCACCAGAAGTGGGCACTGGGAATCCAACTTGGACCTTTTGCAAGACCGTAAAGCACTCTTAGCCACTGAGCCACCTCTCTCACCTCAGATTTTAATAAATATGGAGAAATTATTGTGTTGAATTCAAAGCTTATTTTTTTATTCATTATTATTTTTTGTTTTGTTTTTTGAGACAGGGTTTCTTTGTGTGGCCTGGCTGTCCCTGTGTAGACCAGGCTAGGCTCAAACTCACTGAGATCCGCCTGCCTCCTCTGCCTCCCAAGTGCTGGGATTAAAGGTATGTGCTACCACTGCCTGGCCAATTTTATTTATTTATTTTACTTTTTAAAACAGGGACTCAGTTTGCTAGCTCAAGATAGCCCTGAATTTAAAAATCTTCCTTGGGCTAGAGAGATGGCTTAGCATTTAGGAGCACTGACTGCTCTTCCAGAGGTCCTGAGTTTAATTCTAACAACCACATGGTGGCTCACAACCATCTGTAATGGAATCTGGTGCCCTCTTCTGGTATGTCTGAAGATAGCTACAGTGTACTCAAATATATAAAATAAATAATTAAAAAAAATTAATGGCCAAAGAGATCTAGGTACAAAATTAAAAAAAAAATCTTTCTGCCTCAGCCTCTTCTTGTGTACCAGGGCTATCGTGAAATGCCACCACACCTGACTTTTAATTTCCCTTTCCCCCCAAAGTATATGTATAGAGTAAAGAAAAATACGAACTCCAAGAGTTTGGGAGGTTCCCTAAAGGAGGAATACCTTAATTTACTTTAGACTCAATTATATTCCAAATGCATCAAATATTTAAATAGAATGAAACCATTAAAATGTTTGAAATATGCAGTAAAACGATGCTTCTTACTGTTTTTGTCTTGGTGGGGACCTCCACCAGCGCCTCCACCAGTGCCTCCACCAGGGCCTCCACCAGGGTGTCCACCAGGGCCTCACACTTACAGCTCATTCTCTCTAGCCATCAGCCACACCTGCAGCCACTTAAAGGAGGCTTTTCAAATATTGAAGTACAGAAGAATTTTTTTTTCTGAGCTACACAAGGAACTTTAAAGATAAAAGTTGGATAAATGTTACCCAATAATGATTAAAATATATTGCACAAGAAAACCAAAATCAGTACCTTATGATATAAATCACAAATTAGGACAAACAACACGCGATCTTTTCTTCTTGAAAAATTGAGATTAAAAACTGTGTTGTCACTGAACTGAGAATCCTCCCATCTTAGCTCTCGAAGTATCTGGGATTACAGATGTGTATGTACCACCACATCAGCTGGCGGTCCAGCTTCTTGTCACCGGCGGTGGGCGGCGTTGCTGCCATGCCACGGTCGCCGTGCGTGCGCATGCGTATGAGTGCAGGCTCAGCCATGCTACAGCATGTCCGAAGGCGTCAAAGGCCAACTCAGCTGGCCTTTGCGGTGTGGGATGCAGTGGCCAAAACTCCACATTAAAACCCAGACCAGCTGCTCTTGGCCCCGGCTGTGCCACCACAGGTGAGGCAGGAGTCAGTCCCTCTGCTTCTGGAAAAGCACAGTTAACTCATCTCAGCTCTATCTATATTTCAGGCTCCCAAATGCTCCCTGGTATTCGCTTTACTAGGTAGCACAGGGCTAGAATGGAGTCACTATGAGAAAGATAAGAAAACAAGAGAAAGCACCCCCAAGAAGCCACGGGATTGTCCACATGCCTGTCAGGTGGAGATTAAAGTCTTCATGTGTGTGTGTGTGTGTGTGTGTGTGTGTGTGTGTGTGTGTGAAATCTAAGTAGTCAAATGTGTGTTGTTCTCAGGAGACAGACTCATCCCCTCCAGATGTTTTCTCTTGTCTCCTCCTGCCCCACGAGTCATGGCTTTCCAATGTACGCAGTGACAACTGTTTTTCACCGTGGGGAAGGAAAAAATATAAACTCTCACCTGTGGAAAGGGCTGTGTGCTGGCTGGTCTTCTGTCTGAAAGCTTGCCATTACAGTTGTCTATTATGAAACTTGAACGTCTTTGAACTTCATTGAGAATATGAGCTTACAAATGTTAACTTAGGAGAACATACTTCAGTGAAACAAAGCTTAATTAAATGCCACATCTACCAAGGGCTTTCTCTTCACCGACTTAATTTGTTTCTATAGATATTTGGCATCTAATGTCTTGCTGCCTTTCTGGGACACCAGGGTGTCTAATTTTAGAGGGGTTGTGCGCGTAACAACAGAGAATTCCACAAAATGAAATCTTACCTTTGAGCCCAATACAAAAGCAGATGCTGGGCCTGGAAAAGGGTCCCACACAGGCGACGGGGCTTGCTCAGTCTGCAAGAGGCTGTGAGGGAAGCCACATGCAGCAGGAAGGCCCCAGCTAGGAGAAATCATGTTCTAGGCTCCACCGTCCAGGGATGGTCACAGCCACACAGATGATTTCTCCGTAGGTCAGTCTGATCTGATAATTATTTTCACAGGGGAGGCTGCCACAGCCTTACTAGAGAGGAGGCAAATGGAAACCATCTGACACCAGGGAAGAGAAGAAAAAACATTGAGAAATCAGCCAGTGAACAAAAGCTCTCCTTCTGTTAAAAATGGGGACCAGATAGATGCTTTGAGCATCTCTCTCTCTCTCTCTCTCTCTCTCTCTCATCTATCTAATCTAATCTATCTAATCTATCTATCTATCTATCTATCTATCTATCTATCTATCTATCTATCTAAATAGCAGCTTCTTTGCTATGTATGAAGGTAGAAGCCAGGCTGCCCCTTGGAGAAGACTTGGAATGTTGTGGGCAACATCGCCTCCTACGGTCCAAAATGATCATTGCAGCAAGCTCCCGCGCAGTCGTTAAAGCAGAGACCCCCAGTGAACTGAATGAATGGCTAAGCTGCAGAACCGAGGACTCCGTGAAAGAGCAGGTGACAGCAGGTGACAACGTGCTTCTCCCATCTTCATTGTTTGTCCAGAGCTTTTGTAACAACTTGAGTAGGATTTGCAGAGCGAACAGGACTCTTCGCTTACAACGTTATTTACTCTTTACCGCTGACAGATGGACAGCTTCGTAATCATCAAGCTTTGCACTGGAACACCGGAGACACGGACTGAACAGAAGCCAGATGCCCAGACTCACACCCAACATCTGACTCCCCTGATGACTTTAATATGCAGCTGAGATCACAAATCACAGCCAAAATCTTGGGGCTCTATAATGGGTTGTTTGTTTGTTTGTTTTGGGACATAGTCTCACTACATTCTCTGGCTGTCCTGGGAATCTCTATGTAGATGAGGCTGGCTTCGAACTCACTAAAATAACCTCCTCAGTGTTGGGATTAAAGGCCTGTGCCACCACGCTCAGGTGAGTACAATTTTCTTGACTCTTTGGGGGTTTTGGTTTTTTGGGTTTTTGTTTTTGTTTTTGTTTTAAGTGACCAAGTACTCCAAAGCAGACCACATCCCTCGCTTGGGAATACCACGATGTTTAGAACAACCAGTCAACTCTAGAATCAGATGAATTTCTTGGGTGCTACTGTCTTTAGCTCCTGTCAGGAGCAGGAGAAGCTATGCTCTAACCCCCCCAAGGGAGTAAGACTGCAGGAGAGATTCAGCTGTCTCCGCAGCAGTTCCTTCTGAGACAGGCTATGTAGCCTAGTGCTTCAAAATGAGCTATTTTAGGGGGTTGGAAAAGCTGGAGTTTCCTCTTCTTTCCTAGTCTGTAAATCAGTAAAAATGAGGAGATGGGTTAGTCTCATGACAATATTTTATACCTTACAGAGATACCCAGATATGTCTGTTAAAATTCATCCACACATTCATAGTTATAGCCAAATTGTTTCTTTTACTTTTTTTTTTTGCTTTTAAAGATGTGTTTGTTTGTTTGTTTGTGTGAGTACACTGTCACTCTCTTCAGACACACAAGAAGAGGACATGGGATCCTATTACTGATGGTTGTAAGCCACCATGTGGTTGCTGGGAATTGAACTCAGGACCTCTGGAAGAGCAAGTCAGTGCTTTTTTTTTTTTTAATTTTTAATATTTTTACTACATATTTTCCTCAGTTACATTTCCAATGCTATCCCAAAAGTCCCCCATAGCGCCCCCCACTTCCCTACCCACCCATTCCCATTCTTTTGGCCCTGGCATTCCCCTATATTGGGGCATATAAAGTTTGCAAGTCCAATGGGCCTCTCTTTCCATTGATGGCCGACTAGGCCATTTTTCGATACATATGCAGCTAGAGACAAGAGCTCCAGGGTTCTGGTTAGTACATCATGTTGTTCCGACAATAGGGTTGCAGATCCCTTTAGCTCCTTGGGTACTTTCTCTAGCTTCTGCATAGGGAGCCCTGTGATACATCCAATAGCTGACTGTGAACATCCACTCCTGTGTTTGCTAGGCCCCGGCATCGTCTCACAAGAGACAGCTATATTTGGGTCTTTTCAGCAAAATCTTGCTAGTGTATACAATGGTGTCAGCGTTTAGAAGCTGCTTATGGGAAGGATCCCTGGATACGGCAGTCTCTAAATGGTCCATCCTTTCATCACAGCTATGAACTTTGTCTCTGTAACTCCTTCCCTGGGTGTTTTGTTCCCAATTCTAAGAAGGGGCACAATGTCCACACTTTGGTCTTCATTCTTCTTGAGTTTCATGCGTTTAGTAAATTGTATCTTATATCTTGGGTATCCTAAGTTTTGGGCTAATATCCACTTATCAGTGAATACATATTGTGTGAGTTCTTTTGTGATTGTGTTACTTCACTCAAGATGATGCCCTCCAGGTCCATCCATTTGGCTAGGAATTTCATAAATTCATTCTTTTTAATAGCTGAGTAGTACTCCATTGTGTAAATGTACCATAATTTCTGTATCCATTCCTCTGTTGAGGGACATCTGGGCTCTTTCCAGCTTCTGGCTATTATAAATAGGGCTGCTATGAACATAGTGGAGCATGTGTCCTTTTTACCGGTTGGGACATCTTCTGGATATATGCCCAGGAGAGGTATTGCTGGATCCTCCGGTAGTACTATGTCCAATTTTCTGAGGAACCGCCAGACTGATTTCCAGAGTGGTTGTACAAGCTTGCAATCCCACCAACAATGGAGGAGTGTTCCTCTTTCTCCACATCCTCACCAGCATCTGCTGTCACCTGAATTTTTGATCTTAGCCATTCTGACTGGTGTGAGGTGGAATCTCAGGGTTGTTTTGATTTGCATTTCCCTGATGATTAAGGATGTTGAACATTTTTTCAGGTGCTTCTCTGCCATTCGGTATTCCTCAGGTGAGAATTCTTTGTTCAGTTCTGAGCCCCATTTTTTAATGGGGTTATTTGACTTTCTGGAGTCCACCTTCTTGAGTTCTTTATATATATTGGATATTAGTCCCTTATCTGATTTAGGATAGGTGAAGATCCTTTCCCAATCTGTTGGTGGTTTTTTTGTCTTATTGATGGTGTCTTTAGCCTTGCAGAAGCTTTGCAGTTTCATGAGGTCCCACTTGTCAATTCTCGATCTTACAGCACAAGCCATTACTGTTCTATTCAAGAATTTTTCCCCTGTGCCCATATCTTCAAGGCTTTTCCCCACTTTCTCCTCTATAAGTTTCAGTGTCTCTGGTTTTATGTGAAGTTCCTTGATCCACTTAGACTTGACCTTAGTACAAGGAGATAGGAATGGATCGATTCGCATTCTTCTACATGTTAACAACCAGTTGTGCCAGCACCATTTGTTGAAAATGCTGTCTTTCTTCCACTGGATGGTTTTAGCTCCCTTGTCGAAGATCAAGTGACCATAGGTGTGTGGGTTCATATCTGGGTCTTCAATTCTATTACATTGGTCTATTTGTCTGTCACTATACCAGTACCATGCAGTTTTTATCACAATTGCTCTGTAGTAAAGCTTTAGGTCCAGCATGGTGATTCCACCAGAGGTTCTTTTATCCTTGAGAAGAGTTTTTGCTATCCTAGGTTTTTTGTTATTCCAGATGAATTTACAGATTGCACTTTCTAATTCGGTGAAGAATTGATTTGGAATTTTGATGGGGATTGCATTGAATCTGTAGATTGCTTTTGGCAAGATAGCCATTTTTACAATGTTGATCCTGCCAATCCATGAGCATGGGAGATCTTTCCATCTTCTGAGATCTTCTATAATTTCTTTCTTCAGAGACTTGAAGTTTTTATTATACAGATCTTTCACTTCCTTAGTTAGAGTCACGCCAAGATATTTTATATTATTTGTGACTATTGAGAAGGGTGTTGTTTCCCTAATTTCTTTCTCAGCCTGTTTATTCTTTGTGTAGAGAAAGGCCATTGATTTGTTTGAGTTAATTTTATATCCAGCTACTTCACCAAAGCTGTTTATCAGGCTTAGGAGTTCTCTGGTGGAATTTTTAGGGTCACTTATATATACTATCATATCATCTGCAAAAAGTGATATTTTGACTTCATCTTTTCCAATTTGTATCCCTTTGATCTCCTTTTGTTGTCGAATTGCTCTGGCTAGGACTTCAAGTACAATGTTGAATAGGTATGGAGAAAGTGGACAGCCTTGTCTAGTCCCTGATTTTAGAGGGATTGCTTCAAGCTTCTCACCATTTACTTTGATGTTGGCTACTGGTTTGCTGTAGATTGCTTTTATCATGTTTAGGTATGGGCCTTGAATTCCTGATCTTTCCAAGACTTTTATCATGAATGGGTGTTGGATCTTGTCAAATGCTTTTTCCGCATCTAACGAGATGACCATGTGGTTTTTGTCTTTGAGTTTGTTTATATACTGGATTACGTTGATGGATTTCCGTATATTGAACCATCCCTGCATCCCTGGGATGAAACCTACTTGGTCAGGATGGATGATTGTTTTGATGTGTTCTTGGATTCGGTTAGCAAGAACTTTATTGAGGATTTTTGCATCAATATTCATGAGGGATATTGGTCTGAAGTTTTCTATCTTTGTTGGGTCTTTTTGTGGTTTAGGTATCAGAGTAATTGTGGCTTCATAGAATGAGTTGGGTAGAGTAGCTTCTGTTTCTATTTTGTGCAATAGTTTGTGAAGAACTGGGATTAGATCTTCTTTGAAGGTCTGATAGAACTCTGCACTAAACCCGTCTGGTCCTGGGCTTTTTTTAGTTGGGAGACTATCAATGACTGCTTCTATTTCTTTGGGGGATATAGGGCTGTTTAGATCATTAACCTGATCTTGATTCAACTTTGGTACCTGGTATCTGTCTAGGAACTTCTCCATTTCATCCAGGTTCTCCAGTTTTGTTGAGTATAGCCTTTGGTAGAAGGATTTGATGGTGTTTTGGATGTCTTCAGGATCTGTTGTTATGTCTCCTTTTTCATTTCTGATTTTGTTAATTAGGATGCTTTCCCTGTGCCCTCTAGTGAGTCTGGCTAAGGGTTTATCTATCTTGTTAATTTTCTCAAAGAACCAGCTCCTTGATTGGTTGATTCTTTGAATAGTTCTTCTTGTTTCCACTTGGTTGATTTCGCCCCTGAGTTTGATTATTTCCTGCCGTCTACTCCTCTTGGGTGAATTTGCTTCCTTTTGTTCTAGTGCTTTTAGGTATGTTGTCAAGCTGCTAATGTGTGCTCTCTCTAGTTTCCTTTTGGAGGCACTCAGAGCTATGAGTTTTCCTCTTAGAAATGCTTTCATTGCGTCCCATAAGTTTGGGTATGTTGTGGCTTCATTTTCATTGAACTCTAAAAAGTCCTTAATTTCTTTGTTTATTCCTTCCTTGACCAAGGTATCATTGAGAAGAGTGTTGTTCAGTTTCCACGTGAATGTTGGCTTTCTATTATTTATTTTGTTATTGAAGATCAGCCTTAGTCCATGGTGATCTGATAGGATGCATGGGACAATTTCAATATTTTTGTATCTGTTGAGGCCTGTTTTGTGACCAATTATGTGGTCAATTTTGGAGAAGGTACCATGAGGTGCTGAGAAGAAGGTATATCCTTTTGTTTTAGGATAGAATGTTCTGTAGATATCTGCCAGATCCATTTGATTCATAATTTCTGTTAGTTTCACTGTGTCCCTGTTTAGTTTCTGTTTCCATGATCTGTCCATTGGTGAAAGTGGTGTGTTGAAGTCTCCCACTATTATTGTATGAGGTGCAATGTGTGCTTTGAGATTTACTAAAGTTTCTTTAATGAATGTGGCTGCCTTTGTATTTGGAGCATAGATATTCAGGATTGATAGTTCCTCTGGGAGGATTTTACCTTTGATGAGTATGAAGTGTCCCTCCCTGTCTTTTTTAATGACTTTGGGTTGGAAGTCAATCTTATCAGATATTAGAATGGCTACTCCAGCTTGTTTCTTCATACCATTTGCTTGGAAAATTGTTTTCCAGCCTTTCATTCTGAGGTAGTGTCTATCTTTTTCTCTGAGATGAGTTTCCTGTAAGCAGCAAAATGTTGGGTCTTGTTTGTGTAGCCAGTTTGTTAGTCTATGTCTTTTTATCGGGGAGTTGAGTCCATTGATATTAAGAGATATTAAGGAAAAGTAATTGTTGTTTCCTGTTATTTTTGTTGTTAAAGTTGGCATTCTGTTCTTGTGGCTGTCTTCTTTTAGGTTTGTTGAGGGATTACCTTCTTGTTGTTTCTAGGGCGTGGTTCCTGTCCTTGTATTGGTTTTTTTCTGTTATTATCCTTTGAAGGGCTGGATTCGTGGAGAGATAATGTGTGAATTTGGTTTTGTCGTGGAATACTTTGGTTTCTCCATCTATGTTAATTGAGAGTTTGGCTGGGTATAGTAGCCTGGGCTGGAGTTTGTGTTCTTTTAGTGTCTGTATAACATCCGTCCAGGATCTTCTGGCTTTCATAGTCTCTGGTGAAAAATCTGGTGTAATTCTGATAGGCTTGCCTTTATATGTTACTTGGCCTTTTTCTCTTACTGCTTTTAGTATTCTGTCTTTATTTAGAGCATTTGTTGTTCTGATTATTATGTGTCGGGAGGTATTTCTTTTCTGGTCCAGTCTATTTGGAGTTCTGTAGGCTTCTTGTATGTTCATGGGCATCTCTTTCTTTAGATTTGGGAAGTTTTCTTCTATAATTTTGTTGAAGATGTTTGCTGGTCCTTTGAGTTGAAAATCTTCATTCTCATCCACTCCTATTATCCGTAGGTTTGGTCTTCTCATTGTGTCCTGGATTTCTTGGATGTTTTGAGTTAGGATCTTTTTGCATTTTACATTTTCCTTGATTGTTGTGCCGATGTTCTCTATGGAATCTTCTGCACCTGAGATTCTCTCTTCCATCTCTTGTATTCTGTTGCTGATGCTCGTATCTATGGTTCCAGATTTCTTTCCTAGGGTTTCTATCTCCAGTGTTGCCTCATTTTGGGTTTTCTTTATTGTGTCTACTTCCCTTTTTAGGTATAGTATGGTTTTGTTCAATTCCATCATCTGTTTGGATGTGTTTTCCTGTTTTTCTGTAAGGACTTCTACCCGTTTGATTATGTTATCCTGTTTTTCTTTAAGGATTTGTAACTCTTTAGCAGTGTTCTCCTGCAATTCTTTAAGGGATTTTTGTGCTTCCTCTTTAATGTCTTCTACCTGTTTACCAGTGTTCCTTTGTATTTCTTTAAGTGTGTTATTAAAGTCCTTCTTGAAGTCCTCTACCATCATCATGAGATATGCTTTTAGATCCGTGTCTAGCTTTTCCGGTGTGTTGGGGTGCCCTGGACTGGGTGAAGTGGGAGTGCTGGGTTCTGATGATGGTGAGTGGTCTTGGTTTTTGTTAGTAAGATTATTACGTTTACCTTTCGCCATCTGGTAATCTCTGGGGTTAGTTGTTGTCGTTGTCACTGTTTAAAGATTGGAGCAGAAGCTGTGTTCCACTCACCAGCAGTCTCAAAATCCTGTGGCGGGGGTCCTGGGTAGCTGGCGGGTGTCAGCCGACCCTGCGCTCTAGCTACTCTGGTGCTGGTCTGGCCGGAAGTGGCCTGTGGTCCTACTCAGGCCGTTTTTCTGCTTCCCTAACTAATGCAGTCTCAGGTCCCGCGCGCAATTGGATTGGAGCAGAAGCTGTGTTCCACTCACCAGAAGTCTTAAGATCCTGTGGCGGGGGTCGTGGGTAGCTGGCGGGTGTCAGCCGACCCTGCGCTACCTTGGCGCTTTTCTGACCGGAGAGGCTTGTGGCCCTACTGAGGCCGGATTTCTGCCTCCCCAACCAAAGCAGTCTCAGGTCCCGCGTGACTGGACTGGAGCAGAAGCTGTGTTCCACTCACCAGCAGTCTCAAAATCCTGTGGCGGGGGTCGTGGGTAGCTGGCGGGTGTCAGCCGACCCTGCGCTCTAGCTACTCTGGTGCTGGTCCGGCCGGAAGTAAGTCAGTGCTCTTAAGTGGTGAGCCATCTCTCCAGCCCCCAAATCATTTCTTACTCCACAGGTTTTGTTGAATTATACCTTGATTTTTGAAAATAAAATGACCAATCTTGTTTTAGTTAAATTAGCTTATCTTGGATTGGAATTACAGTTTGTTGCGAGCCACCATGTGGGTGCTGAGAATCGAACCTGCATCCTCTGGAAGAGCAACCATTACTTTTAATCACTGAATCATCTCTCCGACCCCCAAGCTTGGGTGTTAAATTTTATGATGGTAAAATATTCACAACATAAAACAGACCATTCCAGCCACTTTAAAGTGTGTTAAGTGCATTCAGTGACCATCAGCACTATTTAGTGTATACTTTTCCATCACCCTGGACCCATTGGGGACTCTTCTCCATCTCCATGTCTGTACCCACTTATGTGGAATATCCAGGCAAGATGTGCAGAGAGGATCAGGGAGGGGCTAGCAGGAATTGCCAGAGAGCTTGGAGTTGAGGAAAGCTTGGGAAGTAACTGCTAATAGGTAAGTCTCTCTCTCTCTCTCTCTCTCTCTCTCTCTCTCTCTCTCTCTCTCTCTCTCTCTCTCCTTTGTAAGCTCAGCCCGACTTTGAACTTAGGTACCCATCCTGCCTCAGCCTCCTGAGTGCTGGAACTCAGGTGTGAATCACTACCCTCAGCTATGATTGCCTTATTTTGTAAAGTGACTTCCAAATCCATCCATGTGGTAGTGTATGGCCAGATGTTTTTCTTTTTAAAAGCTTGAAGGGTGGTCCACCGTAGGCATACCCATGGATCCACTGATGGACATTTAGTACATTCTCCACTCACACTTAAAGATATGCCCACCCTTCCTAAAAGACAGCTCAGGACATGGGATATACAGGAATTATGTTCTCCTTATCTTCTTTTTTCTTTCCTCCTTCACTTCTTTGTTTGTTTTGTTTATTTGGTTGGTTGGTGGGTTTTTGTTTTTTGTCTTTTGTTTTTGAAACAAGGTCTCTCATTGTGGCTCTGGATGCCAGGAACTGGATATGTAGATCTGGCTGGTCTCAGACTCACAGAGAGCCATGTCCCCTGGCCTGTTCTCTTTCATAGCTGTATTCCTTTTTTCTATCTGGTCGTAAAAGACTGCTGTAAGTGGATGTAAAAGCCGCCCGCCACTGTTGTGTTACCATGGCCTTCTCTCCGTTACTCCCTCCAGTGCTTTAATATCTGTGCACACATAGCCAGATGGGAATGTTGACTCTCATGCTTCACCCGAGGCCCCAAATAGGTATAAGCAACCCTGCAGAGGCCAAGAGCCCCACCTCCTGAAGATGAGGGCTAAAAATAAATGACCTCCTATATGAGACATCGTGATAGGCCGTCATGAGATGGCTTCCAAGCATAGCTCTGCTGTTTCTATCTTCAAGTGGTAGTAACCCTTACATGACCTTCACAAGACCGGACCTGTTGATAGACCCTCATAGGAGGTGGTAGGAGGTGTCAGTCCTCAGATGTTTGAGATTCCAGCCCCTCCCTCCCTCCTGTGTTCCCCTCCCCCACACCCTGTTACTGTTCCCTGCCTATAGGTATTTCTGTCTCAGCTGTTATGTGGTCTTGGGAAGGACTTGTTACACAGAGGGAAGAAACCATCTGCAGTTTCCTGGAGACCATTACCCATGCTGGGGTGGGTCTTCTCGGTCATCCTATGAGCCATGTTCCTTAAGTACCCTGCACCCGTGGAGATGGAAGCAGGCTCAGTAAACTCCATTGGCTCAGTGAGCTGCTCTTACGGAGTGTACATCTGCTCTTTGGTCTGTTTTGGGAGCCTTATCTTGGGTGGAGAGGCATCTGCTCACATCCCTCCAGGGCAAGTCATACAACAGAGAGAGAAAGCAATGGCTGATCTGAGGGTTGGGGCGTAGCTCAGACGATGAGTTTGCACTTAGCAGGCACAAAGCCCCGGGTTAGCATTACATGCAATTAAAGTGTAAAATAACTGTTAGTGGATTGTCTCTGTTAAACGATGAAGTTTTGAAAAATAATGACCCGGAATAAAATTCAGAGCAGATGACTAAGAACATAAAACTATATGCTTAAGTAGAATGTTATAACATACATGTATACATAATATGAATATATGAATAGTAAAGAACCTAACCAGGATTGCAGGTACTTCTTTTTTAACATTTGTCTGAATTTCAGTAATTTTCTTTTTTTCTTTTCTTCTTTCTTCCTTCCTTCCTTCTTTCTTTCTTTTTCTTTTTCTTTTTCTTCTTTTTCTTTTTCTTTTTCAAAACATGGTTTCTCTATGTAGCAGTAGCTGTCCTGAAACTCACTCTGTAGATCAAGTTGGCTTCAAATTCAGATCTGCCTGCCTCTGCCTCTGCCTCTGCCTCTGCCTCTGCCTCTGCGCCTCTGCCTCTGCCTCTCTGCCTCTGCCTCTGCCTCTCTGCCTCTGCCTCTCTGCCTCTCTGCCTCTCTGCCTCTCTGCCTCTCTGCCTCTCTGCCTCTCTGCCTCTCTGCCTCTCTGCCTCTCTGCCTCTCTGCCTCTCTGCCTCTCTGCCTCTCTGCCTCTCTGCCTCTCTGCCTCTCTGCCTCTCTGCCTCTCTGCCTCTCTGCCTCTCTGCCTCTCTGCCTCTCTGCCTCTCTGCCTCTCTGCCTCTCTGCCTCTCTGCCTCTCTGCCTCTCTGCCTCTCTGCCTCTCTGCCTCTCTGCCTCTCTGCCTCTCTGCCTCTCTGCGCCTCTGCCTCTCTGCCTCTGCCTCTGCCTCTGCCTCCAGAGTGCTGGGGCTACAGGCATGTGCCATCACCACCCCCATGAAATTTTCTTTTTCTTTTCATGTGTATTCATGCAGATGAATGCCTGTACTATGTGTGTAGATACAGGTGTGTGTGTGTGTGTGTGTGTGTGCGTGTGTGCGTGCATGTGTGCATATGGAGGCCGGAGGACAACCTCTGGTGTCATCCTCTGGAATACACTCACCTCCTTTGAGATAGCTGCTCATTGGCTGGAACTCACCCATGAGGCTAGACTGAATGGGCAGCGGGGCCCCAGTCCACACACCCATGGCTCCAGGCCCAGCATTTTTATGTGGGTTATGAAGATCCAGCTAAAATCCTCATCTTGCAAGGCAAGCATTTTACCCCAGCTGAGCCATCCCCCACCCTAGTCTGAATTTTAAAAAATTTCTAATTGAAAAAAGGACACATTGTGTGTGTGTGTGTGTGTGTGTGTGTGTGTGTGTGTGTGTATACTGGGAGATGGCTCAGTGGGTAAAAGTGCTTGCTGAAGAAGCCTGATGACCTCAATTGGATCCCCAGAGCCCAAGTAAACTGCCAAATGTGGGGCCAGAGAGATGACTTCGCTGGTGAAAGCACCTGCTCCTAAACGTGAGGAGCTGAATTCCGTGCCTGGGACACACATTGTAGGAGAGAACTGCACGGTGTCCTCTAACTTCCTCGTGCATGCACCATACCCCCCCCTCACCCCCCCCCCGTGCACGCGCGCGCGCGCGCACACACACACACACACAACACGCGCGCGCACGCACATGAGCGAGTGCAGCAGCAGCAGCAGCAGCAGCAGCAGCAGCAGCAGCAGCAGCAGCAGCAGCAACATGAGAGACCCTGCCTAACAGGGTGGAAGAACTCCAGAGGAACGACACATCATGGTGTGTGTGTGTGTGTGTGTGTGTGTGCGTGTGGTGTGTACAAAAGTAAAGTAATAAATTAAAAATAATATTCCAAACTCAATGCCATTATTACCCTTTACTGTCTTTGCTCTGACTTGCAAACAACAAGGGAATGGAAGGCATTTGGGGTGGAGACCCACCCTTTCTAACTTCAGTTCCATGGCCGGCGGGGATAGCTCCCTTAGCAAAAAGGCTTAACAGCAGCTCTGACTGATTGTGTTCCCTGGAAAGGGCCAGGTTTCCTCAAAGAACATGTAGCTTGCTGCTTGGTTCTCATGTATTTGTAACTGTGTGGAGACTAATGCAGTCGTCCTGGATCTATGGTTAATCAGGGCTCAGAATGTCCGTTGCCATAGACACAGAGGATTCGGCTGACGTGACCGCTGCCGTTTGCTTCCGGGGCTGGTTAAAGTGACTTTCTGCTGTTGTTGTTTTGTTTTTCCAAGACAAGGTTTCTCTGTGTAGCCCTGGTTGTCCTGGAACTCTGCTCTATAGACCCAGCTGGCCTCGAACTCAGGGATCCGCCTGTCTACCTCCGGTGTACTGGGATTAAAGGCTTGCTTCATCACACCCTGCTAAGAGTGACCTTTTAAAACAGAAGCTAATTCTCTTTTCCTGCCAAAGCAGGGCCCCAGGGACCATGTCGAATGAACTCATGTTTTGACAATCATCATTAAAACTTATTTTTTAGAACTGCCCTGGGATGTGTGTTGGGTCTCTCTAGATTGTAGATTCCAAAACCATACAAGATTAAAATAAAAAAAAAAACTTCTCTGCACCCTGCCACACCCCTTCACCTCCTTACACAGCAATGACCACACCCCTTCACCTCCTTACACAGCAATGACCACACCCCTTCAACACCTTACACAGCAATGGCCACACCCCTTCACTGCCTTACACAGCAATGGCCACACCCTTTCACCTCCCTACACAGCAACGACCACACCCCTTCACCTCCTTACACAGCAATGAGCACACCTCTTCACCATCTTACACAGCAATGACCACACCCCTCATCTCCTTACACAGCAATGGCCACATCCCTTCACCTCCCTACACAGCAATGGCCACACCCCTTCACCTCATTACACAGCAATGGCCACACCCCTTCACCTCCTTACACAGCAATGGCCCCACCCCTTCACCTCCCTACACAGCAATCACCACACCCCTTCACCGCCCTACACAGCAATGACCACACCCTTCACCTCCTTACACAGCAATGGCCCCACCCCTTCACCTCCCTCCACAGCAATGACCACACCCCTTCACCTCCTTACACAGCAATGACTCCACCCCTTCACCTCCTTACACAACAATGGCCACACCCTTCACCGCCATACACAGCAATGGCTACACCCCTTCACCTCCCTACACAGCAATGTCTTATTTTACTTGTCTTTTTGAAAGTGGCTTCTAGTTTTATTTTTGAGACAGTGTCCAGGCTAACCTTGATCCTCCTGCTTCAGCCTCCCAAGTCCTGGAATTATAGGTGTGAACCATCAGACTCAGCCGGAAAAAGGTCTCTATAATGAAACTTGTTTAATTTAAAATGCAAGTACCTTTGTAGGTCACATCATCCTGATTCTGTCTCCTGCTTTCTGCAGTAGCTTTTATTATGTGTCTTCTGCTGTTCTGGTGAGGTGGAGGCGAGCGGCTTCCAACAGTGCTTGTCTTGAAATGTCCTGATTGCTGGTAGCTTTGCGGGATCTAGCAGTCTTGGCTGGCAGTTAGTAGTTTCAGTGATGGAAAAATTCCATTACGTGCTTTCTTGGCTTGAAGGACTGCTGATGCTTTTGCCTTTGTAGGTGAGCTGGTGACTTTTCCCCCTTCAGTCTTTCTCTCTCTCTCTCTCTCTCTCTCTCTCTCTCTCTCTCTCTCTCTCTCTCTCTCTCTCATTCTTCCTCTTCCTTCCTTTCTTTCCTTCCTTCCTTCCTTCCTTCCTTCCTTCCTTCCTTCCTTTCTTTCTTTCTTTCTTTCTTTCTTTCTTTCTTTCTTTCTTTCTTTCTTTCTTTCTTTCTTTCTTTCTTTCTCTCTTTCTTTCGATTATAATTACATTTCTCTCTTTACTTTTTCCAAACCCTCCCATATACCCCTCCCCGGTCTCCAAATTCATGGCCTCTTTTTTCACTAATTGTTGTATGTATGTGTGTATGTATGTATTCCTAAATATAATGTTTAGTCCATATAATGTTTCTTGTATGTTTTCAGGGCTGAGCACCTGGCACTGGACACCCAATTGGTGTGTTCTTCCTGGGGAAAGCCACATCTCCCGGTCCCAGCTTTCTGGGTGGCCTAAAGGTCTTTGTGTAGAGTTGAGGCTTCGTGGGTTTTCCCGAGTGTAATATGTTCATTTGGTGTCCTTGCTCAGCTTTCATTTGGGTAGTCATATTGATGAGACTTTATGACTATAGCTTCTGATGTTGCTAGAAGACACAATCTCACAGCAATGTTATGGAGTTTGTGACCCCTGGGGAAAAGGCCATAGATTCAGTGCAATTATAATTAAAAGATTTATTGATTGGCGGCTAGAAGGATGAACCATCTCTGAGCCAAATTTGAGATTGCCGTGGGGGGAGGATGTCGGGTAATGGGGAAGTATTTTAAAAGGGGAAGACCTTCAATGTCCACGCAAGCAAGCAAAGATTGTTACGTTCTGCCAAGTTAAATTGATTACAGGAACTCAAAACATTCTTTGGATTCTGGGTAAGCAAGTTACAGAAGTGTTTTAAAAAGCATTTAGTCATATCGTGGCACGTACATGATCATGACCGTACATTTTTGGATGGGGGTGGTTACTGAGTCAGGGCTCCTGGGAACTTATCTTCTAGGGACTGGAGTCAGAGACAAATGGCTGGTAGGTAACGAGATGGATGCTTAGCTTTAAATGGAACTTCTTGAGCCCTAAAATGCTCCCATCCGTTGATTCTCACAGTCTTTCTGTTCCTTCTTCGATGACGTTCCCTGGGCCTCATGTGCAGGAGAGACTTGCATGTTCCCACTGGGACTGGGCCCCACAACTCTGTATTTTGATTGGTTGTGGTTTTCTCTAGCAGGTTCCATCTGTTGCAAAGAGAAGTTTCCTTGATGTGGGGTGAACACGACACTTTTAAAAACCTTTAAAACAGTTTTTTTTCATGATTTTTAAAAAGTTATTTATTATGTATCCGGGCGTTTTGGCTACATGTCTATGCACCACGTTCATGCAGTTCTCACGGATGCCTGGAAGAGAGCAGTGGGTCCTCTGGAGTTGGAGTTGCAGACAGTTGTTAGTGGCCTGATATGAACACCGAAAACCAATCCCAGGTCCTCTGCAAGAACCACAAGTATTCTTAATCACTGAGCCTTCTCTCCAGCCCCCAAATAGTGTTTTCATATACATCCATGTGCCTGCTTGGGTTTACATGCACTATATATGGACGGAGCCCTCAGAGGTCAGAAGAGGGTATCCAGGTCTCCTGGAACTGGAGTGACAGATTGTCGTGAGTCATCCGGTAAGGACCGGAACTGAACCCAGGTCATCTCCAAGGGCAACTGCCCCTATCTCTTAAATAATTTTTATTTGATATGTTTGACTGCTTTGTCTGCATGTATGAGTGTACTGCATGTCTGCGTGGTACACATGGAGGCCATAGAGGGCACTGGGTCCCCTGAAAATGGAGTCGTAGATGACTGTGAGCTGCCACAGAGGTACTGGGAACTGAACCCAGGTCCTCTGCAGGTACTCTGAACCCCTAAGCCATCTTGCCTCAGCCCCACTCTCCAGGGGCTTGCTAAGTTGTTCAGGGTGGCCTTGAACTGTGATCCTCACACCCCAACTTCCAGAGTAGCTGGAATTACAGCCCATGTCACCATTTGTCTTTCCTATTAGAAGCTTGTAGGTGGGAAGCCATATTTGATTCATTCATCTGGACCTGGGTCAACATGTAGCAGCTACTCAATTAATGTGTGTTAAAGGAAAGACAACGGGGATGAGGTCATGTTGGGCATTTCTGACTTGGTGATCTGTGGCAAGGTAAATGCGTGAGGAGTGATGGGGTGACAGTGGCCAGGCTAGCACTTGCTGATGTCAGGGGACTTGGTGACCCTGTTGGGTTGCTTTGTGCCTGTGGGTGGGTTGGGAAGTTCTAGACCATGACGCCCAGGGCAGGTGCCTGGCAGCAGGGAGGAGGGTGGCTGGAGGAGACAGGGCACAGCAGAGGCAGGGTGTAGCGTGGGGCCCAGACCTGCAGAAAGTCTTGGGGTCTTGAGGCAGAGGTGGGCATGGCAGACATGGAGTCAGGGGTGGGGGGCTGCAGTGTCCGGCTAAGAATAGCTGAAATCCAATACCCCTCTTGTCTTTCTCCAACTGTCAGGTGGGGTGTAGGCACCCCTAATTTCCTGTCATCCCAGTTGGGCTCAGTAAGATAAGGTCGGCATCTAAGATGCCAGTTTCTTCATCAGGGCACATCTCAGCAAGATAGTCCAACAGGTGCACCTCATGCAGACTTCTATACTGCTTTATTCAACAATGAGGGACCCATGGAGGGACCTGTGGCATCCTTCCCTAAAATATCTCCTTTGTCTTCTCTTAGATGTAGGTGTGTGGGGGGGTATGGATGAGTGGGTGTGGGTGTGCGCATATGAGCACAGATGCCCGTGAAGGTCTGAGGTGTGAGATGCTTCTGGAGCTGGAGTTCTTGGGGTTGTGAACTGCCTGCTATGAGGATGCTGGAGACTGGAGTCGGGTCCTCTGCAAGATCTTAACTGCTGAGCCATCTCTCCATTCCGACTCTTTTTTGTTTTCCCCCATACATGCTTCTTGGCCATGATGCTAAAAACATCATGGATTTTCTGAAACATAAACTAAAATCTTCATTACCACTTTGTTTTTATACTAGAACGTTATTAAAATTATCTTGGCTGCTTTGGACAAGAGGGCTGGCAGGATGACAGCTTGTGTCCCATAAATCTCTCTCTCTCTCTCTCTCTCTCTCTCTCTCTATATATATATATATATATATATATATATATATATATATATATATATGAGGGACCCATGGATATATATATATCACAAACTTATTAAAGGAAAAGAACAAACTTGAATAAAACCAAAAATAAAAGAGGCCTTTCTCCATCCTGCCACCCCCACATCCTTAACTCGCTGCCATGGGAGGTGCAGCTATGTATATCCTATCAGACATTTTCTAAAGTGATCTATTCATAATGTGTTTAGGGGGGAAAAAGTCAGTTCTACTTTCTACTTCCTGTTTTTTGGCTTGCTTGTCTCCACAATGGATGGTTTCTCGGAGGTCCAGGTGTTGAACTGCACCCTGTTCTGTGGCTGCAGATTCTCTCTCTGTGTAGCATTCTGCAAGGTTCCTACAGGGTCTATGGTCTTCAAAGCTGTCTTCTTTAATATGAAAGGTTAAGCTTCAAAGCCAGCTTCTTAATTAGCAAAGGGATCCTTTGTGGGGCAGGGTGGAGGACTAGTAGCAAGTTTTGTCCTTTGTAAAGCACCAGCTGGTGGCCGGATGCCATGAGCCTCTCACTTAAGGGAACTCTAAACCTCCTCTGGGGACACGGAGGTCCCAAGTGGAACTGAACAATGGCCAGTCCCGGGGGTGGGGGGGGGGCGGGGAAGCAGAGGCAGCAGTAGGTGGGATAGCTCACAGCCCCGGGAGAACACGGTTAGGCATTTTTCTGTTTCCACTTCAGGGCTTTGGTTTTTACCATTGAGAAATATAACACAAGTTGGTTTATGTCTGGGAAGAACTCTGCCTAGGAAGACAGACTCCCGATACAGACTTGGGATAGTGTCTCTCCAGTGAGACAATGCCATCACATGGAACATAGAAATCATACCGAGACTTGTGGGGCCATATTGGCCGCAGAATTGCTGGTTCATATTTTTTAAATTGGTGACAATTCAAATGTCCACGGACAAGTGTTTTTGCTTACATGTGAAACGTTCTGCAGAACCTTGCGTGCCCTGCTGGTGGTGCTGTTTGGGTAGATTATGGACCTTTTGGAGGCTGGGCCTCTTCGGAGGCAGTGGATGGATGGAAGAGGCAGCTGTGGGGTATAGCCAGGCCCTGCTTTCCTCGGAAGTTCTGTGATTATTCACTGCCCACGTGACAGAACTGGAGCCATCAGCTCCCGCTGTCCAGCCCTGAGCCATTCTGACTTCACAGCCATGTTAGACTGTGCCACATCCTTGACCCACACACCAGAATCCTTCCTCCCTCAAGAAATGTCTTTCAGGTCTTCCATCACAGCGTCAAGAAGTAACAAATGCAGCAAGAGAGAGAATGGAGGCTCTCTTTCAGGATGGAATTCGTGGGTACACTGAAAAGGAGCAGACAGATCTTAAACCGAAGAGCAACAGAATGTTACGTGGGTGCGAGACCATGTGAAGACCCACACAGTATTGGATCCACATGACAGGTAGCAAATCACCAGAATTCTATTACTGATGACTTCAGAGCAGTAAGAAGGGAAAGGATTTCCTGATGGGGCCATAATAAAGGCTTCACCTTCATTTGTGATTCTCTCTCTCTCTCACAGTCATCCTTTGTAACTCTTGTTTTTCTCTCTCTGAGCTTAAAGGTGACAAAATTTATGTATATGTATGTGTGCATATTCATATATATGTATGTATGTATATATATATATATATATATAGTGTGTGTGTGTGTATGTGTATACACATACAATATATACATACATGTTTCTTTTTTAGGGTGTGTCTTAGTTACTGTTCTATTGCTGTGAGTAGACACTATAACCAAAGCAACTTATAAAATAAATCATTTCGTTGGGGGCCTGCTTACAGTTTCAGAGTGTTAGTCTACTCTTATTAGCATGGTGGGACACATGGCAATAGGAACAATAGCTGAGAACTCACACCTGATCCACAAATTTCAGGCAGAGAGAGAGAGAGAGAGAGAGAGAGAGAGAGAGAGAGAGAGAGAGAGAGAGAGAGAGAGAGACTGGGCCTAGTGCTTTTGAAACCTCAAAGCCCACCCCAAGTGACATACTTCCTCCAACATGGCCACACCTTCTAATCCTTCCCAAACAGTTCCACTAACCGGGGGTCAAGCACTGAAACAAATAGGAGTTTGAGGGGGCCAGTCTCACTCAAACTACCACAGTATGGTGTATGTGTGTGTGTGTGTGTGTGTCTGTGTGTGTGTGTGTGTGTGTGTTTGTACATATGTGCTCACTTGTGCATGGAGGCCAGAGTTCAACACTGGGTATCTTTTGGTACTACTACGAACCTGGAGATCACCACTTAGTCTAAGGCTGGCCAGCGAGTCCTCTGTTCTGCCTGTCTCTGTCCTTCAGTATTGAGTTTACAGACACACACTGTTGTGCCCAACTTTTACATGGATACTAAAGGTCTGAATTTATGCTTGCCTGATAATCACTTGAGCCACGGAACAAGCTCCACATGAAATACACACATTATAGAAGGACTGTCACAATCAAGCTAGTGTGTGTAGCTCCACATACTTTATTTCACCGGCTTGAACATCGGACCTCTGTTCTCTTGGCAACTCTTAAGCACAGGACTCATTGCTGTTACCGGCAGCCACCATGTTGCACGATGGATCTCAGGACTCAGTCATCTGCCCAACTGATGCTTTGCTCCCCCATGCTGCACTTCTCCATCCTTCACCCCAGGCCCCTGGCACCCACCATTCTGTTCCTTGCTTCTGTGGATTTTTCAGATTCCACACATATGTGTTCTAAAATAGCTGTATTTCTGTGTCTGCTTATTTCCCTGAGATAACGAGACGATGCAAGTTCATCAGCCCTGTCACAAATGGCAGGATTTCCTTCTTTAAGGCTCAGTCATATTCCACGGTGCATAAATACCATGTTTTTTTCATTACCCACTCATCTGTAACTGGGCACTTAGGTTAATTCCATACAGTAGCTATTTTGGATCACACTGTAAGCAGAAGGGAATGCATTCATCTCTTTGATATTCAGATTTCACTCCTTTGGCAGAGTTCTATTTTTAAGTCATTCTTGAGGGACCCACATAATTTTCCAAAATAGCGACACCAATTTAAACCCTTCCGTCTCTGCACAGGGGTTTCTGTCTCTCTACACCCTCACCAATGCTTGCTTGTCTCCTGTCTTTTTTAAAAAACAGCTGTCCTAACAGATGGTCAGGGATGCTGAATGTGGTTTCTGTATACCTGCCAGCCACTTGCATGTCTCCTTTTGAGAAATATCTACCTTAGACCATTTCAGATTTTTAAAAATGCAGTATCCGTTTTTGAACACAGGGTCTTTCAGTGTAGTCCAGGCTGACTCAAGCTTGCTGTCGTACCTCAGCCTCCTGAGTGCTTGCTGGGATAACAGGCACACGCCATGGCCCTACCTCTTAGTCCACTTGCTTTGAATGATATAACTTTTCTCTGGTTATTGATTGAGTTGAGCTCCTTGGGTGTCTTGGATGTCACCCCCTCCCCAGATGCACATCTGCAAATACATGCTCCTGCTCTGAAGGCCATTCTTCATTCTGTCATTTCCTTTGTAATGTGTGTAGTTTGCTTTCTTCTCCATAGGCTGGCACTGTCCAAAGCTCACAGCTTATTGGTCTGTTTTTGGCTTTTGTCTCTATGCTTTGGAGCCGTGTTCTAAAAAATCCTAAAACATCAACTCTCCCCCATGTTTCCCTCTACAAACTTCAGTCCACAGTTTCAGGCCTTATGGGTAAGCTTTAATCCATTTTGAGATACCTTTGAATACAGCGTGAGAACAGGATCTATTCTTCTGTGTGTGGATACCCAGTTTCCCCCACAGCGTGTACTAAAGGGACTGTTTCCTCTTGGTGTTCTCTTGGCAGCTTGGTTGACGACTGATCAACTGACCACAAACGCACATAGGCTCTATTCTATTCTACTGGCCTAAATATCTATTTTTATTCCAGTACCATGCTGTTTTGATTAGTATAGTTTTGTAGGACACTTTGAAATAAAATAGTGACAGCCCTCTAGCTTTGTTATTTGGTGGCAAAAAAAATTTTTTTTTGCTTGATTCAGGATTTCCTGTGGCTCGATGTTAGGATTAAAAAAATAATAATAACTATTTTATGTATACAAGTACACTGTAGCTGTCTTCAGACGCACCAAAGGAGGGCATTGGTTGTGAGCCACCATGCGGTTGCTGGGAATTGAACTCAGGACCTCTGGAAGAGCAGTCAGTGCTCTTAACCCACTGAGTCATCTCTCCAGCCCCACCCCCAACCCCATTTTAGGATTTTTTTTCTTCTTTTACTATGAAAAAAATGGCACAGATTTTTTTGTTTGTTGTTTGTTTTTTGAGAAAGGATCTCATTATATAGATAAGGCCAGCCTCAAACATAGAAGTTCATTGGCCTCTGCCAGCTAAAGTGTTGGGATTAAAGACGTGTGTTGCCACACCTATGGTTATTATTATTATTTGCCTTTCAATTTTTGATAGGTAGGTGTGATGGTTTGTATATCCTTGGACCAGGGAGTGGCACCATCTGAAGGTGTGGCCTTGTTCGAATAGGTGTGACCTGGTTGGAATGGGTGTGTCACTGTGGGTGTGGGTATAAGATCCTCACCCTAGTTGCCTGGAAGTTAGTCTTCCACTAGCAGCCTTTGGATGAAGATGTAGAACTCTCAGCTCCTCCTGCACCATGCCTGCCTGGATACTGCCATGCTCCCACCTTGATGATAATGGACTGAACCTCTGAACCTGTAAGCCAGCCCCAATTAAATGTTGTTGTTTTTATTTTTATATATATAAGACTTGCCTTGGTCATGGTGTCTGTTCACAGCAGTAAAACCCTAACTAAGACAGTAGGGGTTGCATATAACCTGTAGATTAAGAACTAGATATTTTAACACTAATTCTGTCAACCTCAAACAGAGACTATTTCCCCAGTCATTAGTATCTCCCTTCATTACTGTTTCATGAGTTGATAAATGTTTACCCTTCTGATTAAACTTATTCCTGAGTATTTCTGTGCTACTGTTATGAGATTGTTTTCTTGATTTCCTTTCTCACATAGTTGGTTGTTACTGTATAGAAATGCTGCTAATCTTCTCTCTGTGTCTGTATTCAAGTGTGTGTCAAAATGTGTGTGTAGATACATGTGCATGTGCCTATGCATGTGTGTGTGTGTGTGTGTGTGTGTGTGAGAGAGAGAGAGAGAGAGAGAGAGAGAGAGAGAGAGAGAGAGAGAGAGAGAGAGAGAGAGAGAATGTGTGCCTGTGAATGTGCCAGAATCGGGGCTGGGTTTGCAGCTCAGTTGGTAGGGTTCCTACCTAGTGCACACAAAACTCTGGGTTCAATCCCCAGCAATACATAAACACAGTGAAGGGCAGCACTTGCGCAGTGGAGGCAGTAGGATCAGGAGTTCAATCGTCTGCTGTACAGCAAGCTTAATGTCATCCTTGGAATTATGAGACCCTGACTCAAAAGCAAGTTGGCGAATCTGTTGTGAGTACATACCTACAGAACTAAAATCCAGAATTTGGAGAGGGAGCTATATACCAGGGTTCAAACTAGCATTCCTCACAATAGACAAAGGATAGAAAAGTCCCATAAGTGCATCCATGGATGGATGGATGGACAGACAAAATGTGGTATTTACAAAGGAATGAAGCATCTAGGGAGATGCTCAATGGATAGAGTGTGCAATGTGTAAACTTGAGGTCCAAAGTCCACATAATCCCAGGTGGCTGTGATGACCCACTTATAATCCCAAGGCTCAGAACAGAGGCAGGTAATGCCCAGTGCTAGCTGACTATGGCTACGAGCCTTATTGGTGCTCTTTGGGTTTGGCTGAGAGACTCTACCTCAGTGAATACTGTGGAGAACAATTGAGGAAGGTTCCAGATGTCAGCCTCAGCCGCCCCACTCCCTACACAAACAGAAGGAATGAAACTCTGCCCCAACACACACAGACAATAAAGATAGCACATGAAGCGTCAGATACAATGAGACAGATACAGTGCGGATCTAACCACAAGTAACCAGATTCCTCAAAACAGAAAATAGAACGGTGTCTGTTGACAGAGGGCATGGGCATTACAGTTTAATAGAGGATGTTTCCCTTTAAAAAGATGAAAACTCTCTGGAACCAGTCATGGTGGTACATACCTGTAATTTCAGCATATAAGAGACAAGAGGTAGGAAGATAACCATAGGTTTGAGGCCAGCCTGGTCTACATAAGTTTCAGGCCAGGCCTCCGGGACCGCTACATAGGGAGATCTCCTGCTTCAGAAAAAGAATTCTCTGCAGAACAGTGGTGATGTTGCACAACACCAATACACCAATGCATTAGCACCACTGAACTGCTGTTTAAAAGTTTTAAATGATGGGGTGGGGAGATTCTATGCAGATTTATCACAATAGGAATAAATGAATGAATAAGGCAAACTAGTAAAAATGGCAGCGTGAGGAACTCTAAAAGTCTGCCATTCCAATAAAAACAAGTGAAAAATCTAATGAAAACCATTAAGGCTAAGTTTTTCAGAACTCTGGGAACCAAGGCCTTAATGGAACCAAAAGAATGAGTAGAATGAAAACCACCCAGTCCACAGGAAGGCAGCTCTGTCGTGTCTGGCTACAACGTCCAACAAAGAATCATGGGTCACACAGAGAACCAAGAAGGGATGGTCTGCATGCAGAGGACTTACACGGTGCTAGGGATGAACCCAGGCCCCACCACTGAGCCACAGTCCCTGGCCAATTAGCTATTTTCAGAATATTCAAACAACTAAATAAAAATAATAATAAAATTATGGGAACAGTGAATGAACAGATAGACACTATTAGTAACTAAAGAGCTAGAACATACAAGAGGACCCAAATGGGAATTTTGTAGCTGAAAAGCATAATACTCTCCCCCCCCCCTCAAACTCCATAAAGCATTTCAGTTGCAGATTAGAATAGTGAGGAAAAGTATAATTTCCTCAGGATATCAGGCCTGAGAAACAAAGATAAACAAACCAGGATACCACCAAATGCATCAACATGTGTATAATGAAAAGAGAGAGATAAAGGGGCAGAAATAGTCATGGTTACAACGGTCAGAAAAGTCCCATTTGTAATGAAAATGTGACTCCAGACAGGCAAGAAGCCCAACAAGCTTAAGGCAGATAAGTACAAATAGTCACGTTAGTCACGATAGTCCCAAAGTAGAAATAGTACTCTCACAGGGAAGAATGAATGGTAGTAATCTTACATGTGTAGACATATATGTAATACTGGCCAGTCTTATAAAAAAGAATGGAGCACCAATATACACAGTAACATGGAGAACCACGAAATCATTAGGCTATATACAAGATGCCAGACACAGAAGGCCGCCAAGTACACAATCCAGTTTAGATGAAGGTTCAACGCAGGGAAATGCATAGAGATGCAGGGTAGACTGATGGTTGGCAGGGCCAGAGAGACAGGAGGAACGGGACTGTACATAAGCCCAGAAAAATCTTGAAATGTCTCTGCAAAAAATGTCAAACAATTGATACCAACGCCAAAAGGACAAAGCACCACGAATTTGGTACTTGTTTGAGTATCAGTGCATTACCAATGCCAAAAGGACAAACCACCACGAACTTGGTATTTGATCGAGTATCAGTGCATTATCTAGTCTGCTGAATCCATAAAGCATGACCACATTTTTTTTTCAGTTTCTTCAAGTTATTTACAATGTTTAGATTGGAAATTAATAGTTTAAGTTAGTTAAACTAGAAGGCTATATATCTTCATTTTAAATGCCAGAGGCTGAGGAATAAGTCTGTCTTTTCTTTAAAAAGGTGACAGTGAGTCTTTGATTGTATTTTTGTGACCTAAGACAACAGATGAGCCTTTTCTGGTGAAATGACTGATTGATTGGTAATGACTGCCTATTCTGAGGGGAAGGGTGCAGTGTTAGATTAGTGATGCCTGCCATGAACATGGCACTGGAGAACTGATTGTTTGCAAAGCCAGTCAATTATTTTCTTCTATCAGATAGCCTGGTGAAGGAGAAAACAGATGCCTGTCTTTGGGGGTGATAAGTGGCCTCTTTGATTCATTGACATAATCAAAGAGAAGATTTCCTTCAAAAGTACTGTACTTTTCTTTTTTCTTTTTTAGTTTTATTTTCTAATTTTTATTTATTTTTATTTTTATTTTAACTTGTTTTGGCAGGGAGGTCACAAAGTAGGGTGGGGACAGACATGGAAGGACTGGGAAGTGTGATGAGGATGTATGATGTGAAATTCTCAGAGAGTCAATAAAAATGTTATGTTAAAAAAATTATAACAAAATGCTTACAAACTGAATCTAGGAACACATTGAGAAGATTACACATTATGACCAAGTAAGTTTCATTCCCAAAAGGCAAAGGTGTTTCAACATACATAAATCAGTAAATGGAATACAGCATATAAACAAACTCAAGGACAGAAAAACATTAATTATTAAAGTAAATGCTGAAAACACATTTGACAAAGTGATAAAAGCCCTGAGTCTGTAGAAATACATGTAAATATGTCAAAATAATAATGGCTATATACAATAAATCTATAGCCAACATTATATTCAATATAGACACACTGAGCATTTCTTTGGAAATCAGGAATGAGATGTCCACTGTCCCCTACAGTATCAAAGTCTTAGATATAGCAATTAGATAAGAGAAGACATAAAAGGGACAATAGGAAGGGAGAAAACCACAGTATCCTTACTTATTTGAGATAGATAGGTTCTTATTATGAGTTCTGGCTGGCCTGGGGCCTGTTTTGTAGACCAGGCTGGTTTCGCACTCATGGAGATCTGCCTACTTCTGTCTCCTGAGTGTGAAGATCAAAGGTGTGTGCTACTACACCTAGCACATTTCCTGCTAGGTTTTTCAGTGAAGCTCTCAGACTGTCCTGGAACTCATGGGAATTTTCCTGCCTCAGCCTCTCAAGTGCTAGATTACAGATATGGGCCACCACACTCTGTGTGACTCATGTCTTTTTGTCTGTTTATTTTGGCCAGAGAGTTCAGCCCAGTTCTAGCCACATTTACCAGTATCATTGGGATGTTTTGATTCTTTTCAGTGTGTGGGGCGCGGCTGACAAGTTAGGTATTTTTACCTGTGGCACAGGTCTAAGTTAAATACTATATATATTAGGGATTATTTAGAAACAATTGTGTCTAAGGCTCTGACTTTTCTTCTCCAACCACCAAGCAGGAAAAAGGTTCAGGATTCTCAACAATAACCTTTTATTTAAAATATATATATATATATATATAATCACCCATGGCAAGCAAAGAAACTGCATGAGTCAGAAATACCTTTTAACCTAAGCAATGTATGGGGACTAGAAGTGACGAGTTGCTTTGGAAATTGGAACTAACCCATGCTGTTCATGGGCAGAAGTTCCCCCTTTCTCTTCAGTGCATCATCAGCCCAGGGACATTCCTAGAGGTCAAAAGTATGTGCTAGTAGCACAATCCTGAGCAAGAGTCCTTTACCATATGGGCACAGGAGCTGGAGAGGTGGCTCAGTGCTTAAGAGTGCTTACTGTACTTCCAAAGGATCCAGGTCTGCTTCCTAACACCCATGCAGGGCAGCTTGCAATTGTCTGTAACTTCAACTCCGGGGGAACTCAACATTAATGGTCTCTGAGCATTCACATATTTTTCTCTCTCTCTGGAAGCATTTGTATTCACAATCACATACTCTTTCTCTCTTACACACACATAAAACAACAAAATACAATAAATATTTAAAAAAAAAAAGAGCCTTTGAGGGCCCCCAATGGAGGAGCTAGAGAAAGTATCCAAGGAGCTAAAGGGATCTGCAACCCTATAGGTGGAACAACATTATGAACTAACCAGTACCCTGGAGCTCTTGACTCTAGCTGCATATGTATCAAAAGATGGCCTAGTCGGCCATCACTGGAAAGAGAGGCCCATTGGACTTGCAAACTTTATATGCCCCAGTACAGGGGAACGCCAGGTCCAAAAAGTGGGAGTGGGTGGGTAGGGGGTGGGGGGGGAGGGTATGGGGGACTTTTGCGATAGCATTGGAAATATAAATGAGGAAAATACCTAATAAAAATATAAATAAAATAAAATAGCAAATTAAAAAAAAAAAGAGCCTTTGAAGACCATTCAAGATCCAGACTCAGGAAGTTGTTCTGAGATGCAGCATTGCAGATTCTATTGTGTTTGTCTGGGGACAGACTTCACGGATTTTATGTTCCAAGGGTAAACTATGTACTGAATGGGGAATTTAACTTGTCCTGAACCCTCAGCAGGGAAATGAGGCTAAGAAATGAAGTGTTTCCACTTTGGTTATCTCAGCTTCCACCCAAATTTACAGTTTGCATACTGGTTTTGATTTCATCCTTCCACTATTTAAGATGGTTTTTATCACACTCTAAATTTTGGTAAACTCTATCTAGTCACATCCCCATCCTTGCATCTCAAAGGAGGACAGAACATCTGTCTTCTCCCTGGCATCTGAGCGACGGGCAGTGGTCCATGTGTCAGTCTTCATCTGAGTCACCGGGGCCCATGTACTGGCAGATGGCGTTATAGTGGAGCTCCACCACCTGGTTCTCTCTCCCAAGTTGGACCAAAACGTGACTCTGCGCTCTGTCCTGATTCCTAAGAAGTCCCACCTTTCCAGCATGTGGTCCCAGCACCACCATCACACAGTGGCCTTCTCCCTTGGGAATCAGGGTCTCCAGCATGTCTTCTCTCACATCTTCCAGAACTCGGCCTTCAACCGTTCGACACACACATGTGTCTGGGCTCAGGACATCTTCAATTGTCATCTTGGTGTTATAATAGCGGCCACTCTTGTGTAGTTTGTCAATGAACTGCACACGTAGGTCCCTGTGCAACCAGTGCTTGTTTCTAGGGGCTGCTTTCTCAGTCTTGGGCACATGTCCATCCTGTTGGTCAGGAGAGTGTTTCCGCTTCTTCTCCGAATCCTTCTGTCTCCTTTTTGAGTCTTCCTGATTCTGTACGGCCTTCAATGACGAGGCTGTTCCAGTTGCTCTGTTCTACTGCTCTGTGGAAGTTTTGCTCACATGGCCTGGCTTCAAACTATCAAACTCCTGCTGGGAAACAGGCCGCAGGCAATACTCACTAACAGTCACAATGCGGTTGCCCACTGCCAACTGAACCATGGCCCGTACATTGTCAGGATGTAGGCCTTCTACCTTGCCATAGAGGCCCCGGTAGGGGCCAGAAAGGACAACCACAGCTCGCAGTACTGGACTTTTCTAAAAAGCATTTTTTTAAAAATAAAAAATAAAAATTCATGGTTTTATAAGTAACCGCTCACCTATTATGCACTTGTGAGTAACTCCCAATCAACTCACTGGTTCACCAGACTAGATTTGTATGAAATCATTTCTTCGGTCTCCTGCTGTGCTGTCTAGGGTGAATAGAAACAGATTCCTCAAAAAATGGTCACTTGACAGTCCCTGCCCCCCCCCCACCTCCCAAGGGCAACTATTGCTATAATCCCAGTCTCTATCTCTGCCTCTACCCCAGATAAAAACAGCCATGAATTAAGCAGAGAAACTGATGGCTCACCATCTCTAGGCTGTAAACATCTGGGTTCACACTCTCCTGTCAATCTCCAGGTGGCTGACTCTAAGGAAGTGACCAATCTGAGCCATTGTGTGTCCTTGTCTGGGAAACATTTCCTTTGTTCTTCCAGGGAGGGTATAGCTGGGGAGTGAGAAACCAGCACAGGAAAGGTCTTAGGGACTTTCAACATCAAACAATGGCCAGAAGCCGGGCGTGGTGGCGCATGCCTTTAATCCCAGCACTCGGGAGGCAGAGACAGGTGGATTTCTAAGTTCGAGGCCAGCCTGGTCTACAAAGTGAGTACCAGGACAGCCAGGGCTACACAGAGAAACTCTGTCTCGAAAACAAACAAACAAAACAATGGCCAGATCAGTTCTCACTGCCCAAACCCACTCCCCCAGAAGACATCAGGGGCCAGTAGGAAACAGCCATCACTTTCTTACTATCTACAGTCTATCCTCCCCAGAACTGCCTGTCTTTGGCCACTATTATCCACCAAGGAGGTCTATTCTGAGAGCCCATGCCAGCAGCCCACAAGCTCTCTGTGTTTCTACAGAGTTCCATCTTACCATGCTGTTATCAGTACTTGTTTGATCCCAGCAGTTGTGCGGAACCAAGGCTGCTGGAGAGCAGATCCAACCTGGCCACATGGTTTCTTAGAGTTTGTCCAGTAGTGTAGCTTGGACTCACAAGCTGGAAGTCTCTAAGAAACCATCTTGGCAGGGGGACTCAAGATAGGCTTACCCTGACAGGTAACTTGTATAAATGGGAGCAGGTGCTGAGCAGGAGACAGCCCATGGCTACAACCAAGGACCTCAGCATCTTGCAAAGGGGACATCTTCTTAGTCATACCCAAAAAGGCATCTTTTGAAATAACCCCATCAATGTCAGACAATTCATACATTTCCTCCTGTCCCTCTTAAGTTCTCAGGTTCAAACGTTTGCTGAGAGATGCCGTGGTAACCATGACGCCACAATGGAACATTCTTCCCAAGGCGTAGAAGAAACTCCGCTGTAGAGCTCTGCTGCATAAGGCCACAGTGAGTTCATTTCTCCTTTAGTCGGAATAGTTCACAGAAGAACTCAAAGCATCATCCTGAGGACAAAAGAAACATCTCATGTCATGAGGGGAACATGGTGACTTAGAACTGTGCAGTTTCCTTAGGTCATGGTGCACAGTCTGAGGCACCAGGATATGAGGTGATGCTCCCAGGGCTTAGGGGTTCAGACAGTTTTGAGCTCACATTTCAGATTCGATGCTGAGTTGCTGTGTGACCTTGAGCCTGTTACTCCATGTCCCCTGGGTATCAGTTTCTGAGTCTGTAAAATGGGGATTGTGAGAGTGTCTGTGTCTAGGGGGTCTACATGAGTGTACGGAGCAAACGTTGGGACTGCTACCAGTGATGACATCCCAGCAACCTTTTTTGTTGTTGTTTTTGCTGTCATTGTTTTTGTTTTCCTTTTGTTTTCATTTTTAAAGATAGCACCTTTCTGTGTAACAGTCCTGGCCATCCTGGAATTCACTCTGTAGACCAGATTGGCCTCTCATTCATAGAGATCCACTTGCCTCTGCCTCCCTAGTGCCTGGATTAAAGGCGTGTGCCATCACTCCCAGGCCTGATGTGAGTTTTAATAGGAGGGAGACATCACAGTAAGAACCTAAGCCCTGGGAGAGCTCCCACCAAAGCCCTGTCTTCTCTTTCAGCAGTGTTTTATGGCTATAGAGTCAAAGCAAGGGTTGAATTCCACAAATCAAAAGCCAGCCCTTTTTAGAGAACCAACTCTCTAGCACAACCAGGGCCCCCAGGCTGCTCTGAGAAGACAACTGGAAAAAAAAAAAAAAAAAAAAAAGCAGACTACCCTCTCTCCTTGGGCCATCTCACAAGCTGTTAGCCAAGCATCCGGAGCCAGACAGCCTCTTCCTTGTCCATACCTGCTTGGAACCCAGCGCTGGGGATGTGACAGGTCAGTTTACTCCATCTGGGAACCTTGTTGGCAAAAAGGAACAGGCTTGTACTGTGGGGACCACCCCGTTCGGGGAGCAGGGGAGCCTGCCCATGGACAGGGATGGAGTCACGGGTCTTCTGTCTTCCCAGCTGCTCATGGTGCTCGCTGTGCTTCTCTCTGGGGATGGCAGAGATGCGAGGGATGCTGCTGATGCTGCTGTACATGTCCCACTCGTCATCTGCCAGTGAGTGTGCAGCTCCTTTCCCAAGGCGTTCAGTGACAAGTGGAGCCTGGGGTGGGGTGGGGGTAGGACGGAGGGTCATCCAGGAGATCAGGGTGGCCCTAAATGCCCAGAGAGGGACTCATTGGGCAAGGAAGACCATCCCCAGCCCTTTTCCTGGGAAGCAGGTGTGAGTGGAAGGAACTAGGAAATGCGGAGTGTTAGGGTACAGATATGAGTCTAATACTAAGGGTGGAAAACAGGAAAAATAGCAACAGGGCCCAGAATGGCCTATAAGGCATACGTGTCAGAGTGAGAAGTCAACCTTGCCCACCTGGAGTGCTCTGAGCTCTGTGAACTCTGACCCTCATCAGGACGAGTCCCCCAGTGACAGAGGTTTCCCTTGTTGTAAAAGTGGCTGCTGTTGTCCCCTCCTCCCTGGCCTGTAGACTGCTCAGCACTAACAAGTCCAGCCTAGGAAAGAGCAGATAAACAAGGGATAGTGAGTGAAGCAGGCTCTGTCCACCTTTGCTGACATTGGTTAGACAGAAGATACACACACACACACACACACACACACACACACACAGACACACACACACACACACACACTGTGCAAAGACCCCACACCATCTTCAGCCTCCTCCATTTCCCTGCCAAGGAGACCAAGAGATGCCCAGAAACACAGACATGGCATCTCTCCCACTAAGTCATAGCTGAGACCCAGAAAGACAAAAAACAAAGAAACAAAAAAACCCCAAACTCTTGCTCTCTGGACCAAATTTTCTCTTCATGACGTTAGCAATAGAATCAGGGACAAGGCAGGGAGGGACTCTGCACAAGTACCCTACTACACAGGTACTTACCCAGCACCCAAGTGGCACTTTAGAAAAAGGAATGTCGTCACGTATATGGAATCCCTTGGCTTGGGAAGGAATGGCTAATGCCTGTCTTATAGATCACCAATTTCTCTAGGGAAAAACCAAGGCCAAGCCAAGGAATTTCATTGTTGGTATTTCTGCAGTGGTTAGTGGCTTTAGTGTTCTCCCAGCAAAGACTATGGATGGATGGAAATTTGGTCTTGGGATACCTCATGATGAAGAGGTCCTCTGTGTTCTTTTATGCTGTTTATTTGTTTTGTTTTGAGACAAGAGTCTCACTATGTAACACTGGCTATCCTGGTGCTCACTAGGTAGACCAAGCTAGCTTTGATCTACCTGTGTCTGCTTCCTGAGTGCTAAGATTAAAGGTATATGCTGCCATGCCTAGCCCTCTCTAAGTTCTTGACAATACTGGAGATGGCAGTGGGCTCTGTGTTTTGAAAATGTCTTTGCTGCTGCCATTCTAGGTCACCACCGGAAGAAACCCTTCCATTCTTCCTGTTTTCTCATCTAAACACTCAGCACATCCTTGGGGTCATATCTCTCTGCCCCAGACCCTCAAAGTCCATCTCTACATGGTCAGTTCTCACCCCAGTGCCTGGCAGGGTTCTGTGCAGGTAGATGAATGGCTGGAAAGGCATTCACTGGAAGTCCAGTGCATAGGACCTGTTATGGTATGGGTGCCTGTTACATGGCTTGGAGACCCAAGGCCAACCAACAAAAAAAGTAATCATCGATTTGAGAATAAGCAGGGAGTCAGCTTGCATTTTGGGGGAACAGAATTGCCAGTGTTGCCCCAAGGCTCAGCAGTTATTTATAGAGCTATAGTTTGCATATTCCCATAATCTTCTGTATGATCTTACAACAATCCCAAGTGGTGTACAGCCAGGCCCACGACTACACCCTCCAAAAGAGGAAACAGTATCAGAGAGTAGCGGCTTGCCCAAGATCTCAGCACACTAAGAGACTAACTTGACTTCGAAGTCTGCATCCAGGCACTTCACAAATAGCAAGTGTAATGTCTAGAGATTCTTGTAGATGCCTGATACTCTCTGGATGGAGAATCTCTACACCCTGGCTCTACAAGGAGCTGAGAAGCCCTGTGGGCATTAGAACTCAACAGAACAAGGTATATCAATGGCAAAGGGAGGACACGGAACAATAGAGGGAGTTAGCAACTTGGGGAGCAACATAGTTCATGGAGTTGCCGCCTTCTTATGAATGATGCCAGGAAAGTGGGGGGCTCAGCTCCCCACACCCAGCACTATAAGGAAGTCAGTCTCTGGCCCTGCCTTCTCTTGTTTCCATAATTTTTCCTGTTCTAACAGTCTCCATGCTTGTATGAATATAGACCACTAAGGACAATATAGGTCCACCCAACCTCAGGCAGACAGAGGGAACATATCATTTAAACAACACTTGTATTCTCCTGGAAATAAAAATCCAGGCTTCCCAGAAGGCAGCTCAGCTGGAAAAGGCTGAGAAGGATTGGGAAGGGGGACAGAGACAGCTTCTACATGCCAGGACTTTTATCTCCTTCATGACAGGGTGTCGATAGCTGACAGAGTCATTTTATTCATGCACCAGATAACTTATAGAACACCAGCCAGATACTAGACACCACGCTAGCTCCTAGGGACACACTAATAAGCAAAACAGACCTGGTAGGAAGAGCCATGTGTGCCAGAAGCTTGCAGGGGAGGTAGGGAAAGGCAAGAGTGAATTTAAAGCTGAGGGGGGCTGGAACACAGATCACGACAAGGCGAGTGGTGGAGTTTGGGTTCCTCTGCACTGACCCTGTATGCTTGCCGCTTGTGTGACGGAGACAGGTGCTACCTGCCCTAAAGCCGGAGTTCTCCATCCATCTTAGCAGTGCCCACCTTCAGGGTTATGGGAGAATTGTCCCATAGTATATGAATGCTGGCAGTGCTCAAACCTTTGGGCCTCAAGACCCTTTCATACTCTTATGTTATCCTGGTCCCTAATCTAGTTTTGCTTGGTGGGGGGGAGCTTTGTCCTAGTGTTGCTTCTGTTGCTAAACACCCCACCAGAGGGGTTCAAGCAGATTGTCACATCACGCCCATAGTCAAGAGCTGCCTACTTGCTCGCTTAGCTAGCTTTCTTGACTATTTTTTCTTATTGACAGGTTTTACTATGTGGAACTTACAGGCCAGAACCCACTCTGCTCACTCTGTAGACCATGCTGGCCTCAGACTCACAGAGATGCCCCTACCTTTGCCTCCTTGAGTACTGGGATTAAAGATGTAGCAACCACCCCTATGGCTTCTTTACTCTTATACAGTTAAGGACACCCTCTCCCCAGGAAATGGTACTGCCCAGGGTGACCCTGTTCTTATATCAATTAGCAGTTAAGACAGTCCTCAACAGACATGCTGTCAACCCAACCTTATCTAGATAATTCTTCATTAGGACTCTCTTCCAAGTGATTCTAGGCTACACCAAGTTGATAATTAAAACTAACCACCACAGACTTTATTTTTCACACTTACCATAGTAGAAAATAAGCTAGAGAAAGCGAAAGCACAAGGATATACAAATCCATGCACGCATTTGGCCACCAGAGTGCTGATATCCCAAATCTGGAAAACTGCACCATACACGTGTGAGAGGAGAGTTGAGGAAACAAGCAACAGCTTTTCCCTGAAGGAAGGGTCTAGACTCTACAGGATGCCTACGGGTCCTTTACCACCCGCTTTTGTACGAAGGATGACAGACAAGGCCTAGCAAGAGGTGCTGGGCTTGGCTGAAAGGTGCCAGTAGTAGGGTCTAGTGAGACTTTTACAAAGTTCAGAAATGCTGCCAAGCATCTTTAATATGGACGATCTCCTGGGATAAACAAAGCATCAGGGCGGTAGAGTGAGCCCCAAGCAAAACAGCCAGTGGAACAGGAGTCCCGAGGTCTGGGGAATGGCAGAGCTCACAGGGGCGGGGGTGGGGGTGGGGGGTGTGGGGGTGGCTAGCTCCCTGCCGTATGGTGAGGCCTATGCTCCCTCTGCAGTTTGCGGCATCCAGAAAGCCACCATCACGGACGAGTTAAAGGAGAACCTCGTGAGCAGCACCGAGTTCCCCTGGGTGGTGTCCATCCAGGACAAACAGTATACCCACCTGGCGTTCGGCTGCATTCTCAGCGAGTTCTGGATCCTCAGCACCGCCTCCGCTCTCCAGCACAGGCCAGTCCCCCCACCCCCACCCCGTGTGAGGGTTGGGAAGTGGAGTGTCCCGAATGCCTGGGGTCTAGTGGGGTCTGCAGGATTGACTCTGGGTGTGTGTGCCTGCGCCAAGGACCTGAGATCACTCACCAGTGGCTCATTGGGACTTTGCTATGAGGACCGAGGGTGGTGCCAGAGAAAAAGCAGGATGCTATCTATTGTGTCTAGGAATCCACTTGTGATTTTGCCACAATCACGGAGGCGTGGATTCTTTGATTATGTCCATCGGGTGTACTTCCAGAATAAGTTAAGGAAATCGACAGGAGCCCTGACAAGACACCCTGGGCCTCACAAATGTCGCTGCCACAGACCGAAAGATACAGAGAAAAGTGGAAAGAAATTGAGCTGCTTTCAGAACGCATTTCTCTGGGCGCTAAGAACACCCATGGCTTTCTTTCTCTAATTGTGCTTGCATATGTGCCCCAAATTATCTACTGTAAGCTCAGATTCTTACAAGTAAGAAAAAAATCATATGACTAAAGAATTTGGCAAATATTCTAAAAATATTTTCATAAGTATTGTAGAATACCTAACTTCTAGTCCAATGAACTTGGCTTTTGAGAATCGGCATTAAGAAGGCAATTTCAACCTCCTGGGAAGAAAGGTTTCATGTACATGTTCATTGTGTGGCTAATAAACACTGAGAATGCCAGACAGGAAGTAACCATCTAACGGATGTTATGACACAGGCCTGTGATCTCAGCACTTGGAAGGTGGCGGCAGAAGGATCGGGAGTCCACGGTCATCTTTAGCTATATATGGAGTTTGAGGCCAGCCTGGGCTACATGAGACTTGGCCTCAAATATGAACACACACACACACACACACACACAAAACAAAACAAACAACCAAAAACAAAAAGCAAACATTCAGTTACCACAGATAAAACAAATGATAATTTCTTGCATACCCTGTATATGAGATAGTATAATATGCATTACATGATCAGAGGGAGGAAGCATAGGGATTTGTTTGTATGTGCTTGTGTGATGTGCACATGTGTGATTCCTGTCTGCATGTGTAAGGGTGACATTAAGTGTCTTCCTCCATTGCTTTCCACTTTACTGAAGTAGGGTCTCTCATTGAGCCCGAAGGCCACTGATTTGGCTGGTTTTGCCCAGAGTTCCCGTTTCCACCTCTTGAGTGCTAGAACTGCAGGCAAGCTACTTAGCTTTTATCTGGGTGCTAGGGACCTGAACTCTGGTCCTCGTGCTTGCAAAGTGAGTGCTTTATCCACTGAGCCATCTCCCCAGCCTGAAAGTAGAATCATCTTAATTGGCTAAAGAAAGTAAAATGTAGACCCCTGATACGATATACTCTGTAGCTGCTGAGTTTTTAATACTTGTTTTGTGTATTTTAAAATTACTTTTATTATTCTTTCCATGCACGTGGAAAATAATGGGCATCATAGGGCATTTTGTTTTTATTTATTTTTTAAATTAAATGTTCTTTATTAAATAATATTTTAATCAGGTTTCTCCCGCCCCCAACTTCTCTCCACCTCTTTACCTCTTCAACCCCCTTCATTTTCTCTTTCAAAAGCAAAACCCGAAATTCCACAAAAATGAAAACAAGCAAAACAAGCAAAAGATCACCAAGATTTAAAAAAAAAAAAAGGCCAAACAAGACAAAAGTGGAACAAAAAGGTCCACAAAAATACCACTGAATTTGATTTGTGTGGTCCTGGGCATGGGCCTTCCTTCCCTAGAGTGTGGTTGAGATACCCAATACCCGGTAGCTCCACTAGAAAGAACTGACTTTTCCCTTTGCCAGCAGGTATCAGTTGCAAGTAGCTTCTTGGTTAGGGTTGCTGCCTGTAAGTCAAGAAGGAAACAAACCTATTGATATTCTATCTAACCTTGGACTTGCTGTGTCCGCTTCCCCCTCTCAGTGCGGGAACCCTGTCTGGCTTGGACCGGTGAAGGTCTTGTGTGTGCTGCCACACAGTCTCTGTAAATTCACATGCACATTAGTTCTGTTGTGTCCGGAAGACTTTGGTTCCTTGGAGTCATCCATCACCTCTGGCTTGTACAATGCACCTCTTCTTCCTTGTAGATGTCCGAGCCTTGAGAAGGAGGCGTTTAATGAACACATCTCATTTAGGACTGACTGCCTCCAAGACTCTCTGCACGTTGTCCAGTTGTGGGTCTCTGTCTTAACTCCCATCTACTACAAGAAAAACCTTCTTTGATGTGGCTTGATGTGGATGTCATTAGGAGTCATTTTATTGCTGTGTTCCTTTAGCAGAACAATAAATAGTATTAAGGTTTTCCCCCTAGGCCCATGACCTATCTAGTCTCACGTTCTTGGCCACTTTGTATCAGGTGTAGGTTCTGTCTTGTGGAGTTGATTGGTTACTCCAATATCTGTGCAAATGTTATACTGGTGTATCTTGCAGGCAGGTTGCTGTTGTAGGTCAGGGTTTATAGCTAAGTGATATTCGTGATTACCTTTTCCCTCTGGTACTGTGCTGAGTACCTTCCAGAACCATGAACACTAGTCAGTATGAGTGGAGCTTCTAGTTAGGCACCAGATCAACTTCTCCTTGTTCAACGACATAAGGGATGTCTTCAGCAATGTGGCCTTACTATCAAGTTGTAGAGAGTAACCAATCGCCTTGGCAATCGTCTGTGATGTCTGAGGATTCCATGGGATCCCTTTGGCCAGTGACTCAGTAACACGTAACCCATTCCTGACACTTGGTGACAAATGATGTCTAGTTCATTGTGGACACTCCACCCTTGACCCTCACACTGGTCGGAATATATATATATATATGGTTTATTTACAGAGCCTTGACTTTTATTATTTTAAAAAGTTCCATATTTATTTCTCTTTCTGACTCTGTGCTTGTGCCTTCAACATGTTCACAACAATTTTCAGGAAAGTCTGAAATGCTGTGTCAAACTCTGGACCATTCTGAGTGTCTCCAAGCACTGTCTTCAGAAGGGCCAGAATAATGTTTAAATAGAAATTCATGTATACAGGTGACTATCCACAAAGAAGAAACGATACACTATGAAAACATCCCTCAGTCACTAGTTTTCTTCCCTTGCATCATGTCCTGTCATCAATTTCCAGGATATTTCTCTTTTAAAAAACTAATGTGTTCATGGGTATCTATATATCTTTCCATAGTGATTCTTGGGTCTGTTAATGCAGACAGAATCCTCTCTCTCCTTGTCAGCCCAGGTTTCCATAACAGAATATCGTAGACCGGGTGGGTTAGTCACAAAGTCAAAGGTCAGTGTGCCAGTATGTTTGCTTGCTTCTAGCTGAATCTTCACATGGCTATTCCCCTCTGTATGAAAATAGGACAGAAGAGAGATTGTGGAAGGCTCCTGACATCAGCCCCAGTCCCACACATATGCATACACACACACACACACATACACACATGTATATATACACACACATACACACATATGTACACACACATACATATATACACATACATATATACATGTACATACAGATACACACATACATATATATACATACATACTTACACACATATACATACATATGTACACACACACATACACATGCGCGCGCGCACACACACACGAAAAGAAGAACTCTCACTCCCAGTTCATATCCTCTTTATGGCTTGCTCTTTTCCACTGAAGACCTTCTAGGCATGGCTCTCTCCTTCCTATTGCTCCTCTGGCTTCAGGTATTAAATGTTTCTGTGGAATAGTCTGAGGTGATTCTGATTTTAAGCAGGGTGACTCCGAATGCTCATATGCCATAGAGACGCCTGGCTCAGTCCTGCTTCCCAGTGCCTGCTGTTATTCCTCATTTCACTTTCATGAGTTTCATGAGTTAGACAAGAGTGTGTATGATCAAACTTAGAATGACTTCATCTTTGGTGGACTGGATGTCCAGCTATGCCAGATGGCTCCCATCTGTCACTCACGAGCCACTCTCTACTCTTCCCCCTTCTGGTGGGCCCCAGAGGATTGGCCTTAGTGAGTGACAGCAGTGGTTTGGCTTGCCTTGCCTACTGGTTCCTGTTGGGTACAACCAATGCAACATACAATGCCTGGAGGAGACACTTCTATCAGGGTCTCTATTCTGCTGGGATGAAGTGCTGATGGGTTCCCTCATCCAGCTCCATATAACCCTGCCTGGCCTAAAACTCTTCCCACCTAGGGAGAAGACCCCTGTGTCAGAGACCTGGGCTTGCGAGACCATGCCTCAATGAAGACAGTGAAAGAGGGACTCGGAGTGATTCCCAAACACACACACACACACACACACACACACACACACACACACACACACGGAAATGAAAACGGACACTTGAGAAAACTTTGCTGGCTTCTAACTCGTTTTGGTCATTGTCCTCAGCCTCCTTACTAAGGCTTTAACTGTGTTTTCTATTCTCCCACATGCTGTTTCTAACTTGACTGTCATTCTTGACCTTTCTGCTGAGAATCTTCTCACCCAGCTCCTTGGGAGCTCAGTGGCAGCAGATGTCGCCAGTCACTTGCAGCTGTCCTGCTTGAATGCTGGGTGTGCAATCCTCTTTATAGTTTCACTGTGTGCCCATTTGCTTATAGTTTCTTGGACGTGTCCCAAGGGATGAAGAAGAGAATACCCAGCTTAACTCCACCACTGTTCTGATATGCCATATCTCCCCACACATAAGCCATAGCATATCATTCATAGAATATCTAAGGAGAGAAGCATTAAGTTACTAAGACTGTGAGTGAGAGTTATGGTTACATAGCTAGTAGGATCGCTACTTTGTTTAAAAACACTTCTATATGGAGAAAGTTACCCAGTAACATGTGAACAGATGATCTTTGGTTGGTAAGATAAATGTATTAAGACAGAAGATTCCCCTCCCCTGCCCTGCGAGACCTTGGGCTCACAAGGGAAAACACAAACCTAGAAATTCAGAAGAAATTCTTTGGAGACTGAGTTCAAAGGTATGAGTAAAAACTAACCCAGGGTTTAGACAGACGGCTCAGTGGTTAGAATGCATCTTGCTCTTCCAGAGAGCCCAACTATGATTCTCAACAACATTAAGTAGCTTACAACGACCTGTAGATCCAGATCCAAGGAATCCAGTGCCTCTTCTGGCCTCGGCAGTTATATAGCAGCACACACACGTGCACACACACACACAATTTAACAACAAAACCAAAATACCCAGGGTGTGGGGTTGGATGAGCATACCAGGTTGAAAATAAAAACCATGAGAAATGAGAAATGAGGGAAGTGGGAAGCTTCCTTGCTGCCTTGCCTTTTCCAAATCCCTTCTGTTGTTTTTCTCTCTAGGAAGGAGGTTATTGCTGTTGTTGGTATATCTAACATGGATCCCCGAAAGACTGACCACAGAGAGTATTCAGTCAATACCATCATCCCCCATGAGAACTTTGACAACGTCTCAATGGGCAATAACATAGCCCTCCTGAAGACAGAATCCTCCATGCATTTCAATGACCTGGTCCAGGCTATCTGCTTCCTGGGCAAAAAGCTACATAAGCCACCAGCCTTGAAGAACTGCTGGGTAGCAGGATGGAATCCCACGACTGCAGTTAATGCATTCCTTCTCCTAGAGGAGGCTGTGTGTGTGCTGGCGGTGGGGGGGACTCGGAGGAACTTCTTTAGGGCTTGTCTTAATCCATCAGGAGGCTTGATGTTCAGGGTTGATTCCTTGTGTTTGCCTTTGTAGATGGGCTCTCCTCTTCCTCTTCCTCTTCCTCTTCCTCTTCCTCTTCCTCCTCCTCCTCCTCTTCCTCTTTCTCCTCTTCCTCTTCCTCTTCCTCCTCCTTTCCTCCTCTTCTCCCTCCTCTTCCTCATCCTTTTCTTTTCTCTTCTCCTTTTTTTCTTCCTCCTCCTTCTCCTCCTCCCCATCCTTTTCTTCTTCCCCCTTTTCTTCCTTCCCTTCCTCTTCCTCTTCCTCTTCTTTCCTCTCGTTTTCTTCTCTATTTTCTTCCTCCTCCCCATCCTCCTTCCCTTCCCTCCCCCCCCCTTCCTCTTTCTTCTCTATACCCAAGTAATAAACAGGCAGCAAACTGCCTCACCAAATGCTGGGAAGAGTAAGGGAACTAGAGTTGAGTGTACTCTTCCCTAAGTCTTCCTTTCTCTGTCATCTTGGGTAAAGAATGAAACAAGGAAATGCATACATAGTCTTTAAGTGTGAAAGAAGAGTGAATTGTTCTCTGTTTCCAGATTCAGGGTCAAAGTGAAGAGCTAGTTTTCAGTGAAATCTCAGACACAGGTTCTGATTTCTATATGTAAAAAGGACTTTTCTGATCACTCTTGTTTGACTATGTGAGTTGCTGTTGTATGGACACAGGACCACCTTCTTGTTAATAACTCTTGGGCTCTCTGTTGCATGGTCCAGACAGGAAATCACATGACAATGAGTATCCTGAGGCGAATCTCCGTGAACGACATTGAAGTGTGTCCCTTACATAGACACCGGAAAACAGAATGTGCCAGTCACAAAAAGGAACCCAACAATGTTTGCCTGGTAAGAATTTAATCCAGTAGTGGTCAAATTCCAAAAGTCATCATGAGTTGCACCCAAGGGACCAAGGGGTCACAGGAGTGCCTCCTTACTGGACAAAGGGGAGCGAAAGACAAAGGGACAGTGATATGAGATTCACGTATCTGGTAGGAATAACGTTTAGTAGAAAGTACGTACTCAAAAACTTGCTGAATGACTGAGTGTGACATGCCATGACTATAATGCTAAAGCTCAGCAGGCCAAGACAGAAGGATTGTGAATTTAAGGCCAACCTGAACTACATAATGACATCTTAGCTTGAAAAAGAAAAAAAAAAAAAGTCTGCTGGAAGGACAACACGGAGTTACTATTTTCAGTGTAATGATTAAGCATATCCAAGTCACAGATGCTCATTAATGATCTAAAAATGAAAGGTGTGGGTCCTGCTTCCACTTGGGTGTATGTATGTATACAAGTCTCCAGGGTTGGAGTCACCATATTCAGCATCTATGGAACCCAGGGCCTCTTTTGATGCACTGTTTGCCAGGAACTGAGGCTTTCTTCTACAAGAATCCCTGCTCTCTACGAGTACTGCAGAGAATGATTGCCCTATGGTCTGAGCAAAATGTGTAAAATTCCCCACCATCTGGTTCAGGTCCCCTAATGTCTAAACCCAGACTAATGTGGCTTATTAAGACTAGTCAATAAATGTTAGAGTAAGGAGAAAAACTTCAGGCTAGCAGGAAAAGTTCTCTGTCTCTGTCTCTCTGTTTGTGTGTGAGAGAGACAGAGAGAGACGGTGACATAATATACTTTGGGGATCAAACCTAGGACCAAGAGCATGCTAAGCAAATGCTCTACTACTGAGCTACATTCTCAACTTAAGTCTGCCTTTGTAAGATGCTGATCACCTCTCATCTACAGATAACCTTCAAGACTCCTCTGATCAAGATGTTTCTCCTCCAAGAGGAAGGAACACACACACACACACACACACACACACACACACACACACACACACACTTCTCATTAAGCAGCTAGTTTGCTCTCCCTGAAGTGGCTCAACATTGTTCAACTGCTCTGTGCTTGACTTCCTGCCAGGGGAGGACATCAGCTGCTGTTGCTCCTTCTACCTCTCCTTCCCTTCCTTCTCTTCCTCCTCTTTAGTTTTTGGGTTTTTTTGTTTTACTGAGACAAAGTCTCTCTGTGTGTAGTCCTGGCTGTCCTGGAACTCATTCTGTAGACCAGGCTGGCTCCAAACCCACAGAGATCCTGCATGCTAGGACTAAAGGCACATGTCACCACTGTGCAGCCTCAGCAACTTCTCAAATTGGATGTTCTAAAAACAGTAGAGGTCATAGTTATTTAATAAAATCCTGATAGCAATCATCCCATCAGTACAGTACCACGTTTCATTGTACCTAAGATTCCATTAATTGTAGGTGCTGACATAATTTCACACAATGCTAAGAAAAGAATAGAATGATGCCGGTTAGACTTTGCCATCAACGGCTTCAAACTACAGCATCTTTTCCACTTTGCTAAGTGTTTTGGAGTGTGCCTAGACCCTGGAAATGGTGTATTGTAAATGTATTAAGTGACCACCCTGCAAAGTTGTTTTTTAACTGTGGCACCCCCTGTGAAATCTTTCATATGTATGTATGGTGTGCATGCAGGGTACACGTGGATGTGGGTTCATGTGTGTGTTTTTAAAACCATTGTCTTCCTAGATGAATCCCTTACTACTTGAGGCAAGGTCTCTTGCTGGAATCTGCAGTGTGATCGTTTGATGTGGCTAGTCTAGCTAGCTTACTTGCCCCATCCAGCCTCCGGAGCTCACCAGGCACTTACAGCATCTCAGCATCCAAGCTCTAGCCCTCAGGCTTGCTTGGCACACACTTTATCCTCTGAGCCATCCTCGGCCACTATTTAGCTTTTGAACTGAATTCTGCTCACAAAACATCTAAGGGTTGACTTCAGTGTTTTGAGTGTTTTCCTGTCTCGGCAATGTGATCCGGTGTCTGGATGCTGAAGACCACGTTTGTCGGGTAGAGAAGAAACTTCCAGCTTTGGAATCTTGACTAATGATTTTCTCCGTGGACCCAGAACAGCTGCTGTGGACATTTACTCTCTACTTCATAGTTTTCTGCAACTCTTAGAGGTTTTCTGGGATGTCAAGGGACAGGACCACCCAGAGAGAGGGGCCCCTCTATTCAGTAGCTGCCCCTCACCCCAGGAGGTGAGACAGAGCTGCTTCAGGGGCCCTGGGTCAGTGGCCTCTGCGGCTTTTACTTCAGAAACCAGAAATCATGGTTCTACTAGGTGGGAAGAATGGCTGTGGGGACGACAAACAAATAAAACCTAGTTCATTCTGAGCCTGGGATTAGCAGCAAAGCCATGTGTAAGCTAGGGCCGTCTGTGCCCACTACTGTGTATTAGGACCATCAAGCTGTGTGTCCTAAATTCCATCCATGTTCTTCTTCGAGAGCAGTTATGATCAACTGGAGGTGGAACCAGTAAGAGGATGGAGACCACTCCATTCTTCCATAGGAAACTCCATACCCCAAGCAACCGTAGTGTGTTACAGACAATGGTCATTCCGCAGTCCCAGGTGAACAGCTAGAACTCTGACATAACCTTTCAACCATCTGCCATTTGGCGGTGTGGCGGTGACGCAGCGGACTGTGAAAGAAATGGAGGGACAGGGGTGCTGTGCTGCCCCTGGAGCGAACAACACGGAATAATATACAGACCCTGTTACCCATAAACTGCTTTGGGGCTTCTGAAAGGCTGCCCAGGCTTAACAGTGTCTTTGCCGAATGTATGTGACTGTCATACCTCTGCCCTATCTCCAGTCACTCCTTCTACCACTAACTCTCACCTCTGCTCTGCCCATACTTCCTAAGCAAGGAGGAGTATAGTGGGAGGGGGACACCCCAGGCAGGGCCATTACCCAGGCCACAGAGCAGAAGTGGCTAAGAGGTCACCTTTTGCCTCTTTGCATCTCCTCCTTGAGTCTTTCCAAACTGCTCGCTGTTATCCATTGGCCCCCTGCTTACTGGTTGCCTCAGTCCAAACAGTGAGAGCAACATATCATTGGCCAGCCTGCCTGGCTCTTCCAGTCAAGGAGGTCATAAATTAAGGAGGGTGCATAGTCCTTCCTTTATGTTGGACCAAGATGGACCATGGGGTGGGAGCAGAGGTTTGACACTGGCAGAAGTGTCCTCAGGTAGGACAGGTGGGATAAATGAAACCCGGTAGTTATCTTGAGATGTTTCCCCATTTCCACAACTCCCTACAGAAAAAATTACAGCCCCTACAACCCCTTACATAGATAACGATCGTAGCTCACTCTTTACTGACTGCATACTGCATGCCTGGCACCAGAGCTGAACATCTCACAGGTACTAGCTCATCTCCACATCGCATTAGAACTGAGCTGCTTGCCTCAGTGGTAACTGGCCAGTTTGCCTGGCTCTTCCAGTCAAGGGGGCTGACTGGTAAGTAGGCTAAGCCTCGGTCTTCTTGCCGTGCGTGAGATGAGGTCTGTGGGATAGAACTCCTGAGCCCCCAGAGGACTGCTCCTTCAGGAAACGGAAGGCTGCAGTATGGCAGGCCTGGTGAGCAGACGGAGTCACTGCAGCTGTGGCAGCGGGCAGGAAGCTGTAGAGCCAGCACAGCTCTTCTTCCCGAGGGAGGGACGCTGGTCCTCCCTCCCCTCCATCCAGTTAGGAAGAAAGAAAAAGGAGAAGGGTTCAGAGGTGTGATCATTCTAGCCCAGAATGGAAAGAAATACTGGTATATTTGAGGGATGAGCAGCCAAAAGGGAGGAAGACTCACTAGAAAAAAACAAGACAGTTTAAATTGAGCCAGGAAGCTATGGGCAATCTGGGTACTGGGGCCACAGATAATTTGCATAATGTGAAGAAAACCTGGGCCAAGGAAGTGGGGTGCTTGCCTTGCATAGAGCCCTGGAGTCAGAGATTTGATACCCAGCTCTGCATTAAAGACCAGTTGTGGTAGCTGGTACTCCCAGCATGGGGGGGTAGAGTCACACAGGGATCAAGAGTTCAAAGTCATCTTTAGCTACATACTGGGTAGGTGATATGAGATCCAGACTCAAAGAAGCAGGCAAGAAAGAGGGAGAGAGGGAGAGGGACAGAGTGGAAAAAGCAGAGGGGTGTGTGTGTGTGTGTGTTGCAATTGGTGGTGGTGGTCTAGATTTTAAATAGTAGCCTATCATTTTGCCCCATTTCCAGAATCAATGCAAGGCTTTCTAAAACAGACAGTGGTACAAGGGATCTACTGAGAAGTCTTTCTGAGACCTGAAGCCTTCTTCTGTCCTTTACTGCAGGGAGAACCAGGAAGCCCTATGATGTGCCAGGCAAAGAAGCTGGATCTCTGGATCCTGAGAGGACTCCTGGCCTATGGAGGCGACTCGTGCCCTGGCCTGTTTCTGTACACCAGTGTGGCAGACTACAGCGACTGGATCACGGCCAAGACGAGGAAGGCTGGCCCTTCCCTGTCCTCGATCCACCTCTGGGAGAAGTTGGTCTTTGAGCTCCCCTTTCACGAATCAAATATTGCCCTGACAACGAATTCGTTTTCTGTACATACCTATGCTGAATGGCCCCACTCCTACTCCCAAGGACAAAGAATGTCCACTAAGTCCAACAAGCAGAAGGATGCTGGGCAGAACTTCAGGATAAACAGGCAACCGGAAACCAGCGGGCCTTCGCAGGTGGCTATTCAGCCCATGTACTACGACTACTACGGTGGGGAAGCAGGGGAAGGTGGGGCTGTGGCTGGCCAGAACAGGCTGCATTGGTCCCAAGAAAGGATCTTGATGTCCTTCGTGCTTGTTTTCTTGGGCAGCGGAGTCTAGCTAGGAGCTAACCTACTACCACTGAGAAGAAGCTCAGAGCGCAAGGCGCTAGGTGCCTGCCGTACTGTTCTGGTGTCTGCTCTTGATGGGTGCCCCCTGGGTGGCCCTGGGCAGGCCCACGGCAGCGCCAGGCTGGCTCTCCTTCCTCTGTCCCACTCCCATATGTGGGAAGGTCACTTTTATTTATGCTTGTGAACTAAATGTGGGCTAACGCGTGTCAAACGATTAGTGTGCCCTTGTGGTTCTTTCAGTGTTAATGGTGCCAGGGGCCAGGCTGCAGAGATATTCCCATGGGGAGATGTGGTCCTACAAGGTGAGCATCTAGATGTGGCCCGGTAGTGTGTGTATGTGTGTGGGGGGATGCTATCTGGGCACAGGCATCAAGTGAGAGGACCCCATTAACGGAAAATAATAGAGAACTTTAATGGGTCACTTCTTGGTCTATAAGCTGCCGGGTACTCCTGGCTATTTCCCAGGGGGCCGGATTATCTGCAACTGCTCATCCGAAGTCTTCATCTTATTCCAGGCCTTCCGGTATCCTTTTAGAGACATCTACAAAACAAAAAGTGGGGGAAAGGGGAGGGGGGTTACTTCAGAATGATAGCATGTGCCCGAGCTGAAAGCCACTGTCATCTGTGAGCTGCTGACTATGCAGGTGGCCCTGTTAGGGGCTGGGCTCTTGTGGGGCACCCTGCTGGTAGACATCACCTTAGGGCAATGGATACCCAAAAGATCTTTCTAGAGTTGGGATGATGTAGCTCAACTGGTATAGTGTGTGCCTAGCATGCTCCAAGCCCTGGGTCTAACCCACGGCTCCCTATCAACATTGGAGTGGTGATTACTATAGGAGGTGGGGAGAAGGGGATCAGAAGGTCAAGGTTATCCTCAGCTCTGTACTAAGCTGAATTCTGATGAAGGATAGACCAAGATGTGTGGGACCTTGTCTCAGAAAAAGCAAAGCAAAGCAAAGCAAAACAAAGCAAAGCAAAGCAAAACAGCAACAACAAAAACCTGAAAGACTGTCTTAAAGAGTGTTTGTTTGTTTGTTTGTTTGTTTGTTTTTCCCGAGGGAAATGTTGGGTTTTCTGCTCAGTTCCAGGTATGATGTACCCCCAAGTTATGTCCCTAATGTTCTCTCTGTCACCAAGCTACCATATGAGGGAAATAGAACTAGGATCAAGATGCCAGTTTCCCCAGCATCTCATGTGATTTTTAAGCTACAATAATGACACCCTAAGTGGGCAGACCACCATGGGATCTAAGTACATGAGCCCGTCTCAAAGGCTGCAGACTTAGCTGTAAACACAGAGGCCTACAGTAACCGTGTAAGTGCACGAGTGCACGGAGTTGGGTTCTGAGAACCATTGAAAACAACTTGTTTCCTTTTTCTTCTCCCTCTCTCCTTTCCACCTTCCTTCCACCCTCAGCCCCCTTTCTTTCTTTCTTGAGATGGGAGTCTCACTGTGTAGTCTTATGCAGCCTAGAACTCTAAAAAGAGACAAGGCTGGGCTCAAACACAGATCTACCTACCCACCTCTGCCTCTCAGTGCTAGGGACCGAGTAACTCCTCACATACAGCGTCTCCTTTTCTTAAATACTGTCTTCTCCGTGGAAGAAGCAGCAGTTTATAAATCCCATGACATGGAGGGATTTGGAAGATTCTAAAATTCATTATGGAAACAAGCAACTAAACACCCCTGCGTCATAAGTGTCTCTTCCTGACCCTAGAGCACATTGTCCCTAATCATTAAAAGTGGAGCTTAGAAGGAAAATCCACTGTTCATTTTGGCTGAGCAGCTGAAACAGCTGCAGAGATTTTGCACAGATACCACATGTCCAACGTCCCTCTTAAGGTCAGCTCTGAAGAACAAGACTCTGAAGAAAAGTATTGGTGGCCTGAGATACTTGGTGATCCCATGATCAGGGCTAAGTCAGGCTCAATCCCGCCTGGGGACAAGCAGGCTCACCTCTGCGATCTCCACCTTCCGCTCCCACATCTTGATGGTCTTCTCTAGCTCCCCATTCAGGATCTTCTCCTTGACGTACATCATTACCTGTGGGGCCCGGAACTCAGCCAGCTGCTTCCGTAACTTATCGTTCAAGATATGGGCTTTGGCCCTGTCCTGTTGGGAAGGACCCATTAGCCCATGAAATTCTGGGAGCAGCTACTCCGTCCCCACACGTCTCAGTACAGTTCCAAGATGGAAGACGACATCCGCAAAGGGTGGGGCCCTCTGAAGGTTCTTGGTTTTTCTGACAGATGGTGATGTTTTCATCTGGCTCAGAAACCCTAGAGTGGCTAGGCTCCTCACCCCTTTCTTTTTCTTCCCTATTTTCTTTCTTTACTGTGGACTGTGCCTTCTCTTGTTTTGACTTTGCAGGCTGTTTTTGTGTGTGAGACTGTGCATTTATATATGCTTTGGCTCCATCAGTCTCGATTTACTTGCCTGTCTTCTTGTATTGTAAAATATATGTAACAAAATTTATTTGCTATTTTAAGCATTTAAGCACATAGTTCAATGGCGTTGGGTACACATTGTGGGGACTCAATGGCAGATTTAAGCTATTAGAAGAATCCATCTCTGACATTGAAGCTACACAGGTAGGGTTTATGCAATCTGAAGAAAGGGAGTGAAGACACAGAGAACTAGCAGTTTCGGAGATGTAGTCAGCCTGAGTGGGGTACACGCAGTGGTAGTAATGTAAGGGAATAAAGAAATGGAACAGAAAAACTACTCAAGGCTTCCATGGACAAGAACCCCCAATTTTTATTTCAAAAACACTAAGCTCAACACCCAGATAGCTCCAAAGAGGGCTGGAAAGATGGCTCAGAAGTTTAAGAGCACTGACTGCTCTTCCAGAGGTCCTGAGTTCAATTCCCAGTAACCACATGGTGGCTCATAACCATCTGTAATGGGATCTGATGCCCTTTTCTGGTGTGCCTGAAGATAGCAACTGTGTACTAAAATAAATAAAATAAATAAATTTTTAAAATCACACCCCAGGTGGGTTTCCTTTAAAAAAAGAAAAGGAAAAAAAAGCTCCAAAGAGGATAAATGCAAAGAAGCCCATCCCAAGTACAGCACACTCACACCATTGAATGATAGGGCAAAGGGAGGAGCTTGAGATGGCAAGAAAAACAACAACCATTAGTCTTGTGCGCAAGCTTGGTGAGAGCCAACAGCAGATGGCTCATTGGAAACAACAGAGACCACAGACAGTGGTAACAGCATAGGCTAAGGAAGGAAGAAGAACTGTCAGACACTGAGCTCTCTCTCTCTCTCTCTCTCTCTTTCTCTCTCTCTCTCTCTCTCTCTCTCTCTCTTTGTGTGTGTGTGTGTGTTCTGTGTATGTTTGGGGTGGGTGTGTCCATATAACCATGCAGGTGCATATAGAGTCAGAGATCAATATTGGATGGCTTTCTTGATTATTTCCCATCATACTTTTTGAGGCAGGATCTCTCTGTGAGCCTGGAGCTTCACTGGTCTGGTTAGGTTGGCCAGTCTGTGATCTCTAGGGGTAATCTTGTCCTACCCCCCACCTCTGCCTCTTCCATCACTGAGGTTACAGATGGCTGTGCCAGGCTATAAGGGTGCTATCGATACAAACTCAAGTCCCCATGTTTGCACAGTAGGTAAAGCACCGGGTGCTTATTTCTAATGCTACTGTCAATTAAAATGGGTCAGGACTCCTTTGAAAGAGTGCTGATCTTTCGATGGAATGAGACTCATACGAGATGAGTGCACAGCATCTTCTAGTGCCAGGGAAGGCCAAGAGAAGTCTAGAGTGGTGACAGGACACCGAGTGTAAGGAAATCCTGGATGGGATATCAGACAAAAGCAAAGGAAGCCTATATATAAGCATGGGCTTTAGTCAATAATGAACCAAGAGTGTCCATTAGATGTAACAGACATCACGCAGAGGTTAATTGTTAAAATAGAAAACAAATATGCCAAATAAAGAACTTCTCTAAATATCATTACTATTTTATAGTAAATGTAAAATTTATACAATAATGATCTATTTCATTTTGTGGATGTTTTGTTTGGTTTGGTTTGGAGACAGGCCCTCTCTATGTAGCCCTGGATGTCCTAGAACTCACTATGTAGACCAGGCTGGCCTCTGATTTGTAGAGATCTACCTGCCTCTGCCTCCTGAGTGTGGGGATTAAAGGCGTGAGCCACCATATCAAGCACAGCGCTATTCAAATGAGGGAGTAATGGAAAGATTCCCTCATGAAGGAAAACCCAGAGAAACCTAGCACACACTCCTTATGATGAGTACTAAAGGAAATTACGCAGGCCAAAAACAAGCTCCAGCAGAGGGGTTGGGAGTTGTCATCAGAATAAATAACTATGTAAGCCTTTAACAGTACCTGTCACAGATCTCTTAACTGATTAAAGTGCAAGCAGATAGCAAGTACATATATATTCGTGTTTGGGCCTATGCCCTATAAAGAGGAAAAGGTTATGTATCTGACCAGTGACAGGCAAGAACATAGGTGGAAACGAAGCAGCATTTGAGAGAGAAGTAACTTCAGGTGGTAACTCAAGTCCACAGGAAGTAACAAGAAAATCACAAATGGCAAAATACGGTTAATGCCATAGTTTCTACCAGCTCTTGAATCGTCTTCTCACACTTTTAAGGAAATTATCTCAAAATGTAGATGTAAGAATTAGGGTTCTGCCATTTGAGAAGAGACAGCAACATCTTCACAATGCTTGGCTAAGCAAGACCTTCTCAGCACCCTCAACCTCACAACACAGTGTGAAAGAAAAACAGGAATTGAACTTCACCAAAATTTTAAGATCCTGAGATATAAACAATCCTATTAAGAAGATGAAAGATGGGGCTGGAGAGATGGCTCAGTGGCTAAGAGCACAGGCTGCTCTTCTGGAGGTCCTGAATTCAATTCTCAGCAACCACATGGTGGCTCACAACCATCTGTAATGGGATCAGATGCCCTCTTCTGATGTGTCTGAAGACAGCCACAGTATACTCACATATATAAAGTAAATCTTTAAAAAAGAAGAAGAAAGAAGGCTAGAGAGAGATCTCAGTGGTCAAGAGCAATAGATGCTTAGCTGTTTTTCCACAGGACCTAGGTTCAATTCCTAGCACCTACATGGTGGTTCACAACCATTTGTACCTCCAATTCCAGGGGACTCCATTCCCGCTTCTGGTTTCTTTGGACACTAGGCAGGCACACGGGTGCACAGACATATGTGCAGGCAAAACACTCATACACATAAAATAAAAAGAAAACGAAAAAATACCGCAGACTAAGTGAAACTGATATATGTGATAAGAGACTAAATCCAGGATATGCAAAGAACTCATACAACTCAGATTTTAAAGAAAACTCAATAAAAAAAAATGGGGCAGAGGACATGACTGCCCATTTCTCTTAAACATCAGGCAAGTGGCACAGGCAGGAAAAGGTACACCTTGTCATTAACCATCAGGGAATGCCAAATAAAAACCATGACAAGACACACAACTTCACACAGACCCGGACGGCCATTAAAATAGATAGTGATGTATTGGTAAGAATGTATTGAAGAGGTCAGTAAAGATGGCTCGGTGGACCAAAGGGTTTTCCATGCAACTCTGATGACCCGGGTTGGATCCTTGGAACCTGCTTAGGAAACCCAGATAAAAAGTACAGAAAACCAATGTTGGTGGAGTGCTTACCCACAGAAGGAGCATCTATGTCACCTCCGCTCCCAAGGCTTGGGGACAGTCATGGAGGAGGTGGGCAAAAAGATCGTAAGAGCCAGAGGCTATGAAACCCAGGCAAAACAATGCGTGCAGGGCATGCTAGGACTACAGTGTTCATGAATTCACAGGGCCTGTGGTTACCGGCACAAGACCTACAGAAAAATCAAGCCAGTCATGATTCTAGTCTGGAGGCAGGGGCTCGTGAACCTCCAACTGTAAGTGAGGAGCTGTTAATAGCTGATGGCTTCTTGGGTGGTGAGAAACGATGTAGGTCTGGCTCCTGTTAGGGGCACCATAAGTGGATTGCCCCACACCTAAGAGTTTATCGGCCAGCACAAATTGGACTCAGTGCTATTAAAAGCAAAGAGAAAGGATGTAAAGTCTGGAGGGAGTGGGGAAGTGGGCAGTAGATGTGTAAGGAGTTAGGAGGAGTGTGAAGTTCTCAAAGAACTAATAAAATTATATTTTAAAGTGGGGCTAGAGAGATGGCTTGGTGGTTAATAGAGCATGCTGCTCTAGCAGAGGACTAGATATGAACCCCAGCACCCACAATGGATGGCACAAAACTACCCGTTATGGATATATATATATACACACACACACATATATCCTTCTGTGGGTAAGCACTCCACCAACATTGGTTTTCTGTACTTTTTATCTGGGTTTCCTAAGCAGGTTCCAAGGATCCAACCCGGGTCATCAGAGTTGCATGGAAAACTCTTTGGTCCACTGAGCCATCTTTACTGACCTCTTCAATACATTCTTTTTTTAAAAAATTTTATTAGGTATTTTCCTCATTTACATTTCCAATGCTATCCCAAAAGTCCCCCATACCCACTCCCCCCACTCCCCTACCCACCCACTCCCCCTTTTTGGCCCTGGTGTTCCCCTGTACTGGGGCATATAAAGTTTGCAAGTCCAATGGGCTTCTCTTTCCAGTGATGGCCAACTAGGCCATCTTTTGATACATATGCAGCTAGAGTCAAGAGCTCTGGGGTACTGGTTAGTTCATATTGTTGTTCCATCTTCAATACATTCTTACCAATACATCACTATCTATTTTAATATATATCATAACTCCAGGGGTATCCACTGTCTCTGACTTCCTGAGGCACCGGCATGCACACACACACACACACACACATACACACACACACACAGAGGGGAGGACTAAAACACTGAGATAAAAGATTTAAAATAATGCACAGAAATTGGAGCCTCACATATTACTGGTGGGAATGTAAAACGTTGTAGCCACACCTCAAAGACAATTTGTCAGTTTCTCCACATATTCCTTCCACATAGAACTGCCATGTGTATCTTACAATGCTACTTTATGTGCATGCACAAGAGGAAAGAAAGCACGTTACACAAAAACTGTCAAAAAAAAAAAAAAAAAGAATGATCGTACCAGCACTAATAATAGCTAGAAATAGTCCTGTCTCAACTATTCGGGAGCTAGCTGGGTTAAGAGGAAAACTGCAGCACATATGAAATGCTATTAACACCCTGCTTCCAATCTATGGATCGATATGCAAGCCCTCAGCAGTTCCTGCCACTGGGCCTTTGCCCCAGCATCACAGACTCCAACTCTCTGAAGCTGTAACCCCCTAAGTAGATGACTTGTCTTTATAAGTTGCCTTGGTCATGGTGTTTTATCACAGAAATAGAAAGGACCCTAGGAGTCTAGGCTAAGAATCAGCCTTTATAACATGTAAAAGCCCTGGGTTCAATCCCCAGCACTGAAAAAAAAAAAGGAAGCTAAGAAGAAAACTTAGAAGGTACTAAATAACGAAAGCCAGGACTTCGAAAGGTGGATTTTAAGTTTTAGTGATGATCTAATGCGAGGGAAAACACAAGCCCAGGCTGCGACTTCAGCTTTGCCGCCTGTCGCTCTGTCCTAAGGCTGGGCTTTCTGTGGGAGCTGCTTCTCCATACACCACAATCTGATGTCATCCTGCCGTGGGGTGGTCACTGTGAGCAGGTTTGGGCCACACATACTCCTGGGATCCACTCAAAACCAGGATGCTAATAACTGTACTTGTGACTTAGAAGCGGACAAAGCGGTGTCATAGGTGGTCTCATCCAGTCACCAGCACAGGTGTGAAAACAGTCCTGTCCTGAACTGAGGCCAGGCCTTCTGCCCAGGAGGCCAACGGACTCTCTCCTCTACCCTTCCAAGGGTCCCCCCCTTTGGATAACATCCTAGTATACTACAGTCAAACAGATACTCAGCTACGCGTGCTCAAAGCATGCAAAGGCGATGCCCTCTTCTGGTTCCACCCGCCCATCCATACTCTGACTGTTGTTGGCCTTGGAGTGAGCTCTAGCTGGCCAGAGGTCACAGTCCTTCAATCTCTCTGCAGTCTACTCACGCTGAGCATACAAGGGACAGTTACGCTTCACAGAGCACCCTCCCCCTCCCTCCATTCATCCCTCCCTCTCTTTACCCTCTCATCTCTACCCTTAATGCAACACATATATGTGTGTGATGTCGCATATCAGTTATGTTACCATATACCTTCTGTGTTTTTAAAAGGGTATACGCACAGAACTTCAGAACTCTGGACGTTCCACTCTCTGGCACTTCTTGTGGACTCTGTTTTCTTTGTGAGCAAACTCTAGACCATCACCCAGCAGTAAATATGGTATCACTGAGCTGTGTGTCTAGCACCTGCTTTTGTGTGTCAAAGCTATTTTGATTTTTGTGGCCTGGGCTCTTTCTCTAGATTAATTACCGAGGACCTGGAGTCTTGGTGGACAGTAACCCTTGCAGACAGAAGGAGGCACACATCAGAAATGGCACACCGTGTCCTCTTACCTCCTCTGCCTGTATGGTTTCTTTTTCAATCTTCCCAAGTAGCTCGTTTCTCAGCAAGATCTCCTTGTCCAGATTGACGTAGACCTCCATTGCCCGATGAAGCTTGTTCTGAAACACGCCGGCATGATGCACGCTAAGGGGAGCTTTCAGAATGGTGGGGAGGGGAGCCGGGGGGCAAGAGCAAGGTCAGCCGTTCCAGATCCATTCCTATCAGCCTGGGCCTGCCAAAGGTATCTGAGAACCCGGCTGGAGGGAAGGAGAGGGCCTTGGGGTCTTAGCCGGTGCTGAAGATGCAGAGTGGTCCAGCAACAGGACTCAGATCTTACCCCCCTCTGCTTTTTAAGGGGAATGTTTAGGTAGCCAAACTTCTCTTACACTGGTATGCTCTGATATGATATTGCCAGGTTGTGAGGAGACATCCTGGTAGAGATTAGAACACTGTGCCTGGCAGGAACAGCTCCCTTAGTAGTTGTGATGCCTACCTCAGGAAGATGCAGAGAGAGAAAAGAGGGGAGCTCCCCCACGGAAGGATCTGACCCTTCTTCCCACATAAAAGTAGGGGAGCTGGGATTTGAAAGAGTGCAGTGTGACTCCTCACCCTCTGAGCTCCACTACACAGTCTCTGCCTAAAGGAGTAGGGCTGGCTGGCGTCAGAGAATCCCGCAGGAGCTGCCTCATGGGTGCCCGCTGCATTGTTTGCACTGCAGTGTCCCCAGGCCCCTGCTGCTTAGATGGACCTCCTCTGGAACTGTCTCCCTGGCACCTCTCCTGAGGGACGTCTCCAGAAATGCTAGAATGTATTCTGCCTGGCTGAGGACTGGACACTCGTGCGCGCGCGCGCGCGCACACACACACACACACACACACACACACACCAGGCACTGATTAGTGAAGCATTCACCTCCAGGAAGCTCACTCACAGCCAATCAATGCCAAGGAAGGTGGAGATTCTCATGGGTACACAGTAGGCTGAAGCTGATCGGGGCTGGGGTGTGTTCGGCAACAGGACTGAGAACAGAACTGAAAGATAAAACCACACTTCTTTCTAAAAGAAGAGAGGGAACTGAGCTGGAAGAGGAGATCACAAAGCACTATGGGAGGAGGAAGGTGCAGGGGCATTGCCACAGACACTCAAAACTTAGAGAATGCAGAGGAGCCTGACTGGAGCCATCTGCCTGGGATCCTTAGGCTCCTAGGATCCATTCAGTCCTGGTCCTTTCAGACTCTCCTTGTTAACAATTCCTCTAGGCTCTGCCCAACAGTTACCTAGCAACAGCTTGTGGCTCTGCCAGCCAGGTTCAATCCAGGAGCCAGGCTTATAAGACCTCTTCCTTCCTTCCTTCCTTCCTTCCTTCCTTCCTTCCTTCCTTCCTTCCTTCCTTCCTTCCTTTTTTCTTTCTTCCTTCCTTCCTTCCCTCCTTCTTTTTTTCCTTCCTTCCTTCCTTCCTTCCTTCCTTCCTTCCTTCCTTCCTTCCTTCCTTCCCTCCTTCTCTTCCTCCCCCTCTGTCCTCCCCCCCCCTCTTCCCACATGTCCCTGGCCAGCCTCTTTCCCTCTTTCTCTCTTCTCTCTATCCTTCTCTGCTCCCCAACCCCTTTCTCAGCTTCTACCCCTTCTCCAGCTCTCCTTCCCTTCCACCAAATAAACTCCCTTTTATACCAAGCCTGTCAACGGAGAGTCAGCGTGTGGTGCAGGGGTGAGGGCATTGTTTTGGCAGGGCTGACTATTCAGGTAGGAGGGAAGAGGAGCCAGGGAAGACATTTGCCCAGTTGTGAGAGGTAGGGCAGAACGGTCAGTGCTCTGTTGGGCCAAGAGATGCAAAGGCACTCAAGGCCAGTCACTTGAGGTCACTACAGAAAAGACAGACCCGGTGCTCCCTCCCGGGGAACAAAAGCACCTCAGATCCTGTGCTTAAAGCGAAGGCCACTCCTTGTCTCCATTTATCAGGACAGAAGTCTGGACACAACACAGGACACACCACAGTTGAATTCTTTGCCCATGAGCCCACCAGGCTGAAACCTAGGAACTGGCCAGGACCAGGGCTGGTGTCTGGGTCTTGAGGGCCTCTCATAAGCACAATGGCTGTTGGCAGAACGCATTTTCTTGAAGCCATAGCGCTGAAGGGTTTCTTCATGACTGTCGGCAGTTCATTCAACTCCTAGAGTCACCTAGGATCTCTTCCATGTTGCCCCCTCCTTCTTCAAAGCAGTGATGGAGAACTTCTGGCCCCCAAATTTCACTTAAACTTCATATCTATGACTTCGTTTTTGCAATAAATAAATAAATAAATAAATCTTTTGATGAGCTTGTGGGATGAATTGGGCCTTCTGGACACTTCCTTATCTCAAGGCCAACTTTGTCACCTAGTTACATCACAGAAATGACCCCCTGCCCAGAGTCATCACATTCCCTGTCCGGATTGGCATTCCACAGGGTATGCACCTGTGAGTGCAGCTGGGGACCTCTTAGAACGCTCTCCTTCTTCAGACACCAGGTCACTTAAGGCAGTTGAGGGTGATTCCTGGTGGCTGTAATCACAAGTGTATGCCCCGCTGGACTCACCAAGCAGGCCTCAGGGTGTGGAGTCAGAGAAAACCCCAGATCACTCACACTCGGACCTACCTAGGAGAGTCACAGAAGAAATGCAAGCGTGTCTGCCTGCACGGTCTCTCTGTATGGTCTCAGAGCTCTGCCCTGAGCATTTGGCCCTGTGCCCAGCATGCATGGGCACTGGATTTTGCCAATAGAGGGGAGTTGATCTGAATGGTTTCAACAAGGTCTCTTACTTGGGTGCTTGGTATGTGTGCCAAATGGCTCCTCCTCACCTTCCCATGACCACCAAATACACAGCCAAACTGCTGGCGGTTAGAGGTTATTTGCGGAGCACCTCCTCTGGGCAGGCCCTGTTTTCTATTGCTGGGCACACTGCACAGACCACACGAAACTCGTCCAGGAGTGAGACATGGCCCTGGCCTCTGGCAGCTGAAGTCCCTCTACCCGATGAAGCACAGCCACTCCCCCTAACAGAGCAACCATCCAATCCCAGGTGAAGTCGGACTTTCCCAAGTCACTCCTGTTCTGCCTCCATTTCTCTCACAGGAGCTGACAACTAGGACATGAGAGAAGCCGACAGGAAGAAGCAAGAGTGCCTACTCGGGCCCACCCTCAGACTCCCACAGTGCAGCTCCTTCAGCTCCATTTTTGTTCTCCTTCACAGGAAGTAGGCCTGTGGGCAGCGTTCTGACTGGCCAGCTGGGGCTGCTGCTCCCTTTTCTCCTGCAGTCTACACTGTGATCTCAGACCCATCCTACTGAGGACAGGCTCTGTAACAACCTAGCAGCTTCCCCATGGAAACCAGAGCTCTGCTGCCCCAACTCCACAAGTCCGGGCAGGCCCAGAGCTGCTGGGCTGTCTCTATGGGATAAGGTCAAGGCCCAGTGAGAGCAAAGCAAAGTCCTACCCAGCTCTCTGGGCATCAGGGACCTGGAAGTCCTGTCTCATCCTGAAGCAGCTGTCCAGATGTTATCTGAACGTGGATGGTCTTCGTGTTTATCACTTGTGAGCTTCAAGATGCTGCCTCCATAGCTCCGTGCTGTGCAGGATGAAGGAGGTCAACTGGTATGCATGCTGCGCTGGCAGGTCCCTGCTGGCTCTAATTTATGACTGGACAAAAATCTCAGCAACTTTGCTTTAGGTTGTTTTGTTGTTGTTTGTTTGTTTTTTTAATTTATAAAGGAAAATTTTGAGAAAATGTAAGTCTTGTCTCACAGAGTCAGAGTCAAATTCACTTTGTTTTGCTTGTGTGTGTGTGTGTGTGTGTGTGTGTGTGTGTGTGTGTGTGTGAATGGACTTTGGAGAAGACAGGTCAGTTTTTCTGTGTTGGTTTGACAGTGTTCTCCGTCGTTCAATTAAATGCCCGTGCTCCTCAGTGAATGCCATTCTTAGGCTGCAGGCTTCTGGGGTGAGACAAGCTCACTCATCTTGCTGGCCACTGCGGTACTTCATCACTCACAGGGTGACCAGATGGCTTGGTCTGCTGAGGACAGGCCCTATTCATGTCTATGGTCCCTGCTTAATTATTAATAGCGCCGCTCTTCTCTCCCCAAAGGCTTGCACTCGGGTGATACATAATTTAGTAGTGTTCTGATTTATAGCCGAGACTGTTTTCCTTTGCAGGGTTTTAAGTGGAGTGCTGAACACATGCCTCAATTAAATGGGGCCCTAATGTGGTTCACTTTCAAACACTGTGCATAAAAGTCACCCAGGGAATTCAAAACAAGCCAGATCTGTGTCCCTCACCCCCGATAAGTCAGGGTGGGAATACAGTAGAGACACATGTGTTCAAAAGGGGGAAGCTCTCAGGTGTGCCTCCCTTAGGATTGTGGAAGCACTAGGGGGTTGGGGGGAGGTTAGGAGAGCAGGCTTTGCCAAGTCGAGAGAAGTGGGGGGGCGGGCAGCAGGAGATGCCTACAACCTGGCTGAGCTGCTCATATTCATGGGGTCCTCCCTGAGGTGGGGCGGGTGGCTGGCTTTAGGAAGCCTGGCAGGGTGCCTGGCCCGGGGGCGGAGCTTACTTTGTAGGTGTTGAGAACCTGCAGGGTGTTCCCAGAGGCCAGCTTCAGCTGGATCAGTTCTTTGTTCCTTGCTTCAATCGTCTCCAAAAACTGAGCGTTCTCGATTTTCAGCTGCTGAAAGTCCACGTCGTGCAGGGCCTCGCCTACCTCCTCCTTCTGTGGTTCAGAAAGACAAACAGAGGCAAGATCAGGGGGCCACCGTAAGCTTAAGATCTCGCCTGGCGAGATCTCAGAGATCCACCACTGTCCTGTGACGCCATCCTGGGCACCAGCATGGCGGTATGCACTACGGCTGGCTACTTCAATGAACACAATGCCTCTGGGTCTCAAGGAACACATCCAAGGCACCACAGAAGAGTCAAAGATGGCGACTCAACGGTAAAGTGCAAAAGGGAAGAAGGAGAGCACGCAGAAGCTCTAGAGCCAGGCCAAGGGAGACTGCCCACGGGGAAAATAGAACTCCAACAAAGCTACAAAGGCAGTCTAAAAACAGGCCATTTGAACACGGTTTGGAGGAACAACCCTGTAATCCCAGCTCTTGGAAGGCTGAGGCAGGACGACTTTGGGATTGAAACCATAGTGGGCCATGTGGCAAGACTTTGTCTCGAAAGTGTGGGTTTGAGTCCCACCTTGTGTGAGAAAGCAAATAAATCCAACTTTAAACCTGGAAACCCCACAAAGGGCTGCCCAAAATTTCCCCTTCTTTGAGTCTACTTTTTTTGTTGTTTTTGTTTGTTTGTTGTTGTTTTTGTTTTTGTTTTTGTTTTGGCTTTTTGAGACAGGGTTTCTCTGTGTAGCCCTGGCTGTCCTGGAACTCACTCTGTAGACCAGGCTGGCCTCTAACTCAGACATCCACCTGCCTCTGCCTCTCAAGTGCTGGGATTAAAGGCGTACGCCACCACTGCCTGGTTTGACTCTACATTTTTGTAGCTTTGTTAGTAAAAGGGGTCCCTCTCTAAACTGTGCCTAGATCCTGACGAAGCTCATGCCCTCTTGTTTGTGGGAGCCATAGCCAGCTTTGGGGCTTCTGTTGTTCCTACCTCGATAAGTCTACTGAGATTCATAAAGCCCTGGGGTTGCTGCTTTCTCCAAATGTCACAATTTCCTTAAATCCAGATTCCATTCATCCAGCAACACTGCATAGTCTGTTTCCTGCAACCAGGGTAACCACTAAGCCTCTGACAACGTAGCTCTAGGCCCTCATATCTCTGTTACCTTTATACAGAGTTGAGCCTACCCTCCTCTCAGGGTACTACACCCCATTATCCTATAGGCTTAGGGATAGGGCTCACATCCCTGTCATCTCTGTCCAGCAATGGCATATAGGTTAAAGGCTATCCACATACTCCTCACTTCAGACTCCTTGTCATGATGCCTAAACATGAAGCCCTGGGCAGCCCTTCTTCTTTGTCTAGAGTCGCCCCCTCCTTTCTACAGTAGCCCTAGGCACAAATAACCATTCAACCTCCTCTGGCACTCACCATACTGTCTGCTACTTTCAAGTGTGGAGTTCACATTGGTGGGGCCACCTGGGGAAGGGCAGAGCAGAGCCAGTCCCTCCTTGGTCCTGCTTGTGTTTTAGGACAGCCTCGACACCCACTGAACTGACTGTCATAGACTCTTCCTCTAAGCCTGTGCCTGTGCAGGTATTTTGGGAGTCTTGCATTTCTCCTTAGTCACATTAGGGCTGCTCCAGCTTTTCGAGGTCTTCTTGGATCTTAAGTCAACCAAGCCATAGCTGCCCGGTGTGAATGTTCCTTCTAGTCCCATGGGTTCATGGCTACCTCTGATGCACATGTCATCCCAGCCCACATTGATACAGTGATTAAAAAAAAAAAAGTTGGGCAAGGAAGTGATGGGCAGTAGACCAGGTTTCAGGGTCCTTGGGCTGCCATATCAGCCCTCCGGCCTTTAATTGGGAGCCCTTGAAGTCAGCTGTTGAAATGCTTATCACTGCCCACTTCAGTGATTCCACTCAGCCACATTGATCAAAAAGCCACACATGTGTCCTAAGAATCTAAAATTCAAGCCAATTGTGTTTACACAAAGTCTCAACTTTGCCTACCCAGAAGGTTTCTTCTGGTCTGGTCGTTGCAACAAATTACTATAAACCCAGTGGCTTAACCACCTGTGGGTGTATTACTTTCCCAGTGTGGAGGCCAAAGGTCTGAATGGGTTTGATTCTAAAATCATGATGTTATCCCTACTGTATCCCTCTGGAGGCTTTAGGGCGAGCATTGCCTTGTTCTTCCCAGCTTCTGGAAGCTGCCTGTATTCCTTGGCTTGTGACCCCTTCCTATATCGCAATTATCATCACTTTGGCCTCTGCTTATAAAATTTCCTCTCACCCCCTTTCCTTTCTCTTATAAGGAGGGAAGTGATACTGGGTGCAGCAGGGTAATCATCCAAGACCATCTCCTGTGTGGATTAGCTTTAATTGTCCAATTGGCACAACCTCGAATCATCTAGGAAGAGTGTTCTCAACAAGGGTTTGTCTACATTGGTCTGGCCTGTGGGGGACTAATTGACATGGGAAGACCCAGCCCACTGTGGGTAGCATCATCCCCTAGGCCAGGGGGCCCTGAGCTGTATATTAAGGGTGCAGAAATGTGGATATGATGTGACTAGCTGCTTGCAGTCTCTGCCACCTTGACTCCCTCTCGATGAGGGACCATAACCTGGAACTATGAGTGGAAAACTATCCTTTCTGCCTTAGTTTGCTTTTTCTCACGGAACTTTATCTCAGCAGAGATGAAACTAGAACAGCTCCCCAGCTCAAGATCCATGAATTAATAACAACTGCCAAGTTCTTCTACCGTGTAAAATAACCTGTTCAAAGAGCCCAGTGTCTAGGACAGGAATAATTGTCAGGGGGAGGTGGGAAGATGGGAAGGTATACTACTTAGCGTGGTGGTTTGAATAGGAACAGTCCTCACAAACGCCTGCGTTTTGCATTCTTGGCCCATAGAAACTGGCACTAAGTGGGTGTGGCCTTGTCGGAGAAAGTGTGTCACTGTGGAGGTAGGCTTTGAGGATTCAGATTGCTCAAGCCACACCCAATGGGACAGTCTCTCTCTCTCTCTCTCTGCTGCCTTCAAATCCAGAAGTAGAACTCTCAGCTCCTTCTCCAGCACTACATCTGCCTACATGCTGTCATGCTTCCCACCGTGATGATAATGGACTGAACCTCTGAAACTGTAAGCCAGCCCCAATTCAGTGTCTTCCTTTGTAAGAGTTGCTGTGGTCATGGTCTCTCTTCACAGCAACAAAACCCTAACTAAGACACTTAGTTAACCTTTTGTTTAAAAAAAAAAGAAGAAGGAAGGAAGGAAGGAAGGAAGGAAGAAAGAAAAGAAAAGAAAAGAAAAGAAAAGAAAAGAAAAGAAAAGAAAAGAAAAGAAAAGAACCACATACCTGCCTCAATTGTGAAAGCATCTTTTTCCTTTGAACTTTGAGAGAAACATTTTTCAAACACAATTTATCCTTTATATTATCCTAAGGAAAAAAATACGAGGACATTTTAGCCAATTACTTATCTATTCCCCTGTTGCTCTGAATAATAAATCAGAAACTACAAACCAGAACTTGATCAGTGACATTTAGTCATTTCTTTCCAGCCATCTTAATTCTGCCCAAACTGGTATTGGGATGGCATTTCACTGGAAGCCAAGGCGCAGAGGAAAGTGGGTGGGCTCTGTGCCAGGGCTACAGTGCTTCTGCTTTTGGCATTGGGCGTGGTGCTACTGCAGGGCCCTTTACTGACAGCACAGTCTTGGGACTCTTTGGCCTTCTGTTTGGATGGCAGGCCGGCTGCAAATGTTTTATGGTTCATAGTGTGTTAGGATTAAGAGGCCTGCTCAACGGGTTAGCGTGCGTCATATGCTACAAAATCTCTGCAACTGAAAGTGTGCTCTCTCCTCGCCCAACTCCCCTTCCTCTCCCATGCCAGTCTGGGTCCAACACCTTACAGGAAGGAGAGGAAAAGAGAGCAGCCTGTCTTGGCCTGCAGAGATCCGACTAGTTCACACCTTTCCCCGAGGAAGCACACAGATCTTGAATCAAATCCCAAACAAGAGGAAACCAATCTGGTACTACCAATAATCAGCCTGCCTGGTTTTCTGGGGTCTTATTTTGTTTCATTTCATTTTGTTTTGTTTTTGTTGTTTTTGCTTTAATAAACAATGCACTTAAGACACATTCTGGGGGTTGGAGAGATGGCCCAGCACTTAAGAGAACTGGTTGCTTCTCTAGAGGACTCAGGTTTGATTCCCAGCACCCACATGGACGCTTTCAACCATTCATAAGTCCATTTTCAGGAGATCTGGCATTCTCTTTTTGCCTATACAAGCACCATGCATGCATGTGGTGCACAAGCATATTCATAGGCAAAACCCAAAACAAACAAGAATAACAACAAAAAGCCATACACATACAACTTTTAAAAAAAAATTTAAACACACACATTTGGAAATTTAACAATAATAATATTTTACATATGTGAGAACCATTAGGGTGGAGTGTAGGAGAAAATGCAGGCATGCCCTGGCAGCTAGCTTACTTAGCACACTGCACTTCCAAATAAGGAGCATGGTACACCATGCCTCGGAAGCCAGAACACTGAATGCTGAGGTAGCTGAAGTAGCACTGCATAGCCTGTAGTGGCCTGTGGACACGTCTGCACTCTCCAAGTCTGCTTTAATGTGCTGCTTCTGCATAGAGAGGCTGGTGGTAGGCACGAGGTATCCAATCTAAGGCAAACAGGCTAAGCAATCACAGTGGACAGGCAACCACTATGGAAGTGGTTGCTCACGTGCAGTAAAATGGATGTTGTTCCCTGAGTACATCTGCAGAGTGGTTTATCTCTGGGCCCTTTACAGACCCACAGGCATTGCTGTCTTGATGGGTGATGCCCTGTAACAACAGAGGCAGAGCAAGTGGAGGGAGCCTGCGGCACATGGGCCATTTCTCCATTCTTGTCCTAAAAACTCATTCCTTTTTTTCCCCCCTTCGAGTCAGGGTCTCTTTACATAGCCCTGGCCTACAAATAAGTATCAACAAATTATCAATAAGTAGATCAGGCTGGCCTGGAACTCAGTGAGATCTGCCCGCCTCTGACTGTCTCCTGAGGGCTTAAGCGACTCTTTAAGCGCGAGCAACTCACCCTCCGGCGGTTCATGTCCTCGATGTACTTCATCACCTTCTGAGTGGCCAAAATGCTCCCTTTCTTCTTGGATATGGTTTTCAGAATATCTTTTTCAAATTCATGCACTGCTTTCTGAACTTCATTCCACCGAATGTCGGCTTCCTCGATGATAGCCTGCGTCGGCACAAGAGAGAAGAGTTTCCAAAATGCCGCAACAGCGCCTCCTCTAAGGACGCCCATGTCCCTACTGACTTCTGCCTCAATGTAGGTGCTTCTTCTTAGGCTTAGAAAGATATCTCTGGGAAAGAACTTGATCAATGACAACCATTATTTTAAAAAACATACATACTGGACGCAGGACTTTAATCCCAGAACTATGGAGGCAGAGGCAAACAGATCTCTGAGTTCGAGGCCAGCCTGCTCTACAGAGTGAGAAAACAAACAAACAAACAAACAAACAAACAAAAAATGCCTTGGAAGTTAGAGCATCCACAGAAGCTGGCAACCAACAAAAACAAGACCAGTTATCTCTGCCACTATTTCCATGTTGGGAGTATTCCTTATCCATTAAAGGTCAAGCCATACAAAATACATAGAAAACCTGGGTGTGGTGGTGTGTGCCTGCAATCCAAGCATTTGGCAGGGGGGGATGAGGCAGGTGGACTGCTGTGAGTTTGAGGCTAGTGAGATCTGTTTCGAAACAACACAATACCACCAAAAACCTCAGCTAATACAAAGCAAGGCAAGAGTCCCACTTCAATCTAGGGAGATGAGCGTTAGGGAGAGGAGTGATCAAGCACTCTTGTACGCTGTGTAACTTGGAGAACAGACGCTGCAAACGAACATATACGCACGCACAGAAGTCCTTCTTGATCTGCGCTTCTGCGCTTTCGGTGTCTGCATAGCGGCCATTTGAAGGTAAATAAGCAGAAAATGCAAGAAATCAGTAATTCGGGTTTTAATTTGTACATCATTCTAAACATCACGATCAGATTTCCGTCCTGCCCCATCCCGGACACATGTCATCTTTTAACCGGTGAATCCTGTTATTTATGCCACCCTCCCATTAGTGGATTAGCAGTGACTCCGGTTATCCATTGACTGTGGGGAGAGGGCAGATTTCAGTGTGGGAGTCAAGTAACCCTTATTTTATTTAATAAAGGCCCCCAAATGCAAAAGAAATGTTGGCATTTTACTAACGTTCGTTGTTAAAACTATGCTGTTCTATATTGGTTATTTTAAATCATGTGCTATGCCCAGTGTTTAAGTTTAACTTTATCACATGTCTGTAGAGGAAAATATAGTATAGGGTTTGTCGCTATCCAAGGTTCTGGGACTCCACGGAATAACTTGGAGTGATATAAGGGAGAGCCGTATATTGACACAGATATTAAGCCACAGGTATACTTCATGAGAGAATCTGATAGCTCTTGAAAGAAAAGCCTTCTGTGTACAGAGAGTTATCTGAACTCTAGAGGGAGACAGATCCAAGTGTGAAGAGTAATTATTTCTGCTAAGGCCGCGGCACTGGGTTTTCAAATGCTCCTTTGGCTTATCCGCATTTCTAAAATGTTCTATAATGGGACTGGAGAGATGGCGTGGTAGGCAGGAGCGCTGGCAGCTCCTGCAGGGAACCCCCTAATGTTCCCAGCATCCACGCGTTGTCTCATAACTCTCTATAACTCCAGTCCTAGGGGACCTGACACTATCTTCTGGCCTCCATGGGCACCAGACGTGCATGTGATAAACAGACATACATGCAGGCAGATACATTCATGCTTATAAAATAAGAATAAATAAATCTTAAAAAATAAATAAAATATTCTATGACAAATATGGACTGCACTGAACACTGAAACACACACACACTTGCACGCACACTCCTTTACTCCTAAAGTTAGACGGCATCTGGGTCACACAGTAAATCGGTTTTATCCTGATTTATCAGCAAGAAATAGTGTCTTCACTTGATCTCAGACTCAGACTCCAGTCTTCCCATACCAGGCCCCTTACACGCTGCTTTTAGCCTGGTTTTCTGCTAAATTATTCTCAATGGGATCCAGCTTTCTAAGGCCTGAATGATAAAAAGAGAGAGAGAAAGGAAGGAAGGAAGGAAGGAAGGAAGGAAGGAAGGAAGGAAGGAAGGAAGAAAAGAAAAGAAAAGAAAAGAAAAGAAAAGAAAAGAAAAGAAAAGAAAAGAAAAGAAAAGAAAAGAAAAGAAAAGAAAAGAAAAGAAAAGAAAAGAAAAGACCCTCTCTCTAGTTCTCAGGTCCCAAGGTCCCATTACCCTACTTGTCCTGATTCCCAAAGCAGACTCCTCAATATAAGAATTTGCTGATAGTCAGGCGTGGTGGCGCACGCCTTTAATCCCAGCACTTGGGAGGCAGAGGCAGGCAGATTTCTGAGTTCGAGGCCAGCCTGGTCTACAGAGTGAGTTCCGGGACAGCCAGTGCTACACAGAGAAACCCTGTCTCGGAAAAACAAACAAACAAACAAATAAACAAAACAACAAAAAAAAGTAATTTGCCGAGCTAGTTCCTATGTCCTTCTGTGACTCCCACCTCACCTGTTGGGCATCATATCTTATCATATCTCAGAGACAGATGATAAAATACTTAGACAATATATCTAGAGTTCACTGCCTAACATCCCAGTGAGGAGAGGGGAAGCAGAATGGTTTTATAGCAATGAGGTCATACCTGGGTGTTGAGCACATAGGGGTCGGTGATGACAGTTCAAACATTTTTCATATTTTATATTAAACAAATGTAAAGACTGTTGTACACACACACACACACACACACACACACACACACAGAGCTATTGGTAAGTTCGTAAAGAAAAGTCCTCCGTTTGCCCTTCTTGGGTTTCTTCCCGAGGACAGGCAGTGACGTGGACCCCCACAGATGGAGTGGTGGGACCCAGAGGGAAAAGGATACGTCATGATGCTGCAGGTCCCACAGGCAGTGATGTGGACACCCACAGGCAGCGTGGTGGGACTCAGAGGGAAGAGCGTACCTCGTGATGCTGCAGGTCCCGTTCCGCATTAGCCCGCATGTGCCGTATTTCATCTCTCGTGTCTTCCAGCTCCTTCTGCACAAGCTCGAGCTTTTGTTCTACAGTGAGGCTTACCGTACGGTCCAGACCTCCACGGGCCTTGGATTTACGTCTGGATCGTAACTGTAAGCCAAGCAAAAGCAAGTCAGGGTAAAGGAAGATTTGGTGATTAAAGCAATCTTGGGTAGTCACCAAAATGAGCTCTGAAACCTACAAGAAGGTTTCCTGGGTGGAGCCTGGGAAAGAAAAGAATGTTGGACATTAGGCCAGAAATGACATTTCCCAAGTCATCCTAAGCACCCGCACCCCCCCCCCCGTACTAAATACCACAAGGCTTATGTTTGGCAGTGAGTTTGAATATCTCTGATGTATCTCGAGGGTAGAAATGCTGCGGAGCAGGGTTGTAAGGCACGATCCTCTAGACTGAACTGTTGCCATCAAGAGAACAGCTCTGTCTACCTTTGAGAGTCCAGCACAACCAGGCCTGTGACATCCCCTCATCAGGAACAGGGAGGGTCGTTGACTACTTCTCCCAGCCACCTGTAGGCAATTCTGCTCTAATTGCATGAGGTCTCTAGAAGGGGCAAGGGTATATAGACTGGGATGACTGGGCAGGGGTACTTTGGTTTGTGTTGGGACCTTAGGAGGATAGGATAGTTATGATTTATATCTCCCCTGGGAAGGAATTTTAGAAATAGCCCAACTATAGGCCATGGAAATCCCAGAGCTCAGTGCTTTCAGACGAACACAGAAGAGCAATATGCCCCAGCCACCGTGTTTAGCAAAACAGACAACCCATGACTTTTCTAGGCACTTAATGGACCATAGAGGGTGGTTCAGGGAAAGTGTGAACCTCTGAGTACATTTGTTTGCCCCTCAAAGAATAGACCTACATGGATTGGCCCTTTGAGGTAAGCCTGACAGACAGGACTTCACTCATTTATGTAGCTGGATAGATCTTGTTTGCTGTTGCTGTTCTGAGACAGGGTCTCACTCTCTCTCTCTCTCCCTCTCTCTCTCTCTCTCTCTCTCTCTCTCTCTCTCTCTCTCTCTCTCTCTGTGTGTGTGTGTGTGTGTGTGTGTGTGTGTGTATCCCTAGCTGGCCTGGAACTCACTATGTAGACCAGGCTGACTACATAAAACTCTCAGAGATTTGCTTGCCTCTCCTTCCTGAATTCTGGGACTAAAGGCATGTGCAGCCATGCCTGGTTTCGGGTTTGTAAACTGATTCCCCAGTTGAGGGAATTTCTTTTTTTCAGTGGGAGGGTTTGAACCCAGAGCCTGGTGTCTAACAAGTAAGGATTCTACTCCTGAGCTACATTCTCAGCCCTTGGGTTTTTGTTTGAGACACGGTCATATGATGTAGCTGACCTCAAACTCTGTGCCCTTCCTTCCTCGGCCTCCCAAGTGCTGGGATCACAGGTGTGTGCCACCCTACTAACCTGCAAGGAATTCACCCATATAGATTAAGGTATCCAGAAAGAGTCTGCTACTAACTGAATGGGATTACTCACTTGAAAGAAACTAGAAAGGAAGAAATAATCAGAACATAGAAGAGAGGAAGTGCTGTGGCCATTTGACCCAAGAAGACATGACTAAGGCAGCCACACACACTCACACACACACTATATGCATTTATGGAGGCCAACAGGATGAAGTCCTGTTCACCTTTCATTGTGTACCTGTGAAAATTCTGCTGCTGTTATTTTAATATCTGACAACCGTGTCATTCGGTGGTCCCTGGGTTCCAGTCTAGAGTAATATTTCTCGAACATCTCTGTTTCTGTTTTGAGAGCAGAGTTTCCATAGCTGCAAGATAGAGGGCACATCAGTGACTTCTGTGAATAGCACCCCCGAATAATCAGTATTTAGTACATCATCGGCCACCCATGGCCTTCTGTAAGACACAGGTGTTTGTGGTACCTTCCTTTCTTCACCTACACAACAGGTATAATAACATCACCTTTCTTTAAGGGTAGTGGCGTGGGGTTCTGTGGCCTGAGGTCAGCTTTGGGCCTCGTAGTTCTGCTAGAGTATCTTAGATCTCGTGGCTATTGAGTCTAAGAAGCCACAAGATTCAGGGTGCTTTTGTTCTACTGATGACAGTTGCTGTCATCTTCAGATGTCATCTAACTCATTTGTAAAGGTTCTTCTGAACGGCCACACTCTTGAAGCTACCCACACCCACCGATCATCTCTAGATACTTCCCTTGCCTTGTGATTCTCTGTTCTTTTACCACCAGCCTCCAGTCTAGAAATTCCATTGCATGTCTATCATAAACGGAAGACGTATTTGAACAGTGGTTTTTAAACCAGCAGAGATAACATATCTAGCTTGTCTTGTATATGCCAAGATTATGGACTTTGTAACTACTTCTCATATATAAAACCTTTTATGTTTGTTTGTTTGTTTGTTTGTTTGTTAGAGGCAGGGTGTGACGGTTTGAATGAGATGACCCCCTTATGCTCATGTATTTGAATGATTAGTCTCCAGCTAGTGGAACTCTTTGGGAAGGATTGGGAGGTGTGACGCTGTTGGAAGAGGTGTGTCATTGGGGGTGGGCGTTGAGGTTTCGAAAGCCTAGGCCATTCATAGTCACCACTTGCTCTCTGCCTTGTGCTTGTGTGTTAGATGAATGCTCTCAGCTACTGCTCCAGCGCCATGTCTGCCTGTCTACTGCCATGCTTCCCACCATGATCATCATGAACTCTAACCCTCTGGAGCAGTAAGTCCCTAAATTAAATGCTTTCATCTTTAAGTTGCTTTGGTCATAGTATACCAAGGCTGACTTTGAATTCACAAAACTCCACCTACCTCACTGGTGCTGGCACTAAAGGTGCGAGCCATCATGCCCAACTTTAATGTGTGTTGTGGAGGGGGAGGTGGGTACTGGGATTGAACCCATAGCCCTGTGAATAGGCAGGGGCTAAAGCTATATCTCCAGTTCCAAAACTTTCCCCTTTCACTGCATGCACATACTCACACACATATGTACGAAAGAGGGTGACATTGAGACCTACACATACTGTCAAACTAATGCCTAAATTATAAGATTAGCACAGAAGCCAAATGGAAAACAGGAAAGCCATTACGTCTTGTCTTTTCAGCACATATTGTATTCTCGGTGGAGCCTTCCATGGGCCCGGGTCTGAATCTCTGCTGCAGGATCTTAAGGAAGAAAACTTCAGAATGTGTTTCTCTCTTAAGATGGCTGGCCGATATACAAGACTGGCAGTTATAGACACTCACAAGGAAACTTCACAAAACATGTACCTCTGAGGATGGCTGTTTCGCATACAAGACCATGGTATATAACAGACACTCACAATGGTAATTAGTAATAATCCCTCCATTCTGGTATGAACTATTTACAGATGTTTGGAACCAACACCTCTTCTGGACGCTAGAAACAGAATACTGTATAATATCAATACATTGTACACTGACTCTCAACTACATTATGGAATCCTCATATCCAGATAACCCACTGTGGAAGATGGAAAACAGACCGTGGAAAATACACAGCCCTGGGCCAATCATTCCTCAGTTCATCTCCACGCCTAAATCCTTATTCAGCCCACAAGGCCCCAAGCATATCATTTCAATAACTTAGTTTTCACTCCTCCGCCATGTTAATGTTTATCTTAATACTAACTTTGGAAAAGGGCTTAGGAGGCTACCTGATACAGACTACGAAGGTGGCTTCCCAGCACCAGGAAGACACCAAGCCAAAGCTCTAGCTTCACTAAATCCTGTCTGATCTTTGCAAGGCCAACGGCTCCCTTGCCCCTCCACCCTGTCCGGGTTCCATCAGTGGCTTGTCAGTTCAGGAGCAGGCAAGCAGCAAGGGTAACCAGGCAAACACAAGTTCTTTCTCCACTGTAATGCGATGTGTGCCCGCGGGGCTCCGCGTAGATATGAGTAGTCTGCAAACTACAGCCGAGACCTCAGAGACTCATGGTGCCCTCACGGGCCGGTACCTGAGCTCCTCTACCAGCCCGCACAGTTGGATGACTGGCAGCTCGCCTTCCTCCTCCGCCTGGGAGTCAGTGAACCCGCTGTCCGAGTCTTCCTCAGACATCACTCAGCCTATGGTGCTCTGAGAGCCTTCAGTAAGTTGTCCCGCTTCACTTCGGCCGCAACCCTGAGGCGCGTTGCCTAGACAACTGAACGCTGCTTATAGGGGTGGGGCTTCGGGTGATGCGGCCCCTCCCTTGCGCCTCGCGGTGGAGACCAAGCAAAGCTGCCTGCCTGCCTGCCTATTCAGATGCCTAATCCATCTCACTGCTCTGAGTTGGTAGTCACAACACCAGCTCCGGTTTGCCCAGTGTCTTCTCGGTCCTTGGCATCACGTTAAGCTTATTTCATGTAAATCTTTGCATGGACCCTGTAATAAAACTATTCATCCTCCTAGCCAGAAACCGCAGGTCCAGAAAGCGAGCAGCGACTCACAGAAGTCTCTGCCCCGTGGTGTAGTGAGGATTCTAATCTGTGGTCACTGCCTCACACGGAAGCTGCAGTTTTTCATTTACTGCAACGTCTCGCGTTACTCGAACAGAAAGAGAAACTGGCTGGGTTTTAAAATAGGTATCAAGACAAGTTCCTAAAGGTGTCGTGTGTCTTTAGTGTTTTGGGGTAATGTGTGGCAATTTGGGCCCTTTAATGAGATGTCAGAAAACCCAAACAAGTTGCAGGCTGGGATAACGACAGCAACAGCACTTTTTGGTACACTTAAAGGTGGTTAAGATGATAAAACTTTTTAATGGTAAATTTTATGATTTGCATTCGAAAATCACATTTTAAAAAAATACATGTAAAGTAGTGTGTGTTTCAAGGAGCGTTAAGTTTGGAAAAACATAAACCTTAACTAGCGCACATAATATATCATTAATTCTTTCTTTGTGTTGGCTTGGGAGTGTAGCCTGCTGTCGCTAAGATAAAAGGGAAAGAGCTCCCTTGAGGGAGGGAGGAAAGAGCCTTTTCACTCAAGGAATTAGAAAATGGGGCAGCTAGAGTTAAGAAGGACGAGTCCCATAGAAAGCCCCATTCTTGGCAATTTGTGGATGCAACCGTGGTGAGGGTTTGGCCAAGGGCATCAAAAGTTTTCAGAATCCCACAGTTGGAGTAAACCCCAGAGCAAATTTGACAGCTGTCAAACCCAGAATTCCACAGTTGGAAGGTAGTGCTGAAGTTTGAGGAGGTCTGTTTTCCACGATTGACTGTGTTCAAGTTGGAGGCAGGAGGTGCATGGTACCCTACCGCTGGTATCTAAACAGGGATCATCCTGACAGTAAGAAATGGACTGGTAATGGTGGCTCACAACCACCCGTAATGAGATTTGACGCCCTCTTCTGGTGCGTCTGAAGTCAGTTACAGTGTACTTAGTTACAGTGTACTTACATATAATAATAAATACATCTTTGGGCCAGAGCGAGCAGGGACTGAGCGAGCCGAGTTGACCAGAGCTGAGTGGGGCTGCCTGGAGAAAGCAGGGTTGACCGGAGCGAGCAGAGGCCCTAAAAATTCAATTCCCAACAACCACATGAAGGCTCACAGCCATCTTTACAGCTACAGTGTACTCACATACATTAAATAAATAAATAAATAAATAAATCTTTTAAAAAATGGACTGGTAGCTGCAAGTGGGTCATCTGCAATGCGTGGCATTCTCCTGTAGTTTTAATGAAGGCACTAGTAATTTGCTGAGAGGGTTTGTCTCTGAATATTTCCCAGAGGCCCTCAGCTTGCTGAAGACCCCTGCCAGTTGTCTCCAAGCCGGTTACCTTCTGCTTGGAGACCACTGGGGGCGGTGGGGGGTGAATATCAGCAGGATTTCTTTCCTGGGATTCTTTTGTAGATAATACAAAAGTATTCAATACGAAGTTCAAATAAGACCAAGCTGCAGTCTGTTTAAAACAATAAGGGGGACAACTGTGACCAAAAAAGGCCATAAAGAGACATTTTGAATTATTTTATGTGGAGTGGGGCATGGGAATGGGGAGAGAAAAGATACTGTGTATTTATTCACCCCTAGATTGCATTTGTGGTTAACACCAACTCCTAATGCCATTTTAAAGAATACACCAACACGTGCACACAACCAAGCTGAGTGTGAGTACCATCATGGGATCCCAGCATTGGTTAGTGCTGGGGGAACGGAGGTCCTTGTACTCACAGAGAAGAGAACCAGGGATGTTAATCAGGCAGGAGAGTATCCTCAATGGAGGAGACAAAAACGCCTGCATTCCATCCAGAAAGCTGAGAGTGGATTTTGTTAATGACCTGGTGACCTTCTGGCTGTCTGTGGAGGCAGACCCCCACCACCACCTTTTGCTATAGAGGCAGACCTCCCCCCCCCACACACACACTTTTGCTATGGAGGCAGACCTCCCCCACCACACACACACACTTTTGCTATAGAGGCAGACCTCCCCCACCACACACACACACTTTTGCTATAGAGGCAGACCTCCCCCCCCACACACACACACACTTTTGCTATAGAGGCAGACCTCCCACACACACACACACACACACTTTTGCTATAGAGGCAGACCTTCCCCAATTTTCCCAGGATGATTATCCCAGACTCTGCCCTCCCGAGACTAGAGGTCAGAGACCACAGAAGATTCTAGGCTTTTTTTTTTCTTTATTTTTACTTCATGTGCAGTGGTGTTTTGTCTCTATGATTGCCTGTGTGAGCATGTTGGATCCCGTGGAAGGTGAGTTACAGACAGTTGTGAGCTGCACTATGGGTGCTGGGAATTGAACCTGGGACCTCTGGAAGAACAGCAAGTGTTATTAACCACTAAGCCATCTCCCCAGCCCAATTCTAGGGCTTTTAGTTATAGAGCCCACCCTCTTGGTCACATGCACTTTATAAAGGATTTTCTATAAAGACACACCGTAAGGTTTATTGTGCACCTGGAATTGGACTGATTGGACCAATGTTGCCTGGAAACCTTTTCCCAAGCTGTACTCTGTTTTAAATAGGCTGACAATGAATCACCTGAAATTAGATTTTCCCCAAGTCTGATGCAGGTTGACGAAGTCAGCCTGTGCCTGGTTTTCATTCTTAGCTTTTCATGGGGTGGGGTGGGGGTGGGTTCAATTCCCTGTGAGACACCTGCAGGAAGCCCCGCAGGTGAGAGAGTCACAGCGGGAGAGTCAGGAAATCAAGGTTCTCCTCAGGCACACAGTGAGGTATTGGTTAGCCTGGGCTTCCCGAGGCCTAATCTCAAAAACAAACAAACAAACAAACAAACAAACAAACGGGCATTGTTGTGTTGCTTAGCAACAAGGAAACATTCTGGAAAAATGGGTCGTTAGACCATTGCATCATTGGACAAACACCATAGAGTGTACTTACACAAAGTTAGGCGGCCTACTGCATTCCTGGACTAAAGGGTATAAATATTCATAGTTCAGCCTAACTCACTCACAGCCATGATAAACAAAAGTTCCCAAGATTAAATCAAACACCAGAGAGTGATATGCGGCAGTGATTGGGTAAACAGAAACCCCAGGGAGCTGCTGCCAATATAACACAGCATACTGCTTGACAGTATGTAAACAGAAAGAATATATAATAAAATTTAAAAGTCTACGTTTTACTTAAACCAACCTAGTAGTTTACCCTCATTATTAACTATGTATAATATCCCATTGTATTGGGTTCAGTTACACCAGAAGCATCACAAACAGGCCAGTCATACATTGCACTGTGTTATGCTGGCTATAACCAGGAACATCACAAACAGGCCAGTCATGCATCGCACTGTGTTAGGCTAGCTACGGCAGTGCAGTTCCAACTTATTACTAGTTATGGGACCACACCATAGGTTTGGTCTGTTAATAGAGCTGCCCCGTGCAGCTCTTACTTAGCTGTATATGGACCACGAAGTAGTCGATGCTCAACCCTTCCTTCCTTCCTTACGGAAAGTGAATGGGGAAGCTATAACTTACCAATAAACTCCTATGTAAGTGCACAGAACTTAAAAAGCCTGGCCGGATCAAGCTGTCGATGAAGACTTTCACTGCTAACCCAAATGTAGAATGATACAGTCCCTCTGAAAATCATTTAGCAGCTTCTTGAAGATCTAAAATACTTTAACCACGTGTCCCAGTTATGCACTCTGTGATGCTCACCCAAGAGAAGGCACCTGAGTCTACCTAAAAATATCAAGTCCAAAAGACAAGAATGTTCACACAGCTTTAAAAAATTTTTAAATTTTATTTTGTGTGTGTGTGTATGTGTGTGTGTGTGTGTGCATGCACAAGCATGTGTGATCATGTTTATGCAGATGCCTGGAGACAGAGACATCATATCCCTTTGGAGATGGAGTTACAGATGGTTGTGAGACACTCAGCTTGGGTGCTAGGAAGCAAACTGAGGTCCTTGAAGGAACAATATGGGTTCCTAACTGCTGAGCTGTCTCTCCAGCCCTAGGTAACTCTGTTTTTAATAGTTTCAAACAGGAAGCAAGCCAAATGTCTACCCACAGAGAAAAGACATTGCTGGGCGTGCACGGGTCACTGCCCATCAGTAAGGTAGAAAAGTGGAGTGCTGCTTCAGGTGAGGAAACGCATAAACCCCAAAACAAGGATGTGCATGAGAAAAGTCAGGAAACACAAGGTCCATGCTGTGTAGATGCCTGTGTATGCAATTCCAAAAATACACACTGTCTATAATGACAGAAACAGATCAGTAGCTGCCTGGGGCAGGAAGATCCAGTGAAACAGGACTGTGGGAAAGACTCCATAAGAAACGGGAACATACACCATGGGTATAAATAGACTAAAGCATACCAAGTTGGTCATCATATACTTTTTAGTATATACGTTTGCTATCTATCCATCATAAATCAGTACAACTGTAAGGTAAACATACTGTCGGTTCCACTCCAGCCTTACACATTCAACCTCTCCTCCTGGCCGTGTGACAGACATGTCAAACGTCACATCTTCCCACTAAAGTCATGGTCTTTTTTTCTCTCTCCCCAAACCCACTCTTTGCACATTCTTCCTCATCTTAGATGACGCTGACTTCATCCTGCCATGAATTCAGTTCAGCAAATGGAGGAGTCATTCTAGACCATCTCTCAAGTACCCCGGCCTCTTTCACCAGATTTCGCTGGCTCTCCCTTCAACATAAATGCAGAATGTAACTTTCTTATCACTCCAGTTACCGAGGTCTAAACCACCGTCATCTGCTACCTACATGACTTCAGTTACATGTCACTGTGTACTTTGTAATGTGTCCGTAAAACTATAAGAGAGGAGGAGAGGGAAGGGTGGGGAAAGTGGGGAGGAGGCAGACGAGAAGGGAGGAGAGAAAAGGCTAAGTGAGGGAGAGAGGGAGGGAGGGAGGGAGGGAGGGAGAGAGAGAAAGGAGGCGGGGATATAAGGAAAATGGAAGAGAGGGAAGTAGGAAGGGAGAAGGGAAGAAGAGAGGGAGTGGAGAGGGAAGGAAGGAGGGAGGGAGGGAACTTTCCTTCTTCCCTTACTTCATGCAGTGTATTCACAGTCAGTCAAGGCACGGGTTAAACATAAATTGGATCACGCCTCCTGGCACAGAATTCAGATAACTTCCTGTCTGGCGCAAGGTGAGATCCAGAGTCCCTTGTAAAGATGAGAGGAGTTGCTTATAAGGATGCGCTCGCCCAGTTGCCCCTGCTAGTTCTTCTCCTGACTCAGTCCCTACCTAGACCTCCTGACTTAATTCTTTCTAGTCACAAGAGTTCCCTGGCAGTTCCCTCCGACAGGCCAGGCAGGCTCCTGTCTCTGGACCCTTCCTTACCCTGACAATCCCCTCAGGCTTCCCTCAGGTGCCCACCTGGCTCATCCCTTCCCCCTTTGCAGATTCAGTTTCCTTTCAAGCCTACCTCCTCCTTTCTGCCATCCTGGACGAACTACCAAGCAAGTTTGACACTGAAAGAAGCACCTGGGATGCGGAGTAGCTGGCACGCAGGGCATACAAGGCAACACACAGACTGCTGCTCCGCCCCCTTATCCTTCAAATCTGCCTCTAATCATCAGGGGGTTTTTTATTTTTGCTTTTGTTTTGTTTGTTGGAAGTAGGGTCTCTTGCAACCCAGGTTGACCTTGAACTCTCTATATAGCCCAGGATGACCTTGAACTCACGATCCTTCTGTCTCCTCCTCTGTGCTAGAATTATAGCAGGGGTTACCCCTCTCACTGCAGCCAGAGCTTGCTGGCAAGTAAGCCCCAGCCATTCTTTCTCCTGTCTCCACATCAGCCCCCAACATGGAAGTTACCAGCACCCCCCTAGTGCCCATGCCTATGTGGATGCATGCCCATGCCTATGTGGATGCATGGGGTCTGAATTCAGGAGCAAACACTTTTATCCACTGAGCCATCTCCCCGGCTCCAGAAACAGATTGTTTTAATGGTCCAGGGCTCCAGCCACGGGTTAGTTGCTCGCCTCAACGTGGGTAAACCTCCCACCTTTTTTTGACTCTTGGTTTCCACCTTTATAAAACGGGGACAGCACTTTGTGGTGACAACTCTATGCATCTTACAAGACTATTATGATCCATAGGATGGGAAAAGGAAAAGTATGCAGAAAACATGAAACAAAGATGGGTGGGCACTCTGGCATCGCCTCCGCCTGGAGGAGCCAGTGCTGCGGTATTGGGTGTGGAGACTGCTCCGGACAGATTATTGCATGGCTGAGTGATTCAGCCTGCTGGATTTTAATAATAATAGTGGAAATCACCATTGTTAGCTCTCTGTGTACTTGTTACCCATTAGGTAATATTACTGTTGCCTAATAAATGCACTTAGGCCAATCATTGTTTCTGCTACTGTTTGTTGAGTGCTAGCTGACTGTTCGATGCTTTGCAAAGCACGTTCTGGTTCTGTGCATCATCTCGTTGCGTCAGCACTGATGATTCTGTGAGATACAGGCTCCTCCATGTGTCCTGTTCCCCTCCTGAGGACACTGTGGAGCAGAGAAATTAAGCAACTTGCCCGGCATCACGTAGCCATCCTGGGCGGGGCGGAAATTTAAATCTAAGTTCATCTCTGTCTTTTCTGTCCTTGGATCTATCTGCTCTGTTACCACAGTGGTCCTCAGTGGGTAGGTAGGTGGGACCTCTACCCCCCGCCCCCAGGAGACGTCTGGAAATATCTGAACTAATTTTGTTTGTAGTAACTGAGGATGCCATGAGCATCCAATGGCAGTGCTGGAATTGCTGTTTATGCTAATCCGATGGCATGCTGGAATTGTTCGTGCTAATCCAATGGCACGTTAGAATTGCTGTTCATGCGAGCTTCCTAGAGCCCCGGTAACAAATGATCCTTTAAGCAACAGAGATTGCTTGCCTCACACTTTTGAAGGTTAGAAATCCCAAGTTAAGGTATCATCAATGCTCTTCTCCCTCTGAAGGCTCTTGAGAAGAGCTCGTCCCAATTTTCTTGGCTGTTGGTGGCTCCTTGCTCTCTTTGGTGTCCTAGACTTTTGGCTACATCACTCCACATCCCACATCTCCTCCCTATATGGCCTCCTTCCCTGTAACTTTGTGTCCTTTGCTATTTTCTTTTCCTAAGTCACCAAGTTTGTGTGTGTGTGTGTGTGTGTGTGCGCGTGTATTTGCTTTTGCTCTAATTAGTTGATTAAGTGTGTGGATGAATGCATGTGTCCCAGTACCCACATGGAGGTCAGAGGACAACTTAGAGGAGATGGTTTTCTCCTTCCACCAAGTGGGTCCTGAGGATTGAACTTGGTAGCAAGAGCCTTTACCCACCGAGCCATCTCCTCAGCCCTTCATTTTCATTTTAATCAAAGCCAACCTTACAGAATATTACACTAAGAGCCAACTCTAAATCTATGATGATTTCATCCCCAGGCTCTGTTCTAATTACACCTGTGAAAACCCTTGTCCTAATGAAGGGTGATGTTGGGAGTTCCAAGGGAGCCTGAGTTTGGGAAAACTATTCAGCACACATTGCTGCAGAACAATGAGCAAGAGAAGCCCCCACCCCAAGCAAGACTTATCTAGCTCCAGATACCAGCAAGTCTGAGATTGAGGAGTCTTAGGCACTTGGACTCTGGGAAGCAAGAAGAGTGCATCCTCGTCAGTCCAGACAGCTGCCATGTTCAGAGGCTATCCTGCCTTCCCGCTGCCTCTGCTTTTCTGGGACACCTTCCATTGACCTCAGCTCTGGTATTTCTAAGTAGATGCTGGTCCCTGCCTGCATTTCTGAAGAAATCTGTTTTGAAATCCACAGTCTGATCTACCCAAGTACTAAGCTTTAACTACTGTACTGGCCAGTTTTGTGTTATCAACTCAACACAAGCTGGAGTTGTGCGTGGTGCTATTCCTGGGGCTAGTAGTCTTAGGTTCTATAAGAAAGCAAGTTGAGCAAGCCAGGGGAAGCAAGCTAGTAAGCAGCACCCCTCCATGGCTTCTGCATCCATTCCTGCCTCCATGTTCCTACTCTGTGTGAGTTCCAGTCCTGACTGCCTTTGGTGATGACCAGCAATGTGGAAGTGTAAGCTGAATAAACCCTTTTCACCCCAACTTGGGAATGATTCTTTGTGCAGGAATAGAAACCCTGTGAATAGAAACAACTGTGAATTGGAACTTCCTGGCTTCTTCCTTTCATAGGAGAAGATGCTCAGCCACAGAGAAGTCAATGTTCGGGACTTTTGCAAACAAGAAGCATATCTCGGCCAGTGACTTCCAGAGCACTTGTCTTCATCCTTTCAGCAAACGTTCACTGAATACCTACTGTGTGCATGACCGATGAGCCTTGGGCCTGAAGCATTAAGTAGCAAGGTTAGTAATGTCCGCGCTCACTAGAGGCTTCTAGTCTGAGTAAGCAGCTGCAGTCCAGTGTGGCAAGAGGGAAAACGCAGGGTGCCCCCCGATTTCAAGGCATCAGGAGGGTTTCTGAGAGCTAATGAGGTCTGAGCTGAGTTGTGAGTTCAGGTGAGCCAGGCTCTTCACCCAAGTTTGACTACAATCTTTGACCTCAGCCAAAGGCCAAGAGGAGAATGGTGACCCAGAAAACCAGGGTTATGAAAGACTAAGAGAAGAAAGAATGCTGTGTAGCCAAAGGAAGGCCAGTCTGTGTTCTAGCCCCTTGAAGGAACAGAAGTCCTTCTTAATATTCAAACTTTCCCTTCCAGTCCTTCAGTATGAACTGGTGTGATGCTTCCCACTGAATCCATGTTGAACCTTACTGCCCTCTTCTCAGAGTCACATGGACCGGCCTAGGCTTGACCTCCAAAGCCTTTGAGCCCATTCAGAGGCACTGGAAGACGCTGGAAATGGCTAGACATCTTTGATATCTACAAGTTGCTTTGTCCCAGCCACGAGACCAACTGTTCCCAGGAAGCACGAGCCTTTGCACATGCTCACTGAGAGTGTAGCGCCCATCATAAAAACCAGCATCCGCAGCATAAGTGGATAAGGGCCAATGAGGAAGCTTGCCTGACAAAGGCATAAATCTCATTCACCAAGGCATTGCACTGCTGGTGGCAGAGCAGGGAGGATTAAAGACCTGTGTCACCTATCCTATCTGTATCAGACAGGAACAACAGTACCAAGGGCCTGGGCTCTGGCATCAGAGTGATCTGTGTTCAGATCCTGCCCCCACCACTCACTGGTTGCATGCTTCATTGGCTTTGATCACACTTTGATCCCTTAGGGCTGCATGCCTTGTGTGTATTGCAAACCTCGTGACCCCATTCCCGTGAGAGCACAGCATAGGCCTCAGCACCCAGACAGAACCCGGACCTTCATGTTCATTTCTTCCTTTTACTTTTAGCCATGAACCCAAGTCCAGATTCCTCCTTCACCCCCTTTTCTGGAGACACTCACTGGACAGAGATGAAGGAAGTGGGGATCAGTAAATATAATGGTCTCTCTCTTGGGGTATTCCTTTTTTCACTAAAGATTTCTGTACAAGAAAACGTGCAGGAGCCATACCTGTACAGCTCGACACAACCTTGAAAGTAGAAGAGATTTATGCAACCAAGCATCGGACTGAAGAAATAGGCTACTATTTCTTGGTGCTAGTGGGCTATAGACCCCAGCCTTCCAGAGACCCTTTTAAACGTCAGTACTGCCCCCCAAGAGTTACCACTGCACTCTGAAGCCCACCACTGCCCCCTCTTCTAACTCTGATCCATCACACCATGACTTCCATATCTGACTTCTTCCACTCAGCATATTAATAAGTGTCACCCACCCCTGTGTGGGTGATTTATGCTACTCATTCTTATTGCTGGTGCTGCGCAGAATTTCATTGTGACTACCCGTTCCACCTTGGATGGTTTCTAGTTTGGGACTGTTGTAATAAGGGCTGCATCCAGTGGGGATTTAAATGTGGGTTTCTGCTAAGTGTTACCTCAGGAGGAGAAATGCTATGCTCGGGCAGAGTATATTTTGAAAATTCTGGTTAGTCCAGGTGTGGTCACTTCTCCATTCTCCAAGACCGCATCCCATTGCCCACAGTCCTCCTTAGATGCTGTAGAAGAGTTTTTTCCCGTTGGCACCTAGCTGATCCCAAATGGGACCGCCAGGGACAGTGGGGAGATCTCCAGGCACAAGGACAAGTTTTATTCACCACGCCATTGCACTGATAGTTACAGAAAAAATGGATTGTATTAAGAAGGGGCGATTCACTAGGTTGCTTGAGGTCTCACCAGGAAGACTGCTGCAAAATAAAGGGGTAACTCTCCCCAAGCCAAGGAGCTTAGGATGTCCATCTAAGGTTCATGCCAGCCAAGGTTGCTCTGACCCACAGACTGTTCTCAATATGAGTCGCCCACTGTAGCTATCTATATACCTGCCTAGGATGTGTGTCCCACCTTCCTGCCTAGGGAGCAATCCCAGCAGTGGAGAGTGGCATCTTAGGCCTGATGGTACCCTGTGTGCTTCATGCACAGTGGGCAATCATAACTAACCTATGAGCGTTCTACTATGTGCAGACCCTGCTCCCAACACTGACATCTTAACTCACTCAACATGTTGCTGTGGTCCATTCTCTGGATGAGAGGCTCAGGCAGGTATCCAACCAGTGTGTGTTGTTATCAGTAGCAGCAACGCTCAGAGCAGTAAAGGCTTTGCACACACTGGGCTCCAAATGTAAAAGACTTCGGTTGGAAGCTAGAGTCTGCCTTTTGTAAGCATGGGACTTTGCCTCAATCTCCTTTGCTGTAAGATGAAAATGAATGCTAACCCCTAGGCCAGATTCTGGGGATAATCAGACAAATAGTGAGGCTGAAGCGATGATAAGCACGCATGCATGCACAGTAATGAAACTGGGCTTCATTGCATGTCACACAGACTTTCCAGATGTACTTATTTAAGGTAAGTAACAGGCGAAAACGACTCATGACAACCTTCAGGATTTAAAACAAACAATTAAACTGCGCATCGGGGCACACCTTTAATCCCAGCTCTCAGGAGGCAGAGGCAGGAGGATCTCTTGAGTTCGAGGTCAGCCTGGTCAACATTGAGTGTTCTGGGACAGCCAGGACTGCACAGAGAAACCTTGTCCCCCCCCCCCAAAAAAAAAAAAAAAAACCAGACAAATGAAAAACCACTTAGGACTGGTAGATGGCTCAGTGGGTAAGGTGCCTGTCGTGTTTGCATGAAGATCTAAATTTAAATTCCCACAACCAAAAACTGAGTCCGGTCTCTACAATGGCTGTGTTTCTAGTGTCCCTGACAAGATGGAAGGTGAAGACAGGAGAATTTGCTAGAAGCCAGCAGGCCAGGTCTCCTTGAGTACTCCTCAAGTGAGGTAGAAAGCAGAGACCAACACCTAAGGTTGTCTGCCTTCCGACTGACCTCCTCGGGGACACTGTGACGTGCATATTCCTGCAAGCACACAAGCATTGCACACACACCTATGTGTGCATTCATGTACATGTAACAAAGATTGAAACAAGCAAACAATCATTGTATTTCATCTGATAAAATTGCATACATTATTAATGTACCTATGTTATTCTAGACACCACCCTCAGGTGTGTCTCCTTGGTGACCACATTGAAATCTCAGTATTACAGGTCTTTTCCCCTTCTTTGTTTCTTTCTTTCTTCCTCTCCTTTCCTTCCTTTCTTTCTTTTTGTAATTATAGGTCTCTTTAGGGGGGCTATACTCTTAAACCTTTGGTATAGCAATATTTCCAGCTGCAACAGTATAAAGGAATTGACATATATCCTTTACCTAGATTCCTCAAGAATCCCGAATATTAACCGTTTACATTGGCTTTATCATTCTCTGTGTATTTAATTTCTCTGAAACACTTAAGAATAATTTGTGACACCTCTTGGTCTTCAAATACTTCAGTGCGCCTTTCCTAGAAACAAGGGCAACTTCATAAACTATAAACTGGAATCAATGGCTTCTTTTTCATAAACTGTAGCTGGGGTCTGGAGAGATGGCTCAGTGGTTAAGAATACTTGCTGCTCTTACAGAGGATCTGGGTTTGATTCCCAGCACCTCCTACATAAAGAAAAATAAAATGTAATAATTCATAATGACCAGGAGACTAGGACTGTTGTGGTTTGTTGTCTAACTTATGTTTCTTGTATAAGTTTTGTCCGTTGTTCCGCTAGTGTCCTACAGAGTAAGATAAATAAATGAACCCACAGATGTTTTCAAGGTTCTTTGCCTTCAAACATCTGCCTTCATCTTTGTTTTCTGTGACCTTGACCTTCATAGTTCAAAAGACTTATTGACTTTATACCTGTGAGTGCTGTGTTTTCATGTATGTGCTCTGTGTGCTCTGTGTGCATGCCTGGTGCCCGTGGAACCCAGAAGAGGGCAGCAGATTGCCTGGAAGTGCTGTTACAGATGCTTGTAGCTGCCATGTGGGGGCTGGGGACCAAACCCCAGGTCGTCTGCAAAAATAGCCAGTAATCTCAGAACCATCTCTCCAACTCCAACCCCAACCTTGACATTCTTTTTTCTTTTTCCATGTGTGTGTGTGTGTGTTTCCATTTTGAGGACCCCAAAAGACCACCAAAGAGCCAATTCTGATGCAATCACACTAGGGTCTTTATTCAAGCTCCAGCTTAGGCTACACCGCCGCTGCTGGGTGGGAGGGTGAAGCCCGGAGCCCAGTTTCAAGCAAAGAAGTTTCTAGCCTGGCACACACCTGATTGGGGGGTTATTACAGAATTTTGTTGCCCTTTAAAATAGTTGGCTAGAGCTGGGAGCCAAACTATAAACTTAACTTATGCTTTCCTCCTGGTTGATGCTTGTTGCGGAGTAACCTGGAAGCTAGCACTAGGGGCAGGCTTGTTGGTTAACTGGAGTTCAACCTTAGGTCAGGTTCTCTAAGATGGAGTCTGAACCCAAGATGGAGTTGGTCTGGTCTCTCAGTGCGTATGTGTGTGTGTCTGTTTAAAGATAGTCTCAAGTCTCAATACACAGTACTAGAACTCAATGTGTATAACATCCTGTCTTCAAACACAAAGATCCACCTGTCTCTGCCTCTTCCAGGGTTGGAGCCAGTCCAGCCTTGATAGTCTTTGCTTGTTTCTTTGTTTTGTTTTGTTTTGTTTTGTTTTGAAGACAGGGTTTCTTTGTGTAGCCTTGACTGGCCTGGAACTTGCTATATAGACCAGGCTGGCCTTGAACTCACAGAGATCCATCTGCCTCTGCCTCTTGATGCCTGGCTGATATTCTTAAAGAGTAAACACCAGTTATTTGTGAATAGTATTCCTCAGTTTGGGCTTCTCTGGTGTGTTCTTGTGATTCAATTCAGGTTCTCCCGTTGGACAGCCACATCAGAGTACTGGAGTGTCAACTTGAGGGCAAGAAATGCTATCTACGTGAGAATTTGAACATGGGCCAGTCCCTTGGTTAAGATGGCGTCTGCCGGGTTTCTCTGCGGCAGCTGCTGTTTGTCCCTTTGTGGTTAGCGAGTATGTTGTGGGAAGATGCTGTGAGTCTATTTAAATATCCTGTTTCTCACCAGCCTCCGCCCACCAGTGTTAGTGCTCCTTATGATTCTTGCCCAAATTCTTGTTACTGTAACAGCTGCCAAATGGTGGATTTCTAATCCCATCCATCCCTATATGTTCCTTTGTCTAAATTCTACTTTATTTATATCAGGATGGACTGACAAGTTCTTTTTTAAATTTTGGTTTATTTTTAATTTATGTCTATGGTTGTTTGGGCTGTGTGTGTGCTTGCTTCGGGCCCCAGAGGCCGGAGGAGAGTGTCTGATCCTCTGGACCTGGAGTCATGGAAGGTTTTTAACTGTCATTGGGGTGCCACTGGGCATTCTATCTAAGTCCCCTGAAAATGCAGCAAGGGCTCTTAACCACTGAGCCATCTCTCCAGCCCAACTGGCAGATTCTTATTCTATGGTGTAAATTGTAATTCCTTGCTACTGTTAAACTAGTTGACACTTGAATCACCCCAAACTTGTCCAGCAGAAGCCCCTTTGAGTTGATTGCCTGTGTCCTTCTGACACATCTCCATCACCTTTTGTGTGCCTGTTTGCTTCCTGGCAAACCAGCTGTTCATCTGTGTCTATGTTTCCCTTACCCAAGTCTGTGCTCAGTTGCTATTCCAAAAAATTCTGGTTCCTCTCGTGCAGAATTTATATAATAAAGGGGGAAATGGGAAGGACAGAACAACTAGCAATGTGGCATGCATTCCTTGTAAATGCCCCTCCTGTCTTCTGTCCCCCCACTAGCTGTGCAAGCACACAGAGTGTCTCCTGCCCTCCCTCAGTGAAGACAACTGACGGCACTCGATGAAGATCATGAGCGATCCCTGTTCGATCCTGACCTGCAGGACATCAGAGAGCCACTCTTTGCCCTCTGCTATTTCCCTGTCCCTCAAGGAGCAACACAGATCAGGTGCTGAAGGAGCACAGGTACTGAATGGGAGAGGCAGAGGGAGCCAAGACGTGCCTGGCTCATTGCTGTTAAAATCAAAGTGAGGGTGCAGCAACACAAACACTGGTCATCTGCAAGAGGAGCGAGCACACGGGAGTGGCGGCTCACACCTTTAATCCAAGCACTCTGGAGGCAGAGGCAGGTGGATCTCTGAGTTCAAGGCCAGCCTGGTCTACAGAGTGAGTTCCAGGACAGCCAGGGCTACACAGAGAAACCCTGTCTTGATAAACAAACAAACAAACAAACAAACAAAAAGAGTAGCGAGCACTTTGAAGGGTTGTGCCAACTGGCTCTCTAGCTCTAGACTATAAATAAGTAGATGATAGATAGATAGATAGATAGATAGATAGATAGATAGAGCCAAACATGGTAGCTAGCACAGGCCAGCACTTGGAAGGCAGAAACAAGAGGGTCATTAGTTCAAGGTTAGCCTAGGTTACAGAGTACGACTGTGTTTCAGAGAACTAAGGTAGAAGTGAAACTCAGTGACAGAGAGCTTGGCTGGGGTGCACAATGCTCTAATCTGATGCCCAGAACAACAAAGATCAACAAAGCAGATAAATAGGTATGAAGTATAAAACCAGGGTTCCAGGCCCATTTGAAGACTGACCTGAGGCATTGCATACATGACCTGAGGCATTGCATACATGACCTGAGGCATTGCATACATGACCTGAGGCATTGCAAGCCTGAGGTTTGCAGGCATTGGATGCAGGGCCCATGGTGCAGTACTGCATCACCACTGGAAGACAGATAGATAGCAAGTGAGAACCCAATGTGGGCTACCAGTCCCCCACTCAGCTTCTGCCAGCCTGGCACTGGTGTGACCTTAGTTCCAGATGGCAAAGAAGGGGAAACTTGCTTGAGGTAATGGAGTCTAACTCTTTCTCAAGGTTGGCCTCACAGCTGTAAAAAAAAAAAAAAAAAAAAAAAAAAAAGGCTAACTCCACTGGGCAAGGTGGTGCTTGCCTATAATCATAGCACTGAAGAAAGAGGCTGAGGCAGGAGGGTCTTGAGTTGGAAGGCAGCCTGGACTACATGGTGAAACTCTGTCTCAAATACAGATAAAGGGAGAGGAAAAGAGAAGAGAGGGAGAAGGACAAGGGATAGAGGGAGAAGGGAGAGGGGGAAAGAGAAAGAGAGAGTAGGCTGGGCTGGTAAGACCCTGGACTCAGCCACTGTCAGGTCCAAATGAAACTGGGGACAAGTGACTAACTGTAGTGCTTATTAGCATACCAAAGCACATGCTGGCACCTTGGCCTTCTTAACTCTTCTCACCCAACCCTACCCTAAACTTCTTCAGCTCACGGGCTTCTCTTCCCACATCTTCTCATTCCTATATAACCCGGCCATTTTGGCCATGTGCTTTCTTGGCTCTCTCTTGGTCCTTTTTCTCTCTTTTGCCCATCCTTACCCCCCATCTTTTGGATCTTTTGGTCTTCCCCACCTCCTAATGGCTTGGTCCATTCTGCTGACCATGTTTAATCTACTACTTTCTCTTCCTGCTCTGGACCCTTCCAGGTGCATCTAGCTGTACTCTCCTTTGTATCTACAATAAAAAAAAAAAAATCTCCTCAACCATACCTTGCAGGAGTCACATCACTTTATACATGTGGTGCTGAAACCCTCCACTTTATACAGCCATTAGCTTGTCTGTCAGATAAAATCAGGTGTGGTAGTTCATACTTGTAATCCCAACACTTTTGGGAGGTGCAGTATGATGGCCATAGACTTGAAATGGGTATGGACTATAGAGTGAGCTCCAAGCCATCTTGAGCTAGAGTATGACCCTATCTGAACACAAAAATAAATAATAAATAGTCTACAACTTTGAAGATATTTTTATGTACTTCTGTAAGCGTCCCAAGTGGTCCCTGAGGGTCACACAGATAATGCCTAGAGGCAGGAGCTCTTGGAACATGGAGGTAATCAAAGTAGCTTCACTGGTGATTAAAACCATGGGCTCCTCCAACTTCCACGCACACAGGCCTGGAGTCCATGATTCTTCTCCAGCTCCCCTCATATGAAGTAGATCAATGAACCTGGTTCTACTTGCTCTGGATGGCTCCAAGAAGCCCTCATGCATGCATGGCCTAAGTCAAAAGGGTCCTTTGTTTCCCTGGGTTTGGAAAAGATGCCTTCTTTAGGACCATAGAGATGGACTTCTGTGTATGCTCCAACTGCATAGTGGCTAAGCTGGAAGGGGAGGAGAGAGCTATCCCCACCCTCTCCAACAGTGAGTCACCCTGTCAACATGCCCTTTCCAGAATTCAACTGGCAGCTGGTTTTACCAGATCCCCCGGAGATGGGGCCTGCCCTTGCCCCTGCCAACCCAGAACTCTTGCCTTTGCCCTCCTCCCAAGTCAGAAGCAAGAAACATGCCAAGCCAGAACTGTCTGAACTCTCAGACCCCTTTCTGGTCAAAACTCTCCCTGAGGTCTCTGTAAAGAAAAACAGATTATTATGGGATGGCTAGAGTCAAAACAGAAACCTTTGCCTTTCTCTCTTCGCCAAGCCTACATTCAAAGGAAACTCTTATTAAGGGCATGGTGTGGAATCGTCTAGATTTTATCTATGCCTAGTCATTTTTCAATTAATTTTTAATTTTTCAAGACGTAGAAAGGAACTGGGAATGTATGCCAGTGGTGGAGCACTTTGCCTGCCATGCACAAGGCCCTGGGCTCGATTTACAGCACACACACACACACACACACACACACACACACACACACACACACGTCAGATCCCACAAGTCCAGGTCCCCATCTAAGGTACTGCATTCTCGTAGAGAAATATAACACAACCTATTTATCTTTTTCTTTTCTGTTTCCATTATTTTTTTCTTTTTTTTTACATTTTATTTCTTTTCTGTGTTGGAGTATTTTGTCTGCATGCATGTCTGTGTGCCACATGCATGTCAGGCGCTCAAGGAGGCCAGAAGAGAGCCTCAGTCCCCCTTGGACTGGAGTAACTGATGGTTGGGGGTGTTGAGAATCGAACCCAGGTCCTCTGCATAAGCATCCTAAGAGTTTAACTGCTGAGCAATCTCTTCAGCCTCCTAGCTGTCTCTTTTGTTCTTTATCAAGATCATTTTTTTTGGTCATATTCTTGCACACTTGTGGTACTAGCAAGTCAAATACTATTTCTAGACAAAATCAGTAATGTCCTCATCTCCTGCCTACGCACCCAGTCACCATCTGTGAGCTCTGATTCCCCAAGGAAAGGTCACTCTTGCATCTGTCTCTCTTGGCATCTGCCATCTTTATTTCTGAATAAGATACTTCCTTGAGATGCATTGATCCCTTGACCTAGGCTTAATTGACTGCCATGCAGGGCCTCACGTCTCCTCCCTCCATTCTCCCCATAGAGTTGTATGACAAATTCCTCGTCCATTTTTATTGTAATCAGTGAAGTACTTTTTCCTGCCTAGATACGGCTCTCAACTTTAACTGCACAGTGAATCACCCGGGGACCTCTAATTGCAAAGCCTAGACTGTGCTCAAATCTCTCACATCAGGCTGAGAGTGAGGAGCAGTCTTCGGGACTTTTTGGTGTTTTCCAAGTGCTTCTGATATTTAGCCAAGAGTAAGAACCGCTACTCCCGGGCCAACCACAGTGGATGCATTACTTTCCCTGTTCCGAGTTTCCCACTGGGAAATTTTTCACACTTCTTTTTTCTTTTCTCCTCCCTCCCTTCCTTCCTTCCTTTCTTCCTTCCTCTCCAACAGAACTGTAAAACCTCTCTGAAAGCGGTTGTCTACACTGCCAACCACATTCATCCAGAATTGCCTGGAGGTCTCACCACCCCGCCCCTCGCCCACACACACATACACACACACATACACACATACACACACACACACACACACATTGCTCAGTGTGTCCGTCCGCCCCACCACACTCTGCACGTCTCTGTCACATTCCCTGCACCCTGGCTCCTGAGTCATTCTTTTTTGAAGTGCTCGTCGCTTTCTTTTGGTGGATCAAAGCTGTAGTAGTTTCCAAGAAAAGGTGCACGGGAATGTAAGAATACTTTTATTTTCTCTTTCAATCTGATGGATTGAGATTTTGTTTGGTTTAGAATCCCTAATTTCAAAAAAAAATTTTTTTTAATTATTTCCAAGCCAGGCAGTGGTGGTGCATGCCTTTAATCTCAGCACTTGGGAGGCAGAGGCAGGTGGATCTCTGAGTTCGAGGCCAGCCTGATCTACAGAGTGAGTTCCAGGACAGCCAGGGCTATACAGAGAAACCCTGTCTCAAACAAACAAACAAACAAACAAAAACAATTTCCAAATTATTTTTGAAGTGTTTTACGTAGAAGAGCTCTTTGCTGTAAATGTCTATGGCTCCTCTCAAGAATAACCTTCTTCCAGGTCTCGCGCTCATTTTGAGTGCTGGAAAAGCTTCCAGAAGTGATGCCCCACTCACTTGGAAGCAGTCGATGACTCCTTGCCCCCTGGATGGAACACCTCTGAGGCATGTTCTTTCTGCACGCCGCCCTGCAGGCCCCCAGGATGATCAAGTTCCATTCGTTCTCACTGTGCACTGCCTTAATAACATGCCAGCCTATTGGCTTTCTTCCGTCCCAGTCTCACTGCCCAGCCAGTCCTCAGCCAGTGTTCTCTGGGGTTACCTGCCTTTATTTTTTGTGGTGCTGAGGATCAGGCCCAGGCCCAGCGTGGGCTACAAATGCTCTACCACTGAGTTACACCACAACCTTGGCCTTAACAAAAGTCACATTTTTTTCTTTTACATTTATTAAGTATTTGGAGGAGTGCTCATAGGTGGGCCAGACCTGTGAAGTGAGCGGATCCTTCCACCGTGTGGATCCTGGGAATTGAACTTGGGTCATCAGGATTCGCAGCAGGTGACTTTGCCAACTAAACCATCTTTCCAGCTCCGAACATTTTCCTGAAAGGCGCTCTCTTGCTGTTATGTGAAGGCTTAGCCTGGTTCATAGCATCTACACGTTAATTTCCTGAGTTTCTCCATCGGTGCCTGTCCAGTTTCCTGCTGTGGGAGACATGTGCCTGCATAGCAGAATCCCTGAAGTCAAGTGGCCAGAAAGGTGAGGCTCACGTGGACTTTTGCACATTACCTCCGGTTTTAGAATCACCCTTTTTTTTGGCCCCGGTCTGTGTCTTTAGGTTGCATGTTTCCCTGGTTTATAGAACAAACCTGCCAGGGTCCAAAGGAGTAGTTGTTGGCCATGCTACATTTGAAAGGGCTCCTGGGACGTTACTCCAAGGATAGCTGATGTGAGAAATACTAAAAAATGACAGCATTCATTTTACAATCTGTTTCTGTGGGTGGAGGACCTGGAAGAGGACTCTGCTAGGGGCTCTGGCTTGGGATCTCCTGTGCAGTTCCAGCCATCTAGATGACAGAGCTGGCCAGACCTCTCCCTCTGTGTGTGTGTGTATAGTCTTGGCTTCTCCCTGTGTTTTCCCACACAGGTTACTTTGAGGTTTGGTGGTCTCGGGAATGTTGACTGCTGACCTAGAAGCTTAAGCTTTCAGCGTTAAGAGTGCCAGCCTGGGAAGTAGGGTGCTAGCATTTCTACTGATTTCTGTTGTCATGAATCAAATGATACTCCATTGAAGGAACAGGAACTAGTAGACTCCATCTCTCAGCAGGAGGAAGGCCCCCGTAACATTGTACAGTAGCACATGAAATAGATACAGAGCAGATCCACTCCAACTCCGATGCATCATCTGACCCAGTTCCTAGCATTTGGGGTCTGCCGGTCATGGACCTTCCTGCTTTGGGGGAATATTAACCACGTCAGTGTATGAAAGCCAAGAGAACCCAGCAAATCCACATTTTAAGGGGCAAACTTTCCAGGTAAGATTTTGCCAACTTAGTCCATCGAGAATAATCATTTCTCGCAGGCATCAGCACAGTGAGAGGGAAGCCAAATAACGTTGATTTCCCACCCATGGAAGTTATGCCCCTGCAGGACCCTTAGCTACTTCCTGTTCACATGAGGACTATTATACACTGACATGTTTAAGCCTTGAAAAAGGCAATAGGGTATCCTCTATGAGGAATACATTTGGCTACATTTGTAGCTGACCTGGGAGCCATGTGGCCTGTTGAGTACTGGCACGGAGGAAGCACCTGGCAGAGGTCAGCACCTCTGAGACAATTCCAACTCAGTCGGTTCAGCTGCTCTCCACCTTCCAAAAACTCAGCTGCTGCAGCCCCTCTCTGCTGCTCCCTTTGCCGGCTTTTGATGGGTTTAACCTCTGAGGGTTGTTTACTGTGAGTTTTGATTAATCTTTAAGATGAGACAGAGGATTTTCTCAGCCTCTTACTCTAACTGAAAAGAAGTGCCTCGCTTTCCACTTCTCTCCAATATAATTGCTGTGGCCTTGCCTCATTATGCACATATGCAAGCGCTCATACCTCTTGGTGTAATTTTACATCTATAAACATGGATCATGCTGTGGACATGGCTTGGCAATTTGCTCTTCTCACTTAATATATATTCAAGACATCGGCAATGCCCGTATATAGAGAGCCTCCTCGTTCATTATTATGGCTGCGTAATGTTCCAAAGTTAGGGACAGGAATTATAGTCCCGAAGAAAGAAGAGAACGATAACAGCAACAAAAATCACCTTTGTCATTTCTTATGCCTCTTCCTAGTGGGGGTTGAGGGGGGATACTGGGCAGGTGGGGTGGGGTGGGGGTTGGAAGGGGTTCATTGGTTTTCCCATAATTCTAATCATGGTGTGGACACTCTGGGCTCTTCCTATTCCTTTGTAGCATCTTTTATTATAAAGCAGGTTTTTAAAAAAATATTTATTTATTATTATACATAAGTACACTATAGCTGTCTTCAGACACACCAGAAGAGGGCATTAGATCTCATTATAGGTAGTTGTGAGCCACCATGTGGTTTCTGGGATTTGAACTCAGGACCTCTGGAAGAGCAGTCAGTGCTCTTACCGCTGAGCCATCTCACCAGCCCCGCAGGTTTTCTTGGCTTTGGCATGGGTGACATTTGGAGGATTAAATTTTGATTTATTTAGTTATTTATTTATTGTAAGGACATTCAAACCACGGGATTTGGTTTCTGTTCCTGCTTGTAGCTTCTGAAGTCCTTGGAGTCTCTAGAGTCGTAAGAAGGAGAGACGAGAAGATGAACGCTAAGGTGAGACCCTCATTGATGGCCAGCGACTTGGTCATGTTTACCTTGGAAATTTCCATGAACACCCAAAGGACTGCATTCTGGTTGCTTTAGGACAAGTGAACTCCTAGGACCTGCAGTAGGGCAGCCAGTAGGGTACGAGGCTCACTCCTCTCTTCCTTTGGCTCTGTAAGCCACACTCCGTTATCTGTAATCTTTCTTATCTCTTTCCTAATAAACAGTCCCTGATTTCTAACCAAGTGATTGAGCCCCGGGGGTGTTGGAGGAACCTCAGTTAAGGTTCTCAGTTGGTGGGAAGCACAGATTACAGACCGTGCGTGAGACTGGTACCCAGAGTGGGGGCCGGACCCTCAACCTGTAGGATCTGACTCTACCTCCAGGTAGAGCTCTGTGTTAAAACTGAGCTAAATTGTAAGTTGCCCAGCTAGTGGCTTGCTAGCAAATCTTGGCGGGATACTTGGTGTGTGGGGAGGGAAGAGAAACACCACAAATCTAGTACTGGAAGTGTTAGATAGGCAAGAATAGAAAAAGATACTTTCTCTGTTATTCTTCTTTTTCCCAATGTATATGTCTATAAGAACTTAAACATAATCCCTTCCTTTGTGTCTGTTGTTGTCGTGTGTGAGAGAATATGTAGTGTGTGTGCCCATATGCATGCATGTGCAAACAAGAGCAAAACGTCTCTGTCTGCTGCTCTCCTCTAACCTTCCTTTTACATATGGTAATGTAATATTTCCCCCGGGCTTTAAGTAGTACCCAGAATCCTTTGCAATGTCTCTTTTATGCAAAGCAAAGGGAGACCCTTCTGGTACAAGTTCAGGCATCTTCTATTCTAGAGCATTGCTTTCAGTATCAAGTTTTTAATATAAATTTATTTTTTTTTATTTTATATGCATTACTGTTTTGCCTGCCTGTGTGTCTGTATGAGAGTGTCAGGTTTCCTAGAGCTGGAGCTACAGACAGCTGTGAGCTGCCGTGTGGTTCCTTGGAATTAAGCCTGGCTCCTCTGGAAAAGCAGCCAGTTCTCTTAACCACTAAGCCATATCTCCAGCCTCAGTATCAGTTTAAAAATTTTTTTTAAAGATTTATTTTCTTTCATGTGTATAGATGGCTTGCCTGCATGTGTGTCTGTGTACTATGTGCATGCCTGGTGCCTGTAAAAGTCAGAAGAAAGTGTTGGGTCTCCTGGAAATGGAATTCCAGATGTTTTGAGCCACCACGTGGGTGCTGGGAATGGAATCCAGGTCCTCTTCAAAAGCAGCAAAGCTAACCACTGAGCCACCTCTCCAGCCCCAATATCGTTTTTTGTCATACAGAAAACGACTCTTGTTCCTTGTCAAAATATTACCTGGAGAGTATTAAAAACCTTTAAATTCTTATTAAAATGAGTGTGCACCCAAGATATGTTTGTTAGCAGGCAGATGTTAGGTGGTACAAAGGACCATCTTTCCTCTTACAGGAAAGAGTTGTATGTCCCATATCAGAAAAGGCATGCTAAAAGCAGTCTGTCCTGTTCAGAACAAAATTGGTCAATGGTCACAGGACAATAAAAGCTTTGGTCCATCTTTTATATGTGTGTGTGACAAGGCCTCACAATGTAGCCGAGACTGGCCTCACACACTCAATCTTACTGACTCATTTTCCCCGTTATAGATGAACATGCCTAAACATGCCTGCTAGGATGTTAGCCTTTCTTAGCAGACAGAAATTATTTGTCTCACTGCTGAAATTCTGTCAGTTAACATATAACTTCATCGACTCTGGCCTCCAGGGAGGAGTCTGCTTCAAGTCCAATGAAGGTACATTTCTAAAAAACAAACAAACAAACAAAACAAAACAAAAACCGGAAACCACGCCATGCTCTCTGTTGCACAGTGCTACAGCACCCACTGAAAAGATGCATGCTGCTCTTTTGTTTCTTCCGTTTGGGGGATTTTCAAACGTTCTCCATTGTTTTTTTTTTTTTAAAGATTTATTTATTTTTATTTGTATGCATGTATGTGTGAGTGTATGTATGTCAAGTGAGTGCAGATGATCCTTGAGTCCAGAAGAGGGCGCCAGATTCCCTGGAGCTGGAGTCACAGGCCATTGTGAGTTGCCCAAGGGGAGGGCTGCTGGGATCCAAATCCTCACCGAAATCCTCTCAAAGAGCATCTGGTGATCTTAACACCTGAGCCCTCTCTCCAGTCTCTTCTTCCTCCTTACCTCCCTCTCTCTCTCCCTTCCCTCCTCCCCTCCCTCGCTCCGCCCCCCCCCCTCTCTCTCTCAGAATCCACATCGTACCAGCGTAATTCCTCCCTAAGGGAAACCAGCGAAAGCTCCTGTGGTCCTTTCTCCTCTCCCTCCTCTTCCTTCTCTCCATCCACACTCCAGGAAGGTGAGGCTAGTCCCCTGAGACATTGAGTTTCCTTTAGTCACTGCTCGGACCAGGCTTCCTGCCTTCTCACCTTTCTCTCTCCTTTTCCTCTTTCTTTTCTTCCTCTCTCTCTTTCCCCCTCTCCTACTCCAATTCTTCCTCCTCTACCCGCTGCCTCCCTTCCTCCCAGGAGCCCCCTTCCTTCCTTGCATTAAGAAAATATATCCTATTTTATTGAGATATGATTCATATACCATATAGCCATTTAAAGTACATAACTCCGTGGCTTTTGACAGATTCACACAGTTGTGCATTCCTGTCACCCTAAAAAGAAGCCCTATCCTGATTAACAGTCACTGTCATCTCCTCCCACCCCTTAGCAACCAGGAATTCACATTCTGTCTCTACAGATTCGCCTATTCTAGAGATTTCTATAAATAAAGTCATACAATGTGTGGGGCTTTTCTGACTGGTTTCTTTCACTTGGCTTAATGTTTTCATGGCTCATTCATGCTGCAGCGTGTATCAGTAATTCACTATTTTATTACCAAGTAATATTGCATCAAACGGATATACAGAATTGTACTTAATCAGTCAGTAAGTACATGGGCTGCCTCCACCTAGGGGGCTATTAGGAAAAACGCTGACGTAAATTCTCGGAGACCACTTAACTTTTATTCACTGGGGACAGGGATGAGAATTTGTTAACACAAATTATTTGCTTCTTTATATTTTTAAAAACTGTCAAATCACGCCCATTAATCTGACATGTTTTTCTGGTTGAGAAAACTATGGGGGTGGGGGTTATTTAGAAATTCACATTTCATTTTTTTTCCAATTTTTTAAGTTTATTTCCGATTGAGAATTTTCTACATTCAGGGAGTGTATTTTGATCAGATTCACACACACACACACACACACACACACACACACACACACACACACCATTCTCTCCATTCTAATTCCTCCCCTATCCCTATCACTGCTATTTCCTCTAACTTCATGAGGACTCTAGTTTTTTTAAAAAAAATCGTAGACTCCCTTTAGTTTATGGCAATCTGCGCATGCGTGTGGTGGCACCTCTTAGTGCTTTAGTAGCCTTTCTGGAGGGGAGAGCTGATAGGCTGTGGGAGCCAGAGCAGTGGGAGGTCGTGGTGAAACAAGGTTTTCCGAGCTGGGCGTGGTGGCGCACGCCTTTAATCCCAGCACTCGGGAGGCAGAAGCAGGTGGATTTCTGAGTTTGAGGCCACCCTGGTCTACAGCCTGAGTTCCAGGACAGCCAGGGCTATACAGAGAAAACGCCAGGAAGTCCAACCCGGAGCTGGCTGCTGGAAGAGGAGTCTGTTTTCTTCCTTCAGTGTTTGGGGTTTTGTTTTTTGAGATAGGGTCTCTGTTGCCCAGACTGGCCTGGCTGTGAATTTCCCAACCTCCTTCCTCACAAGTCCTGGACTTCCAGATACAGGCTACCATGCTCAGCTAACTTTATGTCAACTCGACACAAGCTAGAGTAATTGGAGAAGAAGGAGCCTCAGTTGAGAAAATACCTCTAGAAGATCGAACTGTAGACAGGCCTGTCAGGCATTTTCGTAATTAGCGATGGATCAGGGAGGGTCCAGCCCATTGTGGGTGGTGGTCTTGGGTTCTATAAGAAAGCAGGCTGAGCAAACCACGTGGAGCAAGCCAATAAGCAGCATCCCTCCATGGCCTCTGTATCAGCTCCTGCCTCCCAGCCCTACTTGAGTTCCTGTTCCGACTTCCTTCAGTAAGGGACTACTGTGTGGAAGTGTAAGCCTAATTATCGTTCTCCTTCTTCACTTGCTTTTGGTCCTGGCGTTTCATCATAGCAATAAGAACCTTAAGTAGGGCAGTGGTGTTTGAGAGCCACCCAGAATGAAGTGACCTCCTTCATCACTAGCAAGTAAGTAAATAAGTTGCTGCCTTAAAAAGAAAAAAAAAAGGTTAATCCTTCAGGGAAGCGTAGGCATTTTACAAAAGTCAATACCATGTTATTTATTAGCTTATCAGATGAGTGGGAGTTTTGACTCATTGAGAAGGGCAGGGAGGGATTCCAGAAAGCTCCAGTAGAAATCTGATAGCTCTGCCTAGGAGCCACATTCCAGGACACAGCAAACGACCAGGTCAGGGCAGTGGCCCCAAAGCACAGTTGACATCGTTCACCAGTGGCAGCAAGTGTTGGCATCAGGACCTCTGAAACCTGTGACATCACAGGCAACAGAACAACCTACATGCCTGTTGCCAAGACAACAGCCACCATATTCCCAGAATCCATTGGTCTCACCTCCCATCTTTACTGTGATCACATCACCTTCCATATATATATATGTGTGTGTGTGTGTGTGTGTATATATATACATATACATACATACATATATATACACATATACACATACATATATATACACATATACACATACATATATACACACATATACATACACACACACACACATATATATATATATGTATATATATATATATATGGAACGCCTCTCCTCTCTCTCTCTCTCTCCCTCTCTCTCTCTCTCTCTCTCTCTCTCTTGCTCTCTCTCTCTCTCTCTCCCTCTCTCTCTCTCTCTCCCTCTCTCTCTCTCTCTCTCTCTCTCTCTCTCTCTCTCTCTCTCTCTCTCTCTCTTGCTCTCTCTCCCCCCTTTCTCTTTCTGCCACCACCTTCCCCCTCTCTCTCCCAATAAACCTCTTAACTGGAGAAACTGCTTTGGCTTGGTGTTCTGTGTTCAGACTCCAGCCGCTATTCTAACACATCAGCAAGTACCACACAACCACATGTGCTTGTCTGACCAAGCCCGCTCAGTCAGTCAACAGCTTCTCCAGCGCAGGAGCGAGGCTTAAAAAGGAAGAGACGATTAGACAGTGCTGCAGCGTGACCCCAGTCAACTCTGAGACTGAGGCAGGTTTATTTTTTTCCCAAACAGCTTTTATACCATTTTAATTTCATGCAAGTATTAAGGTCAGTTCTAAGTTGAGGAATAAGCAAGACAATAAACACAAATAGTCAAGAAACAAGCAAGGCAATAAACAGAGTCCCACGATCACCCCTGTGATCACTGTTTCTAAGGGCTTATCAGGATGACCAAGATATCTGAGCCTACTTCACCACTCAAGCCCAAAGTCCTATTCTTGCCTGAAGTCTACTTCTTTTGTTATTTTGCTGTTGTTGTTATTTCCTTGTTCTAGCCAAAAATTAGATTCCTGCCTGAAGCCCATTTCCTTGTCCTTAGCCAATATCAGATTCCTGCCAAGGGACCCCCAAAAGTTCTCCATATTTGTCCCTAGGTTTTCAGTTGTATTTATCTCATGGATACCCCAACCTGCCTCTCAGAGCACAGGTCCCATCCAGTTAACCAGCCTCCCAAACAGACTCCCAGACCTGCGTTTTCTCATACCTGTGGACCAGCCTCCTCATTTACCTTTACGGCTGGTCTCCTGGCTTTCACGTTCACAGAACAAGACCTTTGAGAGCCACCCCCCTCCTCTGTTCAGCGTGTTCTGATAGCTTCCGATCATGGTCATTTGACAAATCAGAATCTTTACAGTGGTCCATAAATGTCTGCCTCCATCATTCCCTGTTACAGGGCTGTGTGATTCCTGCTGTTCCTCCCACACGGCAGGCACTTCTGCCCAGGCCACTGCAGATGAAGCTGAGTCCTGCCAAAACCTGCATGGTGAATGCTTTTCCTTCATAGCCTCATAAGGGACTTTTTTTGTAACATCCCCTCCTCCAGCTGCAGGAGCTCTGCATTGCCAGACTGAGCACTGTTGGAGGCGGTATGAACACCAGAAGAGGCAACTCTAGGACAAGTGCTGTGGTGTTAGCTTGAGATGGACACTTTAGACTCCATTCAGAGCTTCCTATATAGACAAGTGCAGTAATGGGGGCGGGACGAGGGAGGCCGAACTCACTTCACACCGATATCATGACTTCTAAAAACTGTTCTCTACAGAAAGGAATAAGGACATCCTGAAGTGGTCGTTGGCCGCAGAGCTGGGGCAGGAAAAATATATCAAGAGCCTGGAGCATCCTTTCTAACTAAATTATTGCTGGGGATAGTGACATACGCCTTTAATCCCCAGAAGCTGGGTGTTCAAGCCAACCTGAGCTACCTGTGAACTTTATCTCCAAGCAAACAAACAAACAAATAAAAAAATCCTCAGAACCCAGTTGGAAGGAGGTCTCTCCAGCAAAATAACAGACAATTTGAACATAAAAGTAATTGCCGGGCAGTGGTGGCACATACCTCTAATCCTGGCACTCAGGAGGCAGAGACAAGCAGATGAGGCTAAACTGATCTACTCAGAGAAACACTGTCTGGAATTTTTTTTTTTTTTTTAATTCATGAGGGTTAACAATGCGGCTCGGTGGGGAAATGTACTTGCCTGATGACCTGGGCTCCCTCCTGGAACCCACAGAAGAATGAAAGGGCTGAGTCAGACCGTTATCCTCTGACCGCCACACGTGCACCGTGGCGTGAGCACGCACTCACAGGCACACACACGGACACATCATATAAACAAGCACACAGCAATTTAACTTAAAAAAAAAACTGATGATAACGATTGCTTGTTGAGACAAAAATCTCTATATGTAGTACAGGCTGACCTTGGTCCTCTATCTTCAAACCACAACCTCTCAAGGGTTGGGATAACATGTCTGTGCCTCTATCCTCAACCCCATAGTACTCCGCCATAACTCACTCAATAAATGAGTTCATGCCGGGCAGTGGTGGCGCACGCCCTTAATCCCTGCACTTGGGAGACAGAGGCAGGCAGATTTCTGAGTTCGAGGCCAGCCTGGTCTACAGAGTTCCAGGACAGCCAGGGCTACACAGAGAAACCCTGTCTCGAATAAAAACCAAATAAATAAATAAATAAGTTCATAAGTGCAGTGTTTGTTGAGGACCAAGGAAATTACAGTTTTCTTTCTTTCTTTCTTTCTTTCTTTCTTTCTTTCTTTCTTTCTTTCTTTCTTTCTTTTCCTTCCTTCCTTCCTTCCTTCCTTCCTTCCTTCCTTCCTTCTTTCCTTCCTTTCCTTACAGATTTATTTGTTTTATTTATATGAGTACACTGTAGCTGTCTTCAGGCACACCAGAAGAGGGCATCAGATCCCATTATAGATGGTTGTGAGCCAAGATGTGGTTGCTGGGAATTGAACTCAGGACCTCTGGAATTGCAGTCAGTTGTCTTAACCACTGAGCCATCTCTCCAGCCTCCTACAGTTTGTTTGTTTGTTTGTTTGTTTGTTTGTTTGAGAAATGCCTCCTAAAAGTTGTATTCATTAAAAAGGTAACATTGTAGTGGAGAAGTCTAGCCCAGTGCTACCCTGATAATCGACCGATTTAAGTCACAGTCACTAGCTCTGGGGATTGGACAATGGACACTGAGTGACCCAGTAGGGTGGAAAGGGACGAGTCTGACTTTTATTTTTGTGTTGTTTTCACCCAGGACACCTGAGCCAAGTCATGAAGAAATGCCAGACAGATACCTCACAGTGAATATTCTCCAACAGGTCTCCATCCCTCAGACAGATATGGAGAAACTGTTGCCAACCAAAAGGGCTGAAGGAAGTTGGGCTACTAAAGCTGTAGGGGACCCTGACGGTGAGCCCTGTGTGCAAAAGACCTGACTGGAGAAGATGATATTACAATTAGGTTTAGACAGTCATGATGCAGAGGCAGTTGCAGATTTGCACAATGCTTCCACTTGGCTGGAGAATTAGGCCAGGTCCCGGCTTGGCCCGGCATTGGTTCCAGTGTTGACACCGTTGTCTATGCGGTTGTGATGGTTTCATCTTCCACCCAAAGCTGTCTATGTGCCCTCTGCTTACTCCGTGAAGGGACTGGTCATCACTGCAGGTGTGTGTCATTGGATTGAGTTTCTAGATTTGAGGGTGGCTCCCTGGAATCTTGTGTTACCATGGCTCTGGGAGCAGCCCAGAGGACAGGTCCCCTGGGCCGAAGAGATCATCCCTACTGTGTAGCCTTTCATGCGATGGTGTTCCAGTCAGTTGTGTCGATCCCAAAGCATGCACACAGCACACTTCCTAAAGCAAAGCCACAGAGTGAGGTCTGTAGCGTGTGTTAATGTATTCATCTTGGGGGTGCAGCGGCTAGTGTCTATCAGGAGAGGTAAAAGGTAGTCTGATGGCAGCCTAAAGGTTGTCCTACACTGAAAACAAAAAACAACTAGAGCAGCTGGCCTTGCAGGAGAACAACCTTACTCCACAGCTCCACCATCTGCAATGTGACAAGCAAGGATCGTGCCAAGGTCACAAGTGCCGCTAAAATGACTGTGATTTGATTGATTGATTGATTGATTGATTGATTTTTTTTTCCATTCATTCCTTCCCTCCCCTGCCCCCTCTTTTTTCCTACATCCAGAATGAAGGGAACTACTAAACTTTCCATAGAGGCTACTAAATAGTGATGAAAACTTTTTGGCAGAGTTCACAAGCCTGCTGAGTTCTAGCCACAGGCTGTGGCTGGCTTGTTGCTGATAAGAGGGTACCTTATCAGCAGTGGTGGCGCACGCCTTTAATCCCAGCACTTGGGAGGCAGAGGCAGGCAGATGTCTGAGTTTAGAGGCCAGCCTGGTCTACAAAGTGAACTCCATGACAGCCAGGGCTACACAGAGAAACCCTGTCTCGAAAAAACAAAACAAAAAATTAAATTAAATTAAATTAAATTTTAAAAAAAGAAGAAGATACCTACAGTGAGCCTTTGAGTGGAACAGAGGTGATGCAGGATTAAAGTGGGGGGCATAGGCTATGGGTTGCCCCATTGTAACGGGATAGGCAACTTTAAGCAAGAGGGTAGATGTGAACTGGCTTCTGCAGAGAACGCTGGCTGGATGCCATGATGGATTTGATGAGTGGGAGGCTGACGATAATCCTGAGCAGGACTAAGACATGCTTCAAAGAGCAACTAACTGGCAGGGTAAAGCTGGTGCCTTTGCAAGGCTCAGTGGGCATTGTTCCTGTAGAGTTCAGCCTATTTGGCTGCAAATGCCCTGCCCAGCCAAGCACACTGGAAGCCACTTCGGGGAAAAGACTGCAAATCTTCCTTCATGTTTCCTCACCTGAAACCCCAGATTGAGGGTTCATCTGTTAGGTGTCTTCATCCTGACCCGGTTAAAATGCAAGTCCCTTTGAGAAAGCATTGACAAGTCCAGAATCCTGTATTTACAATGTTTAAGGCTAGAGATACTTCAGATTTTGTTAGATTTGGGAATATTCTCATATGCATAATGAAATATCTTGGGAAATGGGACCTAAGTCAAAACAGGAAACTCACTTCCATCTCCTATGTATGCACACAACCCAGGGGGTGATTCTGTATTGTGTTTTTGGTAAAGTTGCTCACCCAAAATATAAAGTTGTATGATACTCAAAAAGTTTTGGGTTTAGTGCTGGAGAGCTAGCTTAACCAGCAAAGGGCTTGCTATACAAACGTGAAAATCTGAGATTCCTAGAACCCACATAAAAGTCAGGAATGATGGCACATACCTGTAACCGCAGCACTGGGGGAGTGGAGGCAGGCAGATTCCTGGAGTTCATTGATCAGCCAGCCTGGCCCAAGAGATGAATGTCGGGTTCAGGAGAGGCCCCCTAAAATAACAATGGAGAACAACTCAGTAAAGACACTCAACCTTGACCTCTTACTTCCACGTGCATCCTTAAGTACCTACACCTTCATATACATGTGCATATATCCACGTTAACAGGTGTATACTTCACACACACACACACACACACACAAACATACTGGATAGATAGATAGAGGATAGATAGATAGATAGATAGATAGATAGATAGATAGATAGATAGATAGATAAAATCCAGGGGGTAGTGGCTCACTTATAAGCCAAGTCCTGAAGAGGCAGGGCTAGGAGGATCCTGCAGCTTGCTAGCCAGCAAACCTACTAAATTGGTGAGCTCCAAATTCAGTGAGAGACTCTCAAATTATGAGCTGAAGAGTAATTGAAGAACAACACCCAATGTTAATGCCCTTCACACACACACACACACACACACCAGAGAGAGAGAGAAAGAGAGAGAGAGAGAGAGAGAGAGAGAGAGAGAGAGAGAGAGAGATAGATTTTGAAGAATTTAGGGTCTCAGAGTTCAGATTAACGGCTATTCAGCATTTTATTTACCCTTTGCTCTGAATGATTTTATCCAGATTTCTTTAAGGGCATTAAGGAGAATTCAGTTAAGTTTGTGAGCTCCCATCCCTACCCAGCCAGATGGGCAGAATGAAAAAGGCCCTTATTGACAGACTAACAGAAATTTTCCATTTTCATGCCTTTTTTTTTTTTTTTGTACTGTGCTGTGCCATATTCTGCCCCTCCCCCACATGCCTCTCTGGATGGAGGACACTGAGTCACTCTCTCAGGGTGATGAGGGCAAAAAAGAATCAAACAGGGATGTCCCTAAGGAGGGTGTGTGCAAGGGACCCAGGGCAGCCGGTTGTACTGCAGCATGCTTTCCCCATATTTGCAGCCCCAGAGGCACCCTTAGGTGAGAGCCCAGCATTACGTGTGGGTTCTTGTATTAAATTAAGAAGTCAAACGCCCCCCCCTTTTTTTTTACCCTGCTCCTCCTTTCAACTGATGAAAAGTCCCCACAACCTGGCAAGTTACCTGAGTGATGGCAGGGACAACCCTATATACCTTGAAGATGTTTATAAACATAAACACTATCCCGAGACGGAAAGGCATTGGCTGGATTTCCTTCTAGTTCATTTCGTAGGCATTTGTTACCTATCTACGATCTCACCCGTTGAGCCTGGGCGTGTGCTCCGAATCGAAGCCAAGCAAAACGAAAGAACAGAGGTTGTGTTGTATATTTTTACTATGAGAGAAAGTCCTGGGAGAATACACACCAAACAGTGAGATTAAAGAAGGTCCAAAGAATGGCTTTTCCCTTTTTATCTTACTGACTCCTGACTGCTTTGGAAGACATCTGCTTCCATTAAAGGAAACGTCAATTGTTTACATTAGCAGGCCAAATAATGGATTTCATTTTAAAGAACAACATATTAACGTCCCTTGGTGAGGACGGAAGAGGCTTTACTTAGTGGAACTTTGTTCAGTTCAGTGAGCATAGGGGCCATCTATGTCATCGGGGAGGAGGGTTCCAGCTCAACTCACTCAAGAATGAACTCAATGGATTTGTAATCACTTGTATAGAGGATCAGTGGGTAGAAGGAACTATCTAGAATATGGAGTTTCTAACTAAACAGATCGGCTCGCCGGCATTATTGCTAAAGACGGGAGCATTTGATACGATGTCAAGAACAGAAAGACGCCACTCTGGGAAGCTATGCTAGCCTGACTCGGCAGGACTTTTCTCTTCTACAGTTCCATTCACATGTAAGAGGTGTTGGGGTCTCTGCTGCCTGTTTAATTCCAGATTCATCTTCCTGGGAATCTGGTGAAAGATTTATGGTTATTTCTAAACGGTTGCTTTTCTTGCTGTTTTTCAACCAACCAAAAAGCATCTTTATAAACGGGTGCTAATTGATATGAAGATCATTTTGGTATGCCCTAGATAGAATGAAGCCAAATGTCTGGATTTAAAACAATTTCAAACAATCATTTACTATTTTGCTTTACTCTGAAGAACATAAATTTACTTCAGTTATTCTATCTGTAAAGATTTATTTGGAATAAGAAATATTCCATTGACTTCGTGTGCTGTAATGTGGGAAAATGTCATGTTTTTCACAGTTTCTATCAATGTGAAATAAAATTTAATTTTGGCTTTAAAAAAAGAGGTGTTGGGGTCACTTTTACCCCCCATTACCCTCTCACCTATTTTCGTCTCCTTCCCCTTTTCTTCTTTCCAAGATGTCCTGCTGGTACCTTCATGTCCTTTTTGTTTTGTGACAGTTGTTTGCATGAGCATGGGTGTGAGGTTATTTGCTGGCCACAGGTAGCTCACCAGCATCACACTGCTAGAGAAAATGGCTCCCCTTGCCCAAGCCACTGCCACCTGGACAGGATTTTTGCTCCAAGTGAATTGGCCAAGGACAGAGAGGGGAGCCCCTGACCGGGCTAGTCAGAAGGGACTCAGAAACTGAGTCAAGTTTTGGTCAGAGTTTCCTCTAACTGCTGAGACAACACAGCTCGGTTTGAAATGGTCTCCTTGGTAACCAAGGTACTCACAGGGCTGCATTTTTACTTTGGAGGCTTTAGAGGAGAATTCATTTCCTTGGCTTTTCCAACTTCAAGAGGCCATACATATGCCAACTGGGTACAGAGCCTTCTCCATCTTCTAAGCCCACATTCCGCTCTTCTCTTGACTGCTTCCATCCACACATCTGCTCCTCTGACTGTTCTCCCTCCCTCCTCCCCTTGTGAGGAGGTCATAGTGACCCCAAGCACACCTAGGTGACCCAGGACAACCCCTCAATCCCAGAGTGTTTACTTCAACCATTTGCAATATCTTTCCCATGGAGGGTGACATACTAACAGACGCAGAAAAGCAGGAAGCAAGTACAATCGCTTTTCCTTTTACATTTAATTTAGAGACGGGCAGATCTCTGAGTTCAAGTCCAGCCTGATCTACAGAGCGAGTTCCAGGGCAGCCAGGGCTATGCAGAAAAACCCGACTCAAAAAAAAAAAAAAAAAAAGATATTTAAACATTGTTAGGCCTGTGTCACCATGCCTGGTTTATTTCATTATTAGATTTTATTCTTTTGTTATTATGTCTGTGTAGGTACATACATGCCATCACATTAGTGTGGAGGTCGGAGGACGGCTTTGTGATGCTGGTTCTACCTTTACATGGATTCTGGGGATTGAAGTCAAGCTGTCATAAAGCTTGTGAGACAGTGCTCACTCACTGAGCTGTCACCTGTCCCTTGTTATTCTTTCCTACCATGATTAATGTGCACTTTTTTTTTTTTTTTTGGTTTTTCGAGACAGGGT